>NC_085841.1:72216800-72527027 GCF_035594765.1 Anolis carolinensis
AAAAATCTAAAAAATATTTCTGCAAATGGAGACTAAAATCTAATTTGGCCTTACACTGTAGGGTCACCATCATGCGAATAGCTGAGACTGGGAGCTGTTTGCGTTTGTGTGCTGCGAGAAGCATCTAGCAATAATCATTTGAAACTGAAATATCGTGATTTCAAATTGGGTCCATCCTTTTGAAATGCCTTGTATATTGTCTCTGTCTCCATGATGCCCCCACAGAGCATGGAGATTTTAGAACTCTCAAAATCCCTGAGCCATCACCACTAAAAGTACCTTTTTCTGAGCGCTGCTCCCTAGCTATCCTGCTGACCATTCTGCCTCTTCCTTGAATTACACTGCATAACTTGCCCATAGAGAATTTATGTCTTCCTATTCTCCATCCCATCAAAAAACATGATTGTTGATGTATGCCTTCAAGTCATTTCCAACTAAGGATAACTTATCAGAATGTTTTCTTGGAAAATGTTGTTCAGAATGAGTTTACATTTGCCTTCCTGAGAGAGTGTGACTTGACCATGGTAACCAATGGGTTTCCGCAGTCAAGCAAAGATTTGAACTCTGGTCTTTGGAGTTGCAGTCCAATGCTCTAACCACTACATCATGCTATCTCTGTGTAAAGCATGTTGTTTGTTTAAAGTAAAGGTATAGGTAAAGGTTTTCCCCTGACGTTAAGTCCAGTCGTGACCGATTCTGGGGGTTGGTGCTCATCTCCATTTCTAAGCCGAAGAGCCGGCGTTGTCCGTAGACACCTCCAAGGTCATGTGGCCGGCAGGACTGCATGGAGTGCCGTTACCTTCCCACCGGAGCGGTACCTATTGATCTACTCACATTTGCATGTTTTCGAACTGCTAGGTTGTTTAAAATACTTCTTTAAAAAATTTCTTACATTTTAAGCTGTATTGCAGAGGGACAACATTGATACAAACGTTTAGGCTTAAGATCATAAAATTATTACAGCCTCCTCTCTGTCAAGGATTTGTTTGCTTACACCAACATTATTACCAATCTCATCTTAAAGTTCAACTGGCACAGTTCCAAAATAAATTCAAAAAGAACAGGCAACTGAAGCACTGACTATGTAAGGGCTGTTTACAATTGGGAAGGAAGCTTGCTTCCCTGGTTTATTACTGCCCTTGGATAGGTTTCTTTGGTAACTGCCCACACTTCAATGACTATATACGGACAGCTGTACACATGGTAGTATACTTTGGAATTGCATCAGACTAAACCACTACTGCCTCAGCATGAATCACTGTTCAAACGTGTTGTGTCCAACAGTGCAGCTGCATTAATTGTTAACTGCATAAAGAAATTGTGAATGATCATTTCTAACTGAAATTATAGATATTATTTAGAGGAATGGATGGAAAATCATAGGAAAAATATAGAAGAAGCAATGCTGCACTCACACTAAGATTAAATATATGCCATTTCTACACCAGAAGACCAGCCTGCATATTGAAGACATGCTCCAGAGTGGAAGAGGGGGGAAAACAGACAACTAGAAATCCACATTTAGGGACTGTGCTGGTAATCAGGTCCACATGTCACCCCCCAGTAATAGGCTGAGTTCTACCAAGCGGGAAAGTGAGAAGAAAGCATATTCTGTCACAGCTAAACAGATAGAGCTCTTCAGAGAGCAGTGTCACTGCATACTTTATAGAGCCAAACAGGATGCAAATGCCAGGTCCTGAGATGCTTCTTTGTGGAAGCCACCATGGGCCAGCTGTCTTGGAAGATTCCATGGTAGGAGACGGGCCTCAGAAATGGGGTGGGTTGACTTGTTTCTGGTCACGCTCCTACTGTGGGGGGCATTTGCCCCACTTGCACTCAACTTCCTGGTGCAGCATAATGGCCTCGCATAATGGAATTAATGAACTCACAAGGGGGTCTGGCCCCCAGGAGACACCCACACAGACACAATAGCAAGGCAACACCATCACAGACCCACCCCAAGAATATGTAATGAACATATTCTGAACAGTTCAATAGTACTTTGAATCAGTCTTGAATCAGGCATGTTTGTCTTATAATTCTATTCAAAGATAGCTGAAAAGATCCATCTCACTCAGAAACACACATGTCACTCACCAGTTCTTGGGTGTCCAAACAGCTGTTTGGGTCGAGCTCATCTCCAGGCATTCCACCTAACTTCCCTCCATATTACATGACAGAAGCTAGGTCTTCATAGTAGCATCTCAGTAGGACTTGATGACCCTCTCCGTCTCTCTCATAGTAATTTATTCTCCCAACAACTCCAACTCTGTCATGTGTACCATCTGTGCGCCCAGAAAAGGTTGCCCTCCACAATCCAGGCAGCCTGAACAAGCTGAAATCCAAAGGGCTATTGCCCCTGAGCTTACCAAACTCCCCATAGCGCAACAGGACTTCTGCATAATCCCATTACCCATTATGTCTCCAGTATAGGACTGCAGCCTGCATTTCTTCCTACCCTGACAAACACTGTCAGAAATTCAATTCAGAACACCTGGGGCACAACCCAGCCCTATTTACTTTCAGTAAAATAATCCCTTCTTTGATTAGCTTAAAAGAGATGGTTATGTAATACAAGCATTTGCCTTTGAAATTATGGTATTAATTATTAACATCAGAGACTCTATTACATTTTAGTAAATATACATTTATTTGGGGAACACAATTACAATAATCTTAAGAGCCACATCAGCATAATGATGCCACATTAAAAAAAAAATTCACCTATCCAGAGGTGAGATGAGCATAGCTTTATATTATGACATTTTCTTTCTTATTTTTGCTACAAGCAAGACACTGAAAGAAGAAAAAATGGCAAAACGGCACATCACTTTGTTTTTACCTTGAAAGCCCTGTTGAGCACATCCTCTCCACCTTTGCTTCCAAGCAGATTAACAATCACTTGCTTACCATATTGTTCTTTCAGAAGCACCATATGCCTGAAAACGTCACAACAGGGTTTGTTTTTTAAAAATGTAAGACAAAACGTGTATCTTAAAACACATGCAACACATATCAGACATTACTTTATAAACCATCTCATTTTCTGAGATACCAACTTAAGTGCCTGATTTACACCTAGACTTTTTGAGTTATTCTACCAGCTGTTAGGAATTGTGGGAGTTGAGGTCCAAAACACCCGTAGGGTCAAAGTTTGCCCATGCCTGAATTAGATTGTCCTCAATTTCTACAGCTAGTCATCTCTTCTTCCCCATGTCTTTGTCACATGTGCCTAGATGCACTAATTTCTAAGAGGCCATCTAAACCAGCAACTTAATTTAGGGTCAGATTATAGAAGAAATGCTCCAGACTGGCCCTGAAAGTGGCCACACACTCTATCCCCAACCTGCAGAGGTAGCAGGATGAAGTCCAGCTGGTCAAAGACCATTTCAGCCCCTTTGAAATGTCACTTTATTGGCTGTGTCACCATCATCACAGGCACCTTATGCTGACGAAGCATCCATGCAATCAAGGAGTGGCCTCTACAAGTGACCTCTTCATCTCATGTTCTTCAGCATGTGGTACAGAAGCATGCTACTTTTCATAATGGTGATCAACAGCCATGCTGAATAGTAGCCACTGATGGCCCCATAATTCATCTAATACCTTTTAAAAATCATCCAAGCTGGCAGTCATCATGACATTTAGCAACAATGCATCCCATTAATATAAACATTCTAAACTGGAACTCAAAGGGATGAAACTGTCCTACTCCAACACTGCATTTCTCTCAAAAGCAGCAAGTCTAACCATCCCAATTACTAATGGTAGACAGGGTATTATGGAACTGGACTATTCCACAAGTACAATTCCTGAAGCCTGATTTAAAATAATCATTTCAACAAACCTAGTAACATTACAGGCCTCACAAGCAATAGTCCACATTGGGCAGACAGCTTCTTCCACCAATTATATGCCCCCTTCCACACTACTTCTCTCGGCTCAAAAGTCAAGTGTAGACATAATGATCTGTAGGAGAAGTAACACAGAACACAGAAGAAAGAAAGCTCCAGAGCAGTGATTCCCAAAATGGGCGCTACCGCCCCCTGGTGGGCGCTGCAGCAATCCAGGGGAGCAGTGATGGCCACAGGTACATATATCTTTCTGTTTAATTGCTATTAAAAATTAAAAAAAAATAATTTCCAAGGCGCTGAATATTTTTTCTGGATTGAGGGCGGTAGGCCAAATAAGTTTGGGAACCACTGCTCCAGAGGGTGATGCCTCAACTTATCTCAGATTCCTTAATCATGGTTATGGCAAACACTGTTTAAGGTAAAGGTTTTCCCCTGACATTAAGTCTAGTCGTGTCCGACTCTGGGGGTTGGTGCTAATCTCCATTTCTAAGCCGAAGAGCCGTAGACACCCCCAAGGTCATGTGGCCAGCATGACTGCATGGAGCACAGTTACCTTCCTGCCAGAGCAGTACCTACTATCTACTCCCATTCACATGTTTTCTAACTGCTAGGTTGGCAGAAGCTGGGGTTAACAGTGGGAGCTCACGCCATTCCTCGGATTCAAACCAGCAATCATTTGGTCAGCAAGTTCAGCAGCTCAGCGGTTTAACCCACTGCACCAAAATATGAGTTTCGAGGACAGATTTGATGGAAGAAAGGTGTCATACTATACAGATGTTCTGGAATACTCTGGCATGCAAACAACAATATTAGACATTATTGCATTATCTGCAGTATAACAATTAATCTTACTTGTCAAAAGCAGGAGCATTAGCTTCCAGGCCTCTGGTAAGTTTCAGGTGATGGGAACCAACCTAATTGGACAGTAATGAAAATAAGCACTGTTTTTTTCCATTTTCATTTACATAATATGTTTCTCTGTTATCACTAACAATTGCATTGGCAGAAGGTACTATCAACAAAGAAAAGAAAATGTATTACCAAGTCAGGCTGAAAAATGTAAATATAGCTGTAATAATAGCTACTTAATAGATGAGTTATTTTCGGATTTACCTTGTCTAGAGTAACCTATACTATTGCCAAACTGATTTTCCATAGGTAAGACTGTTGGGGTTACTCATGAACAGAACTAATTTGCTGAAAGATACAGACCTTTATATCCCTGAGCGTTTCCTATTCTATATTCAAGAGATCATTTAAGCATACAAGTTTGTCAATCCAATGTATTTGTATAGTTATAATTGCTATTCTTACACAAGGATAATGTCTTAATTACTGCAGGATAAAACAATTAAAGCAGAATAACTGTATTTTGCTATTTTCAGTCAGTGAATTTTTATTATTCCAGAGGAACTTACAAATAGGCTCCCAACTTATAAAAATGACTGATTTTGAGGCTTCATTATTTAAATCTGTGTTTCCTAAAAGCTGATTTTCCACTTGTTTTGGACTTCAGCTCCAAAATTCCCTGATCATTGGCCAAGGCACTTGAAACTTTGAGAAAGTGAAGACCAAAACAAGTGGAAAAATAAGAGTTTGGAATGACTAAAGGAATGTTTTATTTTCCATAAATCTAGAAACGACCAGCTTCAGAAGTGCTCAACAGACAGATTGATTCTAATGCGTGTAAAAAAAAATCCAGAGATTTTGGGGCTCTTACCCATGTTGATGAAACAATTGTATGAAATAGTGCAAGTAAGTGGAAAATGATAAGCCCCTTTTCCACATGTCACAAAATTTTTGATATTGTGCCGAGGAATTGCTGAAAACCCCTGCCTTTCTGAGAGCATCACATTAGATTCTGGTATACTTAATGTCACCTGCAGTGGCTGATGTCACTAAGTGCTTCCACTGCTTTCTTCTGCTATTATCAGAAAAAAGAGTCCTGCTTTTATGTGACAGGCTATATTAAAGCATCAAGGAAGACAACTCAGCCTCTCACACAATTAAGATGTTGACTTTTTATTACATTTATTTAAAACGTGAGTTTCTCACCTCTCAGCCTATCAGGGCATAGTTATCTGTAATAGAAACTTCAAGTAGAGCACTACATTTCTTCATGGGTTTTTGTTATTTACCTGCAGTCCAGGTTGCTCCCAAAATAATGGAACTGAACCTCTAATCTGAATGAAGGATGAAACGTCCTTGTCCAAATAAATTGCCTGTAAAAATAATTTGTTTTAGATCAATGCCAATTTTTGATAATTTCTCAACCACATACTATACACAATAGATAATAATAAAACTTTATTTGTATTCCATCCTATCTCCCCAAGGGGACTCAGGGTGGATACTTTATTTTTCTTCTCAAAAAGCAAATCTAGGCATCAGTCCAATTTAACTGAAAAGTACCTTTAAATTTACAGGAAGTCAAAGAGTTCATGGGAAATAAACTCAAACTCACGATTAGCCAAAAAGGGAGCATACAAACAAAATTTATTTATTTATTTATTTACAGCATTTATACCCCGCCCTTCTCACCTGGGGGGAATCAGGGTGGCTTACAACAGTTGGCAACATTTAATGCCAATAACATAATAATAAAACAAAAACAGTATATATCACCAATTAAAACTATAAAAATACATCATTAAAACACATTGTAAAACTTAAAACATATATAAATTAGATCCATTTGTCTAAAACCTCATGCTTCAGCCTTAAATTGGACCATGTCGACATTATCGTATTACTCGTTAAAAGCTTGTGCACACAGCCATGTTTTCACAGCATTTCTGAAACCCAGAAGGGTTGGGGCTTGTCAGATATTTGTGGGGAGGGTGTTCCACAGCCGAGGAGCCACCACTGAGAAGGCCCTGTCCCTCGTTCCCACCAGCCATGCTTGTGAGGCAGGTGGGACCGAGAGCAGGGCCTCTCCAGATGATCTTAGGGATCTAGCTGGCTCATATGAGGAGATATGTTCGGATAAGTAAATTGGGCCAGAACTGTTTAGGGCTTTATAGGTCAAAACCAGCACTTTGAATTGGGCTCGGTAGCATATCGGCAGCCAGTGGAGCTGACTTAGCAGGGGGGTGGTACACCCCCTGTAAGCTGCCCCAGTTATTAATCTGGCTGCTGCCCGTTGTACTAGTTGGAGCTTCCGGGCCGTCTTCAAAGGCAACCCCACGTAGAGAGCATTGCAGTAATCCAAACGGGATGTAACCAGAGTATTGAGCACCGTGGCCAAGTCAGACCTCCCAAGGTACGGGTGCAGCTGGCACACAAGTCTTAGTTGTGCGAATGCTGCCCTGGCCACTGCTGAGACCTGGGGATCCAGGCTCAGTGATGAGTCCAGGAGAACACCCAGACTGCAAACCTGTGTCTTCAGGGGGAGTGTGACCCTGTCCAACACAGGCTGTAACCCTATACCCTGTTCGGCCCTGCGACTGACCAGAGGACCTCTGTCTTGTCTGGATTCAATTTCAATTTGTTTGACCTCATCCAGTCTGACACAGCGGCCAGACACCGGTTCAGGACCTTAGTGACAGGTGGGAAGGAGTGACAGAGCTGGACATCATCTGCGTACAGATGACACCGCACCCTGAAACTCCAGATGATCTCTCCCAGCGGCTTCATGTATATATTAAACAACATGGGGGACAGTACTGACCCCTGCGGGACCCCACACAACAAAGGTTGTGGGGCCGAGCAGGTGTCCCCCAGTGATACCATCTGGGAACGACCCTCCAGGAAGGACCGGAGCCACTGCAAGACAGTACCTCTGAGACCCATCCCCACAAGGCGTCCCAGAAGGATACCGTGATCGACGGTATTGAAGGCCGCTGAGAGGTCCAGCAGAACCAGCAGGGACACACTCCCCCTGTCCAGTTCCCGGCGTAGATCATCGACTAAGGCGGCCAAGGCTGTCTTGGTACCATGTCTCGGCCTGAAACCAGACTGCACCAGATCTAAAAAATCAGTGTCTACCAAGAATGCCTGGAGTTGTGCGGCCACCACACGTTCCACGACCTTGCCCAAAAAGGGGAGATTGGAAAAAGGCCAATAGCTATCCAATTGAGTGGGGTCCAGTGATGGCTTCTTCAACAGCCGTTTGATCAAGTCAATTTAAGGCTAGCTGGAACAATGCCTTCCCTAAGGGAGGCATTCACCACCATCTTCACCCACTCAGCCAATCCCCTTCTGGCTTCTCTCACCAGCCAGGGGTCTAGGGTGCATGTGGTAGCTCTCACTTCTCCAAGCACCTTGTCCACATCCTCAGGCTGAACCAATTGAAACGAATCCATCAAAATGGGACAAGCAGGTGTTCTTGCTACATCCTCAGAAGCTGTCATTAATATGGTGTCAAAGCCAGAGTGGATCGAAACGACTTTGTCTGCAAAGAACTGAGTAAATGCTTCACAGCAGGCTGCTGAGTTGTCAGGGATCCCGTCTTGAGGGACAGGATATAACAAACCTCTGACAACTTGGAACAGCTCCGCCAGACGGTTCTTTGCGAATGCAATATTAGCTATAAAGCAAGAGTTCTTTGCAGAGTCTATTGCCGTGGCATATGCCCTAAGATAGGAACATAGCAGTGTTTGGTCACACGCACTCTAGTCCCCTCTTCTTTCGCTTCATCACTGCTAGCTCCTCAGTAAACCAAGGCGATGGTTTAGCTTGGGTACTCGAGAGGGGACATTCCGGAGCGATCGTGTCTATTGCCCTAGTCGTCTCTCCATTCCAGAGAGCAACTAGGGCATCAACAGAATCACCAACCGAGGTGGTGGGAAATTCCCCAAGAGCTGTCAGGAAACCGTTCGGATCCATGAGCCTCCGGGGGCAGACCATTTTAATGGGTCCTCCACCCCTGCGGAGGTTAGGGGGTGCAGCAAGTCTAAACCTGATCAGGTGATGGTTGGTCCATGGCAACAGAGCAATAGTAAGCTCCTCCACACCGCCATTTTCCTCTCATCCATGACAGAAAATCAAGTCAAGCGTGTGTCCTGCTCTGTGGGTGGGACCAGATACTAGTTGGGACAGCCCCATGGTTGCCATGGTGGCCATGAAGTCCTGAGCTGCCCTGGAAAGAGTGGTCTCGGCATGGACATTGAAGTCCCCCAGCACAATGAGCCATTGGGACTCCAATGCCAGGTCTGACTGCCAGGGAGACTGTAGTTCAGCGGGGTGGTCGGTACACTAACGGAATCCCTAATCTGTCCCAGTCCCCTACCCTCAGATGGGCACATTCAAACAAGGTTGACTGTGGGATGGGACACCTGGTCGGGGGGGGATGGACTCCTTATAGACTACTACGACCCCTCCTCCCCGCCCTCCAGATCTTGGCTGGTGCTGCACGGTATAACCTGACGGTCAAAGCTGAGTGAGGTTGGCTCCCCCAACCTCATCCAGCCAGGTCTCTGTTATGCACGCCAGGTCTGCCCGCTCATCCAGGATAAGATCCTGGATGATCGCTGTTTTTCCGTTGACAGACCTGGTGTTCAACAGCACCACCCTCAAACTGGAGGGACCGCTGTCAGACCCGAGGCAGCGGGGCACCAAGAACCATACACGGAGGCCAATTTCTATCTATCTATCTTTATTAAGTAAATATATAAAAGTAATAAAAACAAGTGAAGAATATAGTTCAGAAGCAGACCTTTCAAATGAAGTCAAATATAGTCCAAAAATGTATTGTCCAAGAAATGATATTAGAGTTCAAAGTTTTAATCCAATAACCGAAACACACACTATTGCCAAGCAATAGTGTGGGGAAATGCCAGAGTCTTAGGAGTCCTAGGCAGCTTGACAACAAGGCTGGATACAATCTTGATTCTTTAAACAAGGTCTGTGACTAGGAGCAAGGCAAACAGTGATACTTGAACAAGGTCCGTGGTTAAAAAACAAGGCAAGGCAAATCTTGAATACTCGATCCGGGAAGCAAGGAACTGGGGTTGCGAAGTCCAAACACGATCTTACTCCTGAAGCTGCTCTGTTGACTCCGCAAAGATTCTCCCGTGTCAGGCACCTATATTGGGGTCTCGTTTTCCCGCCAACAACCTCTTTCCCTAGAGAACGGGAAACGAAACCCAACTTTGTCCAGATGCAAGACTCCTTAGAATTTCCCAAGGGAAGCAGGTCTAATCAGCCTGTTGTTTGGCTGCAATCCGTAAACTCCTGCGATTCTGTTCCCTCACTCCTCTGTCTGCAGAATAGGACTGTCTCCTAGGGAACGGGGGCGAGGAATGCCCAAGGTCTGTTTTACTGAGTTCTTGGGTACAAACATCAACATCCGGCAGGTGAAAAGATTCCGGCTCTTGTTGAACCGGCGAAAACCCCATGTTTTCGTCTTCATCTGTCACGATGGCACTAGGAACAGGACTACAAGGCCCATGAGGCATCACAACCGCCAACCTGGGCACCCAAATTTATTATATCAGGAGGCCGTTTTAAATCTAAAAGCACTCTCCTTCTTTCCCTAGGCCGAATGGGTTACATATAGGAACATATCTCTATGATATGCCTACCTTTCCATATGAATCTATTTGTTATATATAAATGAGGGACCTTCTGCAGATGATAGTTTCCAAACCCTCACAGACTATGAAATACCATGTTTCCCGAAAAATAAGACAGTGTCTTATATTAATTTTTGCTCCCAAAGATGCGCTAGGTCTTATCTTCAGGAGGTGTCTTATTTTTCCATGAAGAAGAATTCACATTTATTGTTGAACAAAAAAATGAACATTTATTATATACTATACAGTAGTTGTCATCACAAACCAGCATAACCAGACAAATTGTGAGTCCTATCAAGAATTTCCTGTTATTACCATTATTTCCATGTACAACACTCTATGATACGTACATTTACCAATCCTGCATGCTCTGGTGTTCCGTTCGGCCTGCATGTTTCCAAACAAAAACTTTGTTAGGTCTTACTTTCGGGGGAGGCCTTATATTTAGTAATTCAGCAAAACCTCTACTAGGTCTTATTTTTTGGGGATGTCTTATTTTAGGGGAAACAGGGTAGGAATTTCACCTACTGCAATTTCCTCTTCTCTGCAATCATACAGGAAACTAAAGATAAAATCTAATCTTTTTAATGTGGGGTTATTTTTGCCATGAAATAATTCATACCTACCTCAAAAGGTGGGAATTTTTTGCCCCCTTAATCTTATCTCACAAAGAAGCCAAAAGTGGCTAAAAAGCCAAAAATATCAATGGAACGTGACAAAATGGTTCTCAGAGCAGAGAAAAATGGTCCCTACCTCTTCACTCTTAGCAAGTCCAGATCTACAAAAGTATGATTTGGCAACAATGTACGATAATAAAAGTCAGAGGACCATCAGAAATCCTCTTATGTTGAGTTTATTAACTTTACTAATATGTTTTATCCTGATATTTTATTGACTTCCTTATTTTCAGACAAATACAAATAGATAAATGTATTGTATTGGTCTATAGTTAGCAATGAAATCCTGGCACCTTTGCATCTGCGATATACAATACTGGTATCACTGTTGGACATAACGCCAAATGACTTTTTATTTCAGGACAGAAATAGTATCAGATAAGTTACCCAAGAGTTTTCCTTCTCAAGCATGCTGAACAGGCCATCTTGTTTGGTACCAGTGACATCACTGGAAAGGACATTTGAGTCCAAGGACCATCATTAATTTACACAGCACAGTACAGGTAAACGTCTTCATGAACATGGTGGGTGTTACGGTACTGACGGCAAATGTTCCTCATAGCTTAAAGTAATGAGTCTCTCCCAGCAAAATGTACCTGGAAATGTCAGGGACTGAACTTGGAACTGCCAGCAGACAAATCGTGTACTTTATTGCTTAAATACTGTAAAAATGAAGTTGTGCTCCTCCTTTTTTCCACACACACTGTGATCTGCCAAACTCCCTTTAGTATCCCCACCCGCCCACAGTTTAGTTCAGTCCTTATTGCCAATTCCTCCTGGTTTCATCTGTTAAGTAAACAAAAATTACCAAATAAGTCAAACAGGCTAACTCTTGGACTCAGTGTAGAAAGCAAATAGATGCGAAATTAGCTGGTTTTGTTTTCTTTGCCTAAGCAGTAAGTGAGTCACTACAGTCCCCAGAAAGGAAGAAAATGACTCACAGTAAAGCTAAAATGCCAGGAGGCTAACTCAGTGGGAGACAAAGGAATACTATTTAGACATAAAAGCACTGCCTGGAGATAAAGCTAATTGTTTCTTTCTCTCCTTAAACCAGGAAAAATGTCAGAACTAATGCAATATAAAGGGGTCAAAGAACCTTCTCTGGCATCCAGAATCCCGGGGTGCTATTCATTTATGAAAAAGCAGAGCCAACGTGACACTGTGAACCAAGTGGAAACATTTTTTTCCACTGAATTACAAGCAGCCAAGTTATTACTTCATTCCTGATTATCCAGGCCCAAATTCCATTTCCCCAAGCTTCTGGATTTATTTCTGTATATATAATGCATGGATGGATGTGTGTGTGTGTGTGCATGCATGTGCATGCCTACAAGTTGCCTGTTGATGTAAGATAGCCTTATGAATGTCATAAGGAGTTCTTAGGAAAGAAATATTCAGATTATTTTGGCAGTTCCTTCCTCTGAAATATAGCCTATAGCAACCTGGTATTGATTAGCAGTCTCCCATCCAAACTGCAGGAACTACAAGTTTTATAGAGTTGTCTTATGGGCCTTCACCCCAAATATTTTATCAGAGTTCTGATGAAGAGTCTTATCCCAAAATATGTCCTACCACTGTGAGCACTGTGTTTATATGTTTGAAGGAAAGAGTAAGAGAAATTTAAGATGGTGATTCTTAACAGGCTTTCATGTCTGCATTCACTGGGTTGTTGTGAGTTTTTGGGGCTGTATGGCCATGTTCCAGAAGCATTCTCTCCTGACGTTTCATCCACATATATGGTAGGCATCCTCAGAGGTTGAGGGGTCTGTTGGAAACAAAGTAAGTGAGGTTTATATATCTGTGGAATGTCCAGGGTGGGAGAAAGAACTCTTGTCTGCTTGAGGCACGTTTGAATGTGCCTGCCAGAGATGTGGGTGAAACGTCAGAAGAGAATGCTTCTGGAACATGGCCATACAGCCCAGAAAACTCTCAGCAACCCAGTCTTTCCATGCTCACACATATACCCTTCTATTTGTACAGACAAGGCTCCCTCTTTTGTCTAGCCACGTTGGCACTGGAACTGCTCCTTGTTTAATACAGATGGAGAGGAAAAGGGGCAAGTCAGCTGCCCAGTCATTACCATTACTTGGATAAGTGTGTTCCTTGATTTGTTCCAGCTTGAGCATTCAGCATTGGAGAAAGAATTGCTGCAAACATCCAATAAGATGGTGAGGATCATGTAGTATCTTTCCCAGATGTGTGTAAGAGGATGCCGGGTTCTTCTAACTGCATAGCAAGCTGCTCACATCAAAGTATCAGCAAACCTTCTCCTCTTTTTTGCTCCTAGTTCCCCTACATTTGCTTTGAATTATGTCCAGTCTTGGTTAGGTTACTCAGGGAAACTGAACCATGTGTCACTATGTATCCTTACCGTCATTGCCATAAAATGTTCTGGTAGACTGATGTGATTCATTCCAGGAAACTGCCGAGTCAAAATCCTTGATCACTTCAGCGCTTTTGTTCTAATGTTCCTATGGCAAGAGACCAAACTCTTCTTCCCACTGGTGTCTTTTGCTCTTTTTAAAACAAATTCTATATTCTATATATAACAGGGAGGGAAATCCTAAGAACACAAAGCTCTATTATGATGTACTGCTTCATCTCCGGACATTGTTTTTCAAGTTATAAATCTCTCCAAGTTTCAGACAACTACCTGGCAAGTATAAATACAAAAATAAATTGATCCTATTAAGGATACACTGCTCCACAGTTATGTTCAAGTGTCTGCTAATCCATCAGGAGCCAAAGCCATCTTTTTATCATACAGTTATAAGCTCCGTATTTCATTGTTCTTGCTCAACCCTGCTTGCCCAGTTAATTGCTGCAGTCTTTTCTAATCTGCTGAAAAATGATGTTTTGAGAGAAGATAATTGGACTGCCAAGATGTGCCACTGTAAATCTAAGCCTCTCTGATCATCTCCGTGCCTCTGTGTAAGTTCTTCTCATTCAAAGCAGACAAATTTAACATTTGTAATTTGGTAGATAATATCAATTCTGGTCCAAGTAAGCGTGTGTGTATTAATATATTTCCCCTATGTCATGAGGCTAATGTTTGTTCTTGGTTTACTCAAATTCATTACTCCTCAACTCTCAAATGGTTCAGAATTTGGCCAGAATAGTTGTCCATAACCCAAAATTAATTTCATGTAATCTATTAGTCAGGAAAAATGGAATGTACAAATATTGGATGAGTAACACCTGGCTTCAAAGCAATACATGTGAAAAGGATCCGGAGCCTTAAACCACAAAGTCTTAGACCACAAGATGCAACAGTCTAAAAGGTCAGAGAGCTGCTCCGCTATATCAAGAGAAGCCCAAGATCCAGAATGAGGGAAATCATAGTATCACTTCCAACTTCCAGGAAATTTTCTTAGGTTACCCTATCTTATGATGGATTTACACTAATCATACAATGCAATTTCAAATTGCATTATATAGTCAGTCTAAGTGCATTGAACTGCATTATGTTAAGCAGAGGCTGAACAGCCATCTGTCGGGGTGCTTTGGTTGTGTGTCCTTGCATGGCAGGATTGGACTGGATGGCCCTTGTGGTCTCTTTAAACTCTATGTTTTGATATAGGTCTACACTGAACACATAATGCAGTACCAAACTGCATTACATGGGTGTGTAGATGCAGCCTTTTCATTCCACCAGAATCTCCTGCTGATCATGATTCCTCTTACTCTTCTATTACAAAGTATGAAGTGCTTTGGAGGATGGAACCATAACACACCAAATTGAAAAAAAGGGGGCAAAAATATCCAAAATTCAGTTTTAATCTAAAATCAAATGCAAGATATTATTATCATCATAGACTATCTGGGGAACTTCTACTGATGAAATGTCTGTATAGGAAGTTCCAGAAAAAAGAGTTGGTAACCCAAATCTACTGATTGTTGAATGCAACTGCTAAGTACAGTTTTTGGGGTACTTCCTAACATCAATAGGAATGGGACGCTGAACAGGTTGCAAGGGGCATGGTAGAACCTTCAACATAAATCCTTTAAAAAGTGGATTAGATTATCATTTGATTGGATAGGGGTATAAATATTTGTTCCCTAAAGAAAATGCTCATCAATGGAGCTGCAGGGTTAGATTACGACTAAGAAGTGCCATTGCAGAAATCTGATGTTTCTGCAAAATTATTTTCCCTTTGAGAGAATTTAGGTATTCTTGTCATCTGATACCAGACAGATCCTTATAGTACCGGAATTAAATTTTAGTCATTAATCTGAAGTCAGTCAACAGAAAAGTTAATTCTGAAAACTGGATGTCAATCCCTCTCTCCTATCTTGATCCATACCACAAATTATGTTAAAATATTTCTTTTTATTTGGTTGGTGTTATCTTAACTTTAACATGTATAAAAAAATCAGGTTTACAGATGTTTCTGTGCATCTAATAACTACCTACAAAAGTTTTTAAAGAGAAAAGAAAAATGCTGCTTTTTATTCTCACAATGTTATTCAGACTTGCTGAAGAAAGATAAAAATGCCTTGTAAATGACGCACAGACTGTAAACCACATGCTGGGCATGCATAGAGCAATATTCTCTATGTTCTCTTTCTTTCTTCAAAACAATGACACAAACTGCTGGGATTTATTGATATTTTGGTTTTATATGGATAAATTTGCTAGACCTTAGAATACATCTGCTTCTGACAAAACAGATTACTGTTTGATCAAGAAGTTGTGACAAAATTATCCACTTGTACCTTTTAGGTGAAAGATATTCAGAATTATATCTTAGCTTTTCTTCTCCCAAACTAAAAAGTAAGTAAAAACAAATTGACACAAAGGAATGTACTTCTTGGGATACAGACAGCTCTTTCTTGGACTGTATGTTGGAAGACTTTCATAGGCCAGAGATCCATTGAATATACATACAATTTATGTTTGGTTGAGCCAATATCCCAAGTAACACTGGCGATGCTGAAATAGCTTCTACTAATAAAGGCATGATGCCTTCATAAATCTCAGTCCCAACAAATGTACTGGTCACATCATGAAGCTCTTACACACCACTTACTGAAGGAAGCTAAGGAAAAGTATCCTTGTTCAGGAACATCCTCGTTCCTGAGATGTGTAAAATTAGCCCCATGTCAAGATTTTTCTCACTTAACCATTCTCTTAAAAAGTCTTAAAGAGGGAAACAGAAAAGGATAATAGATATTTCCTTAGTTTCATTACAGAATTTGCAAAGAAAAAAATCTCCACTAATTTTAGTGAGATGGTCTACAACAGTAGTATCACTGCATGAAGATTATGTGTCACTATCCAGATAAATCTCACAAAAACTCTTGTACAAGGACAACAGGAAAAAACAGAAACAATATCTATTTGGACACATCTTTGGAAAAGAACAGTGAACAATATCATAAAAAACTGAAACAGCTAGTTTTTTCCACTTTCTCTGTGTTGCTGTGTAACTGGAACCAAAACCTCAAAGCATCCAAATGTTGAAATATTACTTGTTTTAATTAACACCTAACACAATATTCTGGATAAACAAAACACAATGAGACATGTGTATAGCATACTGATTAAAAAGGAGTGTGACTTATTTCCTGATTCAGTTACTGTAGAGAAAATTATCCTTGGTTGTGTCATTAAAAAAGCATACTTGCCTTCAAACAATTACTTGCCTTGTTCTCTTTTAAAGAAACCCTGGTGTGCTATAGATGCATTGCTGAATTGTAAATTCAATGCCATGCAAACTAACAACAGGGAGCTCTGGGTAGAATCTACAACAACAACATGTTTTGAACCTCTACTGACTCTAATTTAGCTTATTTGGTCAAAAGCAGCCCTCCTGGCACGCGTACTAGTGTGTTTAACCTGGCTCTGATATGGTCTTGCAAGCGTCATGCAAGTGTAACACTGGAGTAAGAGAGAATATCGCCACTGTATATGTACATCTCTGATTAGCATGACATTCAGTGCTGTCTTGGTGACATAGGTTAGATTTTTTAAAAATCCACCACATGAGTACATGTATACCTTTCCATGAAATACTTACATTTATACTTTTATATGTGAATGTGCATAGATTACAATGTCTTTTCATATTGCTCAATTGCAACAATGTCCATTTATATTTTAAAAACCACCTCATCTTTGCCTAGTCTGTACATAGCCCTTCGCATTGTTTCTGCTTTACACAGTACAAACCACAGTACAAACCTCTGTGAGTGTAGGAGATAATCCCACTTGAAATTCCCTGGCTCTCATTTGCCCCTTGTGATAAATGGACAAAGCAGTGGTTCCCAACCTGTGGTCCATGGACCATCAGTGGTCCCCAAGAACTAAAATATGGTTCGTGGTCTCACCGTTACTACACCGTTGCAATGAGAGCGACTGGTCTCGTGAAATCCTCTTAATAGTGCCGAGGAAACAGGGATGTCAGGAGGGGAGAGGCTGACTACCCACGAAAGGCGTGACTCAAGGCTTCTGACTGCTGCTTCTCCTCCTCCTCCCTCCCTGAGCGGACCCATTCCATGTGGCGCCTGAAAGCAGGAGCGCCTTGATGTGTTCATTTTTAGGCCTGCTCCTGGAGTTATTTGGGGTGCTGATTCAGAAAATTGCATTCGATAGACCACATCAGCTCTCAATTATTAAATATAGGTTTCTATGGGCAAGCAGATGGCGACTACTAGATGGCATATGTTCTGTAGTTTTCTGAATCGATAACCAATATAACCAAACCAAATCTAAAGTTGACCAAAAACCAATTCATAACCCTTTTGGTACTAATGTTGGAGAGTGGTCCCTGGTCAAAAGGTTGGGAACTACTGGGATAGAGGAAAGACCTCCAAACTGTCATAAAATGGGGCAGTGGAAGAAGGCTCAGGATATGACTTGCCAGAAGCAGCAGCAACAGGAAAAGCAACAGGAAAAGAACCAGCCAGGCTCCAGCCCCTTAGATTGCACCAAACTAGGAGAATGTTCTTATATCTCCCCATTTATTCTTCCTTCCTCCCAACCTGCACCAGTATTTATGAGATATTATGCAAGATCAAAGCTAAGACTGAACTGCAGTACAGATCATGTGTTAACAGTACAAAAATACCCCTGGAGTATTGGGGGGGGGGGGGTCAGAATAAGGGGCATTCTCTTTTAGTTCTAGTGAGGGTTATAAATCTGAGTAACAGGGTTTGCCTTCTGTGGGACTAGTGGTGGAAGTTGATATTCAGAAATCACTTCAATTCTTGCTTTACCTGTTCTAAGCTATACTGGCATTTCAGAAAGGAAGTTCAAATAGGAATTTGGTGCAACCTATCATCCCATAGGAAAGCTGGGCAACAACACTGAAGTCTATCATGCTTCTGTTCTTCTACACTCAAGTGTCGTCGTTTCTAATTCACTTAAAACAATACTCCTTGCAGAATGCATAACTTTTCAATTGTAAATCAAAACCCATGAGGGAAAATATGCAAGCCATCTAGCCAACAGATTCTAACCAGAGGTTATGGAGTGGGTGTATTATACTATAGAAATATGCAATGGATAAAGAATTTAGAGGGAATGAACACTGTGGGCTGTTACACATAATTTCTGAAAAGCATTTGCAAAGCTCCTCTCATGTTACTTGCTGTTGTAAAAGTTCTCCATCACTACCAGTTCAGGAACACACTTGAATTATTTAGAGCCATCTGAGCCATCTCATGCACTTACCTGTTCCGTCTCCACAAAGTTAGAAACGTGCCCGTCATCACTGACTCCTCGAATGAGAAATCGGGCACCAGCTCGTTCACAGCTGATCCGGGAAATGAGGCAGACTTTTGCCTTCTTATGGGAGGCATACAGAGTGCGAATGTCTACCACGCCACAGATCACTTTTAGCAGCCAATCAGAGCAATTCACCTGGTAGTGTTTGAAAGGGACATGCAGCAGTTGGTTCCTGAGAAATGCAAGAATACAAAGAATACACTATCACTATACATTTTATATATCAATCTTCAAGTGCCCTAAATATGGCTGTGCAAGTAGACTTCCCAGCCACACTGGTTTATAGAACATATCACAAGCCTGCTAGGATGCAGTAATATAGAAAAAAAAAACTTTAGAAATGATTATTTTAAGGTGGGAAGAATTTTTAAAGATATCATTTTATAGCAAGATTATATGGTGTGGGCTGTGACCTGGCATTTGTCAGGTAGGTATACTTATCCATCCACATCCAGTGAGGCTAGGGGCAAAGGATCCTCATGAATGTGGATGACCCACAAATATCTGAGTCAGGGGGTGGGTGAGTATTTTATGTATTTTATATAGGTGTCTAATGGCTTTAATGGTTTTTACTTTATTTTTAAATAGTGTTTGGTTTAATTCTATTTTAATGTTTATGGTCTTTAGGTTTTATATTGTATATTGCATTGTTTTTAGCACTGTTTGCCACTTTGAGTCTCTGTTAAGAGAAAAAGCGCCATACAAAGAAGAATAAGTAGTACTACTAGTAGGCAAGTAAAGGTAAAGGTTTTCCCTTGAAGTTAAGTTTAGTCATGTCCGACTCTGGGGGTTGGTGCTCATCTCAATTTCTAAGCCAAAGAGCTGGCGTTGCCAGTAGACACCTCCATAGTCATGTGGCTGGCATGACTGCATGGAGTGCCGTTACCTTCCTGCCAGAGCGGTACCTATTGATCTACTCACATTTGTATGTTTTCAAACTGCTAGGTTGGCAGAAGCTGGAGCTAACAGCGGGAGCTCATCCCACTCCCCGGATTTGACCTGCCGACCTTTCGATCAGCAAGTTCAGCAGATCAGCGGTTTAACCCGCTGCACCACCGGGTACTACTAGTAGTAATAGTTTGAAATGCTGGATGTTTAGACCAAACTGCAGCCCTCCAATTGGACTACAACTCCTATAATGAAAACTATGAGCCTAGATCCACTTGACTAGTTCCAACCAGAGTAGTTTCACTGAATCAACAGAACTTAAATAACTATTGACTGACCAAGTTCTTAATAATATGTTGATTTTACCTGTGACTAGCTACTGCATTTAAACCAGTATGTTTCAGGCTATCGTATCTGGACAGCACCTGATTAGAGACGGCTAGGTCATGCCAAAGACTACTCTTGTCTAACATCCTGTTTTTCAGAGGAGACAGCAGGCCATAAACACAACAGCACTTCCTTTTTGTTGCCCACCAGCCACCAACCAAGGCATACTGCAAATGAAACCTGAATTTTCATGCAGAGAAGCAATTCGATTGGGTAGTTTTGTAACTAATGGCTGATGGACCATGCACTGCATTTATTACTCAACTTTATTTTAGGACTCAGTGTTAGAGGGAAAATGGACAAGAAATCTAACAAAAAAATTTCAAAAGCCTTCAGCAAACTGAGAATACTTACGTATACAGACCACACTGAAGGTAGAGCAGAAAAATTAAATAAAATCCCTTATCAAAACAACCTTGTGCCAGGGCATTTAAAAATTCAGTTATTTATATAGATTTAACATTAAGGTAGGTTTGAAACATAGTCCCAGCTTAATTTCTTCCTGCACTTGCCTGTGCTATTACTATTTACATCCAGTCAGCCACAAGAGAAATCTAATGTACAGATGCAGCTGCTTTGGGTACCTCTCTTCTAAATATCATTACCACAACATACATTATGTAAGGTTTCCACTTATTTAAAATAGCTCAAAGAAGTAGAATTACAATTTTTTAAAGGGACATATACTTCTGTGTATTACCTAGGCTGCAGATATTTAGAATTTGAATAAAGCATATTACAAACAGTGAATTATATCTCAGGTTTTAAAACTTCAGGATACTGGGTAACCAGAGCAAACTTCACGCTTGGTTTCACACAGAAGTTTCCACTCACTAAGGTGGACTACATGTGATCCCCCACCCCACATCTTTCTTCTAGCGGAAGTTTTCTTCTGTGGACTCTTGTAAGTGTAAAGAAGGGGTAGCTTTTTGTGTGTCTGTGTCAGGAGTGACTTGAGGAACTGCAAGTTGCTTCTGGTATGAGAGAATTGGCTGTCTGCAAGGACGTTGTCCAGGGGACGCCCGGATGTTTGATGTTTTACCATCCTGTGGGAGATTTCTCTCATGTCCCTGCATGGGGAGCTGGAGCTAACAAAGGGGAGCTCACCTCACTCTCCCTGGATTCGAACCGCTGACCTGTTGGTCAACAGGGATTAACCCATTGTGTCACAAGGGGCCCAAGAAGGGGTAGTTATTTTGCACAAATATTTCCTTTGTGCATGAAACAAAATTTGTGGCACTGAATCACAGATAATAAGATGCCACTACCTCAGCCTACCATGTGGATAATTTAGTAGTATTTTGTATGCTAGAATTCCAGATAGGGATGCTTCAACCTGTATAACATGAGGGTGTACAGGTGTCTGTGTGCATCTGCCTTCAAGTCACATGTTGACTATAGTGAGCAGATACATTTCATAAGAACTTGTTAAGAAAGAAATAAGAGGTGGTTTTGCCAGTTTTCTTCTCTGAAATATAGCTCCCAGCACTTTGTATTTGTGGTATTCAAGTACTAAGCATACTGTTCAGCTTCCAAGATCAGTCAATAACTGGCTTTCCGCATGTATGTTTCTTGCTGCAGTGGACAACTTACAGCCTGTCAAATGTTGTTTCACTGCAACTGATATAACCAGTGGTGAAGGTTAATGGAAACATTTGGATGGCCACATATTCCATCCTTGACTGAAGTGTTGAAAGATACCAATCTTCCACAAAAGCAGCACATATAGCAAAAATCCCCAAAGTTTTGGAGTCACAGATGTCAGCCTTTCAAAACAAGAAAGTAGCATGCAAAACTAACCAGAAGAAGGGGTTTCCAGTTTGATAGTTGCTGTCGCCCTGCTTCTGGGCTCGGACAGTAAGATCAAAGTTTGATCCTGTATTCGGCCAAGAGAAGAAGAACACCCCGGAATTTAAAATTTTCTTCAGGGCAGAAACACGATCGTCTTCCTTCGTTTCTTCCTGGAGAGGACAGATTTCTATTGCCGTGATCCTGTAAACCTCAGCATCAAGGATTTTCCCCACTGATGTACAGCCTGTCACAAGGACCAGGAAATGCAAAGTGTTGTTGCCTAGAAAATGACAGGTACATTACAGTTACAAAGGAATACAGATGGCTCTGCCATTCTAAGCTTTGTCTGCAAAGGCAGTCTGTCAGTCTCCTGTACTACCTACTGTGTTATAGAAGGAGATAAATAAGGCCTTGCTGATGCTCGCGGTTTACCAAAGGCCAGCCCTGAGATGAATGAAGCTAATCTGTCAGAGACTCACTGTAAATATGGCAGAAACCTAGGCAGGCATGATTAAATCCATAAATCTTTAGAAGAACATTTCTCTGCTAGACATTATTTATGTATTATATTTCTCTACCACCCCTCTGGGAGTTTCAGAAAACAAACTTTGAAACCAAAAAATGTAGGGAACATGAAAGGGGTAACAGAAATCTAAATCATTTCAAAAAAAACAATAGCATAAGATCAAACCCAAACAATGGCTGCACAAAGTTCAAAAGACACTCACTTTTGCTTACCTAGTTCACCTTTTTTTTGGTGGTAATTAGAAGGACTTTTGAAGATGATACAAGGCCTGGGGAGTATATTTGAAAGCAGAAAATCCTTCTGTTAAGAACAAGAAGAGGAACTGCCTTTACAGATAAAGCTCTTCCAGACTGCCCAATATTGCAGTAAATGCCAGGTCTTGTAATGGTTATTTCTGCCTTTCATGTAGTCATCCCCTAAATGTTCAAAGGGGTTGGCTTTGGTTTGTTGCTGCTTCTAGTAGTATTTAGTACTATCCCACAATCCACATGTTTCTTTTTAACCATGATTTTTCTCAATTGAGCCAATTGGAGGAGAGGAAAAGGTTGCACGCCTATCCATCTTGATGAGCGTCATGCATTGTGGGGCGAAAATCTGGGCAAGTCTGGCAAAAAAAAAAGGGAAGGGGAGAGGGGCGAGTCACCGCTATCCATGTCTAAAGCCATGAAGGCCTTCAAGGTTCAGAATTCCAGCGTCAGCTATGTTGGCCACCCTAACCGATGACACTTCGCAATAAGGGGGAGATAAATAGCGATCGAGCACCATCAATAGTATAGTGATCTAACGCTACTCTACTCTCTCCTCTATCTCTGCTGAACTGGATGCGCCTCAACTGCGCCCCCTAGAGGACTGCGTATGGCTCGAGCCGCCCCTGACTCCCAAATGTCTATTTCCCCCAAACTCCACCAGTGTTGACATTTGGGCATATTGAATATTTGTTCCAAGTTTGGTCCAGATCCATCATTGTTTGGGCTCACAGTGCTCTCTGGATGTTGGTAAACTACACCTCCAAAACTCAAAAGTCAATGCCTACCAAACGCTTCCAGTATTTTTTGTTGGTCATGGGAGTTCTGTGTGCCAAGTTTGGTTCAATTCCATCATTGGTAGATTTCAGAATGCTCTTTGATTGTAGGTGAACTATAAATCCCAGCAACTACAACTCCCAAATGGCAAAATCAATCCTACCCAACCCCACCAGTATTCAAATTTGGGCATATACGGTATTTGTGTCAAATTTGGTCTAGTGAATAAAAACACATGCTGCATATCAGATATTTATATTATGATTCATAACAGTAGCAAAATTACAGTTATGAAGTAGCAATTAAAATAATTATATCAGGGTCACCACAACATGAGGAACTGTATTAAGGGGTTACGGCATTAGGAAGGTTGAGAACTACTATCCTACAAGAACTCAACAAATCCCTCCATATTTTTTCAAAAGGATCTATAATTGTAAAAAGAAAGCAGAGTGAGAAAAAAATAATTGGGATTTGAAATGGAAGGGGAATAAAGGAATAAAAATCAGCAAAAAAAAACAACAACTCCATAGCAGAAATCCTGAGGCTTTAAGTCAGTCTGTAAGAGATGCATCAATGCTTGCAAAATGAGAACATCCAATACAAATATGTGCTTCCATTCCACTAACTGCTTTTCCTGGGACATATATGTGTACTGGGTTGGTCTTCATCTTTTTATATAGAGAAATATGCTTCTCTAGCAAGTATTCCATTATTATTATTTTTGTTTCAGTCAGTTTCTCTCCCAACAGAGGAAAGCAGGGCTAACTGTAAATTAAGAAAGAAACAGCTGGGCAAAGCTGTCATCTATAAAACAGGCTATAAAAACAGTGGCAAGAGAGACTTGAAAAAATTATACAAGAAAGGGAAAGAAATGCAACTGCAATTGCAACCAGTGTGTCCGCTGGCTGCTCTCCAAAGGCTATCTTGCTCTGAATATTTATTTCATAATTCTAGCTGCATTGCGCATGACCTAATTTGCAAGTACTGTACATCCAATCACTTCATATTACCAAATAGCCACGAAAAACTTCCTGTTACCAAACATAAAGTAAAATAAATCCAAACAAAACAAGCATTTTCTTCCAGATCACTGGTACACTTTAGCCCCAGAGTATCCAAAGTCCAGTTAATACGCAATTTACATTTCAGTTCATAACCATAGCTGAGTCAAATACAGAGAATAATGTAGGGAAACACCAGGTGCTGTAGGCTATATTTAAGAGGAAGGAAATGGCCTGTGAAAACCCTATAAAATTCATGGGTTTGCAATATATAGATAGTTGATGTGAAGTCACATACTAACACACAGCTAAAATCCATTATAATGCTTTTTAAATGATCACTTTAAAAACAGCAGTATTTTTTAAGTTGAAAAACATTCAACACAAGAGCATTTAACACAAGCATGTGCCAATTTAAAAAATAACAATTCCTCAATTGCCACCACTATCAAAAGCCTGTCTAAAGCAGATAGTCTTTGCTTGCTTGCTTGCAGGAAGAATGAAAAAAGACACGGGGCCAATCCAGCCATCTGGGGAAGGTTCTATAGCCTACAAATGTAATGTATTATTTGCTACCCTCTTTACTATTTGTCCAGTTCCTTCCTTGCTTTTGTAAGACAGAAAGGGAAAGGGTCCATAAAGTGGCTATCACATGTTATCCATGTTCTCTGGCTGCACAAACTGAAGCACATCCATTCAAACAGAACAAGAAAATGCAAAAGTTATATCTACTGGACCTATATCAGAATGTATTTGAGTGAAAGTGTTGTGTTATATATTAAAGGATGTTATACTGATGAAGAACATTCAGAATGAAGGCAATGAATTGCTAACGTATTAGCTCAACTCTTGCTGTTAATCACAATGAATGAAACAGCTCTTAGGATTCTGCCTCCAAAGGATTCTTGCTGTAAGTAGCCCACTAAAGGCTCTCTGTCATCTCCATTTGCATCAGCTACACTCAAGTTAGCACCATAAACAAAAGGCATCCTGAAAACTAAATTTTAAGCCCTTCTCCCTCCTTTTTTTTATCAGTATGCAGTGCAGTCCTCAAAAGTTCTCTTATGATACAGCTGAAAGGAGCCAGGATTTCTGTCTTTGCTTTGTCACCATGGATATTTAAGATGCCTTCAAGGTTTTATTTATGAAAAGGGTGTCTTTATTAGCGGATGACATAAAAATGCTACCAGCCATGCAGGCAGTAAATCACGTTTTATTATTCACTCAAATTTTCACCACCTCAATATATAATGTTAGTACATTTTTAAAATTGTAATGTCCATGATATTTCTCACTGCACTACTCATTACAATTTACTATAAGAATACCAGGCGGTTGAGCTCAGGGAGGAGAGCTGTTATCCAATTTTTAAAATGCAGACAAAAGCTCCCACACAGCTCAGCAGGGCAAGCCTCAGTTCTGTCTGGTATTTCCAAAAAGTCACTATAGGAAGTGGGGATGGCTGGCATCCAGCCACATGTGCCGGTTTCACACAAAAACATGGGCCATTGAGGAAGCCCACAGCATTAGGGGCAGCAGCACATGAACATTCACACCCATCCACAAAATTAATATGTAACGGAAGTTACTGCCACGGACAAATCCAGATCATGCACTGCAAATGAAAATCTGAGATTTTGTAAGAGTCATGTGAGAAACAGGAAGACAGGCAACAAAAGTAGGATCATATGTGACAAAACCTTGGGCAGAGTGGGGAGGGAGCTCAAAAAGGTAACATGAAAGGAGTCAGTTGAAACAGGAGTCTTCAAAAATGCAGAAAAAAGGCATGGAACTGAACTGATTTTGTTGGCACCAGATCAGAGCCATAGGCAGCTGTACGTAACACAGGACCTAAAATAAATGCTCCTGAGTTCATTTAAAACAGCTGGGAGTCTTAAATCCAGCAGGCTCTCTGCTAGCCAGACTCCTCTGAAACCACAGAATAGTGAGAGGGCATATGCTTTGCATGTGGAAAGTCACAGGTCTGATTTTCAGTCTTTCCAGCCAGTACTGGGTAAGATCCCTGCTTGAAACTCTGGAAAGACATGGCTGCCAGCCAGCAATAGGCATGAATGAGCTCAATGGACCAACAGCTTGATGCCATATAACAATAACGCTTGATTTTCCTTATGAAAGAAGACCAAGAGCCCCTGTAGCTGGTTGAATCCTTTTGAACCCAAGTTTCAGACCCTAATGCCCCATTCAAAGGCGTTTCATAGTTCATCTATAATTTCAGCAATATGTTCTGTTCATCAAGCCTGTTATTTTAGCACACCTCTGCATCCAAGATATTGCCCAGTGTATACGGAAGGCTCATGTGACTATTTTCACAGCATGCATTCCTCACTGAACAGTTTAGACAAGTGTATTGAGTCCACATTTCTCTAATGACTTCACAATAGACACATACAAATGTAGGGCAGAACAGCAGGTGGAGAGATTCCTCCAGGTGCAGCAAAGCCTGGAATGGCTCTGTCTCTCTCTTTGGGGCGTACAAATACCAGTGATTCTGCTGGGAGCTGTAGTCCAAAGGAAAGTCACCACTCCTTGTTCTGTCCATTCTTCTGAGACTGCCAGGTACTTGGTGGTCCCTGTTGCTAGAAATCCTTTTTAAAAATATTCATTGAATATTCTGCCTTCCTCCCAAGATGGGATTTAAGGAGGCTTACAACATTTTCAAAATGTTAAGCTAAAGTATTAGTTTACAAAAGGTAAAAAGAATTAAACAGTGACAGTTGAATTTTTAAAATATGATTAAAAACAGTTAAAACGTATTTGAGACATAATTTGCAATAAAAAATGAAGGAATGTACCACACTGCTCTGCACACACACTACTGTTCTATAATTATAGAAACTCCTTGGTAGTTCACCTGAATTTACCCAGGCATCCTAACTTACAATCGCTTGATCAGTGTAGCTTTCTATGGTAAGCAAAGTACATCAGTTCTAGGTCAGACTGCTGGCCTTCAGCTTGCCCTCAATCTTAAAAAAAAAAACTTCTCCACTGCTATCATACATTCGTCAAGCCTCAAACAGCATTTCTCATTCTGCTGTTCTCTATTCTCTTGCATTAAAAGTCCTATCTTGAAGATAGGAACTTCCTCTGAGTCAATTTGGTGGACTATGCAACAATGGCTTTTATTTCTGAGGGCAAATGTTTGAACCATTTGCGGAGCAACTGGCAGCACTGGGTTCTGTTCTGTAATATAGCCAACATCACTGAGATCAAATCTAGCTCCTGTCAGTGACCATCTATCTTTCCCTAAACCAAGAGAAATTCTGCACAGAAGTTCTGATCCGCAAGAACATATGTGCATCCTTTCTAACACATTACTGCAGTGCCTAGAGCTAAAAATTATGAACTTTTTAATATATGCATTTAAATACTTCATAACTTTATCTACAAAGTCTTACCCTGCTGCTTTAACACACTGTGGCAGTAATCCTGGGCTGACTGTGACTGTGACTGTGACGGTTCTACCAAGCTATTGAGGTTCTGGCCATATTGCGATGGGTAGGTTATGTGTTTATGGTCCAAGGACCAGTTTAGTTAAATGCCGAAGTTCTCGCCACAAAAAGGTTGCACAAGGGGAGAAACTGGTCACAAAAATTATGAACACAGTGACAGCACCAAACAGATATGAATGCGTGGGACTACAAACAGCCATGAAATCTCAGCTTATCAAGGAAACCAAGATGTTTCAAAACATGTTCTTAAAAACAGAGAATTTGTGTCCATTTGATATCCCAGTTCAAATACCAGCAGAGCTATTAAGATACTTATTTGTAAGCCACTTCACCCACAACTTTGCTATTACACACTGAACTTAATGGCAATACATAAAAGACTAGAATGAATGTAGCAAGCCGTATCAGCTAATATAAACACGTTTGAGGCTCAACCCAGAACACCCTTGGCTATTCATTGTGCTTCAGCCTATCCCAACAAAAGTAAACAGTAAATTATTCTAGCTGAGAAATACTGTTTTTGTTTTGTTTTTTTGAAAAATGACCCAACCCCTGTGATCACCTTTATAAAATATATACTCATTATACATTCATGCAAAATCTATATTACAGTTCAAATGCAGAGAAACAAACATCTCATGTCTTTGCATTGCATGGGAAATAAGGGTTGAGGATAGGATATTCAATGTTGCCAGTCTCCACAGAGCAGAAATAATCATCAACTACGAATTCATTCACAAGTGTTGATTTATGAGGGGATGTGCAACCTGCAGTCCCCTGAGGTCTTAAATATACATTCCCTTGGGTTCTCTTGTCTCTTGGCTTCCAATGAATTTTTCACCACAATCTCTCATTACATATTTTTCCCAATTCCTGCTAGTGGGGAAGAAAAAGCAATCGGTATGGGAATTTCTGGGTAAAGAATAGAGAAACTTTTCTTTCTCCCAAAGATTATGCAAAATGAAAAGAACGCTCTCACTTCCTTTCCAATAAAAAGAAGTATGAGCACATGTAAGGTATGTGTATATGTATAACCTATGTGCATAAATGTACATATACATCCCCCATCAGGTATCACATGTGGTTGCAGGAATCCGCTCTGCATTCTGTCACCTCTTGCAACAAAAGGAGAGACTGTTCTGATTAAAATTTAATCAACAGTTCTTCCCTTAATGAAGTGGATAATTTCCCCTTTCACAGCAGCTCCCTAGGGATGGGAATCAAAGTCATTAATTATTCTGCTGAATTATGCAACACTTCCTGTCTGATTTGCTAGTCAGTTCAGGCATACTGCCCTTTTTGTCTGTTTTATAGGCCAAATATTTGGATTTAAGCCTGTCTGCTCTCCATGTTGTAACTAATACATATTTCAAAAGATTTAAAGGATTGTCCGACTTGTAACTGTATTAAATGTCTACAGCCAGATTTGGAATTGCTCTTTGTCATCATAGAAAAGCATATTGTATTTTCAAAATATAATATGCACTTCTATGCCCCACAAGCACCTATTTCATTTAGAGCCCCCACCAGCACCAGCACCAGCACCACTTTCAGTCAGTTAATAAACAAGGCCCTTGCAGCAAGTGGCCAAGGGGATCGGCAGACAGTGGGAGTCACATTCAAAGGAAATCAGTGCCTCCTGTACATTAAAAGTCACTTAAAAAGGAAAACATGTCACAAAAAAAATAATAAAAAAGAGCAAGTGACTTGGTCATTACTTAAAGTAAACACTGCCTCTTTTTATGTGCTGGGTAGTTTTCAGTAGAAAGTAAAGTACTGGCAAGATGCTAGGGGTCAATAGGCAGCATGACTCCTATGGGTACCCACAAGTCTGCTGCAACAAAACTACCAAGCCTCTGGTGGTTCCCCAAACACCACCAAGTTTGGTCTACCATAAGCCCCCACAGGCTGCAATTTATTTAATAAGCTATATGGAAGGTTGCCTCAATTGGCAGAATATTATACAAATGATTGGGTGTGTGGGAGATATAACGGAGCTAAACGATAAGAGTCACACTTTGTTCATACCTTTTTGTATTATTATGTTCATTCTGCATCTTGTCATTTGTACTTTTGCATTTAAATTCCCCCACACATTCACAACCCACCTAAGCAATTATTGGCATTTGAGGAAAAGGCTCTCTCTCTGAGGAAATGGGCAGTAATCTATAAAAGTGCTGTTTTGCATTTCTTTAAATTTGGGGATGGGGCTGGAAATTGCTGTGGACCCGAATGGCAATAATGCCCCAGGAAACAGACTTTAAACATACTTCATTCTGCAGAAACAAGCATTCCTCTTTTGGAGGAACATTTTGTATTTCACAGTGAGACTACAAAAAAGATTTCACTAGATGAATCGTGTAAGTTTTTGTAACCATGGCATACAAACACATTTCTAGCTATCTTTTAAAGCTATAGACCTTGATATATTTCATTATAATTAGCAACCCGTATTCTAGCTTACCTCAAATTCTTTTACCTACAGAAAAGCCAACAAAAGGGCAAGGCTAGAGATCAAATTAGTTGTACAACAATTTCTCTGAACAATTTCATTTATACTTTGACATTGCTTTACTAGATTTTTATCCATATTACACACACACATCTTTTTCTAAGTGACAAAGAATCACTACATCATCCACCCCACTGTTATATCCCTCCCATTGCCCACAATCATTTATTTCTTAATTCAAAAGAGAAGAAAGAGAGCTGAAGCTGAGATGATTCAATGGCTATACTTTCTCCCCAGGCCTAAATGGGATGAGCAGCCTCTTTTGGTGAATCACTAGCAACCCTAATTGTGCAAATGGATGTAACATAACAACCTCAGGGTGAGTGAATGGGAGCCATATTTATTGCACTGAAAATGTAGTAAGCAGGATACCCAAATGATAAAACCAACAAAAGAAACAAAATTGTTAATTAAAGGGCTAATGTCTTGGTTAATCATGATTAACTATTGATATAAGGAATTCCTGTAACACAGTGGTTCTGCACCTTCGGTCCTCCAGAATCCCTTTGGTTCTCAAGAATCTTAAAAGATTCTGGCTGGTGCCTGTGGGATTGAACCACACAATATTTGGAAGCTCACAGTTAAAGAACCACTTCTGAGATTAAAAACAGAAACATAAATTTCTATTATAAGATCTTGTGGACTATAGTCTACTTTATCAGATGTAAAAACCATTGGCATTTATTAATAAAGCTATGTGGAAAACACAGAAGGAAAAACATACTACCCAGTGAGGCTGCTGACTCTTGACATGAAAACGGTCCTTCTCTAGGATTGCAACATTTATATAGACTGTTACATAAAGTCAAAAGCCTGCCCTTGCACTGTATCTCTTTGCCAGGAAAAGCCTCTCCTTCTGCATTTCTGCCTGTCAGAGGGGTCAGAGGCTCTGTCAAAAAGATAAGGGGTAGAATCACTTTCATAGCTTCTAGTCAGGGAGAAAGAAGTTCAGAAGGTGTCGTTTCTCTTCTGCTCCAGCATTGTAATTTGAGAGTTTTCACCTATTGGGTGTAACCCTTCTGAGAGAAAGAAAATACACGCAGGTACAAAACCAGGACTAATGGAAAGAGGGCTAAAAGACAACAGTCCTCTTAAGGAGTGCACCAGGGCCACCATCGCCTTTTATTAAGACTTTATTCCTTATTAGTTCAACCAGTTCAATACAATGAGCCAAACTTTACAAAAGGCATTTGAACAAAGGGCACGGCCAAACATATTTTCCATGACTCAGCTTCACATTAAATAGATACCTGAGAAAAGAGCAGTGGCACTTATAGGCAAGCTTTCTCAGGCAACTCCTAATCTTTGGGAGTGCCTTTCTTTTCCCATAAAAAATGAAGACGAAAATATACAGCTGGTCAAGCAGACCCAGGTTTTTACTTCCCCCAAAAGCAGCTTTTGTCAATTATTAATAGACTCCTCAAAAGAAGTCTGTTCTTTTATAGCAAGCATGGCCAAACTTCGGCCGTCCAAGTGTTTTGGACTTCAACTCCTACTGACGCATTGTCCTTCACTGGTATTGAATATAATTCTATTATCGGATATTTCTGCTGTGCTGAAGTGATGTAAGATCTTGGTCAAGTAAGCTAAGTGCAGCAAGCGTTTGTATGAGCTTTCATGCTGTCTGTTAACTTATAACAACCTCATGTATTTCATAGTGGTTTTTTAGGAGAAGAATAGTCAGGGGTGAAATAAAAGCTATATCGCCAGGCAGGCCCGTAGCCAAGATTTTGGTTTGGGAGGGGCTGGGATTTTGGTTCGGGGGGGGGGGGGCTGAGTCTGAGTGAGAGAGGATCTGCCCTAGCAAAGCTTTTGTATTGTTATCCCAATACCCCCATGAATATGAGATATATTGAGCATGGTGATCAGATCATGATATGAATAACCATAACAGTTTAAATAATAAATATAAGGCCTTCTTGTGGACCACTCTGAGAATTTCGGGGGGGGGGGGGGAGCCGCTCAAGCCCCCCCCCCCCCACCTACATGCCTGTCGCCAGGTATTTCTTTCTGATCCCCCACGGAAATACTAGCCAGGCCAAACCCTGCTTAGCTTTCATAATCAAATGGAAGCAACCCAGTGTAAATAAATATGCCAACAAATTTCATAAAAGAAACAAGAACTGTGTGTAGCTTGTCAGATGCTACTATGATATCTTTTGCACAAAACAATGAAAATAATTATTACTGAACAGCTTCCCATTAATCCAATGTATCCTCTCTATAAAGTAGTTAAGCAAAAAAAAAGTTAACAAAAATGTCTGATGCATGATTTTTCTGTTTCCTCTACAATGTCATTCAGTTGATGGTCTACTTACCAGATTTTAACTGAAATTCTCCTAGGCATCCATAAGCATCCATGAGCTTCTCATATTGCCCTTTGATTTCTTCTTTTTCTTCAGGAGCTACAGAAGGACAAAAATAATGGTAAGCACATTGGACAAAAGAAAAGCCAAAAACCCGCTAATGAAAGCCTCCATTAGGAATTTTGCAAAACAGTGCAAGTTTCTGAGTAATTCAGAATTCTACGGTGAGAAAAGAGACCACAGAGGTGGTAGTGGGCATTTTTCGTCTCCACACCTCTTAAAGCCATCATCTTGCATCATGCCACTTCCAGTTTCATTTTCAGCTAGGTTTTCTTCCAAGTACATTAGTAGGTAAAGGTTTTCCCCTGACATTAAGTCTAGTAGTGTCCGACTCTGGGGGTGTTGCTGATCTCAATTTCTAAGAGTCAGAGTTATCCATAGACACCTCCAAGGTCATGTGGCTGGCATGAGAGAGATCAGGCAGGCCCCTACCCTCCTCTCCTTCCAGAAGAGCTTAAAAACCTGGCTCTTCCAAAAGGCCTTCGATGTTTAATTGTTGCTGGATTGATCTATCTGTCCATTCCATAATAGTCCCATTGTTGTTGTCTTGCCATTTTACACCACACTTTATTGTCCATTCAACTGTGAAATTTCCTTCCCCATTTCGTAACACTCTGCACTTTGCCTGGGATCTACGATTTGATCTCCTGTTTTTAACAGTGTATCCTGCTTGTTGATTTTAATGATTGTTTTTATGGATGTTGATGTTTTATACTGGGATAATTGTTTTATTGCTTTGTTATTGTTATTTGTTTGTTTTATCGGGCTAGGCCCCATGTAAGCTGCCCCGAGTCCCTTCAGGGAGATGGGGCGGGGTATAAAAATAAAGTTGTTGTTGTTATTATTATTATTATTATTATTATTATTATTATTATTATTATTAGTGCATGGAGGACCATTGCCTTCCTGCCAGAGCAGTACCTATTGATCTACTCACATTTGTATGTTTTCGAACTGCTAGGTTGGTAGAAGCTGGGGCTAACAGTGGGAGCTCACCCAATTCCCCGGATTCAAACCGCCAACCTTTTGGTCAGCAAGTTAAGCAGCTCAGCGTTTTAACCTGCAGCGCCACTGGGGGCTCCACACATTAGTATTTTTGGGAAATCAAAATTGCTCCATTATTCTGAGTTATTTAAAATTGACTTGGGGGGTCTGGGGTGATATAATGTTGAAAATGTTAGTATTTGGGCAATGATGTGTTGTGCAACAACATAGTGGGACATGCAAAGGAAGGTTTTCTTTGAAAGCCAAGATGAAAAAGCAAAGATGAAAAACTGGTTGGGCAATGTGATGTGTTTCCCCACCACCAAACTGGTGGTTGCAGCTTTGACACCAATTAATTGCATGCCAGCGCACACATACAGCTTGTTTTCAAACAGAATCATGGTGCCACAATTGTGACTCAGTTTGAAAAGAAGGTGCATGTCCCTCACACATCTTGTTTTAAAAAGAACCCAAAGAGTAGGTGGTTGTCACTGACATGTCACAAAATTGAGCAATTTTGGAAGGGCCCATGTTGGATTAGTGCTCTGGGAATCGGGTTTCAAATCCCATCTGAGCTGTGAAAGCCTACTGGGTGACCTTGGACAAGTCTCTCATTTTCAGAAAGCAAAGGCAAGCTCTCTCTGAACAAATCTTACCACGAAAGGCCCATGATAGGGTTGTATTTGGAGCGTCATAATTTAAAAATGGCAGAGACCTCAAAAATAGAAAAGTGTAATTCCTATGCACACTGCACATATCATACGTGTAGTGCAAAAAACATGAAAGAATGATACAATATTTAGAACGAAGAACAATTTTAACCAACATAAACTTAATATTATTTCAATTGGAAATGTGGGCCTGCATTTGGCTAATGAGATATTAGTCCAGTTAATTAGGATTGCTGTTGTTGTTGTTGTTGTTGTGTGCCTTCACGTCATTTCAGACTAAAGTTTAAGGTGGAAGCTGGGTAAATGAACTTGGAGGGACGCATCTGTCCCATGGGCCTTAGTTTGGGGATCCCCATTTTAATGTATTTTGTTTTGGTCTAGAGAGGAAGATATGAGAAGTGCTCAAAAAGGTACCATCCTTTCCTTTCCTCTCAGAACAAAGACCATCATATTCCTACAAAGGCATATTAGCTGTAGACTTAATTGCCAGATATTTTAGGGTTTATCTGAAACTCTGGAAGGCAGAGCTATTACCACTAGACACACAACTAGGAATCTGTATTGTGATTTAGGGCTTTCTCACTAAAAGGGGAACAGAGCTGTTCCCTGTATAAAGCTTTCTATCTGTGTCAATGTGCCCAAAGAACATGCACTGGGGCCAATGAATTGGGATATTTCAAGATCCATTGGACAAAAGAATCGTTGTCTTTAGCAGTGTAGCAATATATGACAAACTGCAAAAATACAGCCAATAGTTTGACATTTAAAAATGTAAACAAGAGTTTAGGAATGCAAGCATTTTTAAACTCTGCCATATCACGCCTCATAGGGAAAAATGCATTAAAACCACAGAATTCATTCTTTTGTTTGGACCAGTAAGTAAGCAATCTGTTAAAACAGCATGCTAATTATTTCATTAAGAATTAATTGGTGCCAAAGTTTGTCTTTAATTAGCTCAATATATGTGAAGGTCTGGAAGCAACAAGAGAACCAACAATGTCCATATTGTTGAACATTTGGGAGATAACACAGAAACTACAGAAAATGCAGTTGTTGAACTAGAATTCCCAGAAAACAGAGGCCCTTTCCACACAGCTGTATAAAATCCACATTGAACTGGATTACATGGCAGTGTGGACTCAGATAATCCAGCTCAAGGTAGATATTGTGGTTTATCTGCCTTGATAACTCTGGGTTATATGGCTGTGTGGAAGGGTCCAGTGTCTGAATCCTTCTCAGCAGTGGAAACCTACTGAGCAAGTCACATCCTCTCAGCCTTAAAGCCTTAAAGGAAGACAAAGTTAATCCTCCAACTGAATAAATATTGTGAAGAAAACTTTATGACAATAATCATGATTTTGTGTTGATTTTTAAACATTTTATAATTAATGGGCATAAGATTAATATTTATAGGTACACTTATCCTTTGCAAAATGACATATAAAGAACTGTTCAGAGTTATAACACTTCTACAGTGCAGAATTAATGCCATGGTTCAATGCTATGGAATCATGGGATTTGTAGTTTTAAAAGGGCTTTAATTCTTTTCTTTTTTTGCCAAAAACTTCTGGTGTCTCACCAAGATACAAGTCTTATGATTCCATAACATGGCAGTCAAAGTAGTGTGAACATGCATTAATTCTACAATGTAGATGCATGCTGGGTCTTCTGAGAAGCAAAATCTATCCCAATCTTGCTCCTAGCTTCTATGTTTGCATGAAGCCAGAAGGGAAATGCTCATATCTAGAATGAGTGATGTTGATTATGGAATTAGACCCAATCTTTTTATTTTTGATAGCCATTTGGCTTTCTAGAGTCACTGACTATCCTGTAATTTGTCCTGTTGTTTCCTTCCTTCTTCCTCAGTTTTTGGACAAGCCCTGTTATCCTTTTCAACTCCGAGCTGGGAAACAATTGGCAGGGAACCCCTTTAGCCACCAATTATGTGGGGGCAAATCCTCATGAACATAGCTGGACTTCCTTCTGATTTAAGGATTTAGCTACTGAAATCAAAATCTAACGGTTATTGCAGTCTATGTCCACAATCCCAGCAGAGTGCAAGACTTCAAGGCTAATGTAAATTAAGAATATACTGCGCCTGGAATTTTCTATGTTGGTGTAGCACACTGAACTCCCAAAAGCACACTGCAACAATGTAAAAGAAATGGAACTGTATCCTTAAAGGGTTCTCAAGTGAAGCAAATCTGATTCAGAAAAGAAAAGAGAGGCAGGCATACAGAGAGAACCATAAAATATTAATGATTCTCACTACCACTTGCTGGGGAACATAAGCGGAAAGGTGCTGCAGCTGATCCAGCACAGCTCTCAAGTTCTTAGTTTAATATTAATCTTTAAAGCACAGGTGGCCAGACTGAAAGCTTGGAGGATCTACTTTGGTGCTGATTTCTTTCTTAAACCCCAAGGTCAGCCAACTGGCATTGCATGCAAAATAACAGAGGAGGCTAGATGCTTAGAATTAAGGAAGAGGATGTCTGCTTTCTTTATCAGTCCAGTTCTCTCTAATACAAGTTCACTCCTGGTTTGTTTTCATTTTAGCAACTTAAATAAAGCTCTGAGAAGAATTTTGGTGTTTTTGCTATTCTTTGCTGACCTACTGTAGACTATCAAGAGATCAATGAAAGCCCTATTTTAAAGTAAATGTAAATAATATCTGCATTTTTGGTTGAACAAAGAAGCCATCAGTATTGTATTTGTGCATATGAGAATAAAGGTTACACACAGAAAGGTCTTCATGTAGAATAATAGAATAATAGAGTTGGAAGAGACCTCATGGGCCATCCATTCCAACCCCCTGCCAAGAAGCAGGAAAATCACATTCAAAGCTCCCCCGACAGATGACCATCCACCCTCTGTTTAAAAGCCTCCAAGGAAGGAGCCTCAACCATACTCCGGGCCAGACAGTTCCACTGCCGAACAGCTCTCACAGTGAGGAAGTTTTTCCTGATGTTCAGGTGGATTCTTTTTTCCTGTAGTTTGAAGCTGTTGTTCCGCGTCCTAGTCTCCAGGGCAGCAGAAAACAAGCTCCCTCCTTCCTCCCTATTACTTCCCCTCACATAATTATACATGGCTATCATGTCGCCTCTCAGCCTTCTCTTCTGAAGACTAAACATGCCCAGCTCTTTAAGTTGCTCCTCATAGGGCTTGTTCTCCAGACCCTTGATCATTTTAGTCACCCTCCTCTGGAGACATTTCAGCTTGTCAACATCTCCCTTCAATTGCAGTGCCCAGAATTGGACAGTGTGATTCCAGGTGTGGTCTGACCAAGGCAGAATAGAGGGGTAGCATGACCTCCCTGGATCTCGACACTATACCCCTTCATATCCTAGCAACTCCCTCAGCCAAAATGGCGCCCAGGGCACAGGCAGAGTGCATTTAGGCCTGATCCACACTGCCTATAAAATACAGATTATCTGATTTGAACTAGATTATATGGCAGTGTAGACTCAAGGTCCTTCCACACAGCTATATTACCCATTTATAATCTTATATTGTCTGCTTTGAACTGGATTATCTTCAGTCCACACTGCCATATAATCTACTTCAGTGTGGATTTTATACAGCTGTATAGGAGGAGTCTCATATAATCCACTTCTAAGGAGATAATATAAGATTATAAATATAATATGAATTAATTACTGTGGTATAATAATACAGAACAATATAATCTCTAAAACCAGGACAGTAAATAAAGAGCAACACTCTGGAATCAGGGAAATTGGGAATTCCAGAAAGGAAACAAACGGGACCAGCTAACACTTCCCAACAAAGGATTCCCCCAGGCAGGAAGCAAACAGGCTTTGAAGCTGCAAGGCCATTAAATGCTAATCAAGGTGCCTAATTGCAGCATTCATACCTGCCACACCAAGACTATTAATTGCTATTCAAACTGGCCAACCAAAGATTCCGCAAGGTAGAAAGCGGCCAGGCTTGCAAGCAGCAAGGCTATTCAGTGCTATTCAACCTGGCCACCCAAGATTTCCTCTAGGTGAAAAATCCCCAGGCTTTGAAGCCACAAGGCTACTCCATCCCATTCAACCTGGCCTAGCAAGGATGCCCTATGTAGAAAGCAGCCAGGCTTTTAAGCTGCAAGACTATTCAGTGCAATTCAATCTGGCCAAACAATGATTCCCCTACAAAGGAAGTAGCCAGGCTTCAAAGCGGCTCTTTAATTAAGGGTGCTACTCTAGCTACTCCAGAACACGGCCAGGCTTTAAGGCTGCAAGGCTATTCACTGCTATTCCATCTGGCCAACAAATAATTCTCATAAGCCACAACAGCGTGGCCGGGCAAAGCTAGTAGTAATAATCATAGAGTTGGAAGAGACCTTGTGGGCAATCTAGTCTAATCCCCTGCCAAGAAGCAAGAAAACCAAATCCAAAGCATTCCCGACAGATGGCCATCCAGCCTCTGTTTAAAAGCCTCCAAAGAAGGAGCCTCCACCACACTCCAGGGCAGAGAGTTCCACTACTGAACAGCTCTCACAGTTAGGAAGTTCTTCCTAATGTTCAGGTGGAATTTGCTTTTGTGTAGTTTGAAGACTTTGTTCCGCATCCTAGTCTCCAGGGCAGCAAAAAATAAGCCTGCTCCCTCCTCTTCCCTATGACTTCCCCTCACATATTTATACATGGCCATAACGTCTCCTCTCAGCCTTCTCTTCTGCAGGCTAAACATAGTACAGGCCACTTCTAGAGGTGCATTCTACACTGGAGTATTAATGCTGTATAACACTGCTTGAACTGCCATGGCATCGTGGGTGTTGTGGTTTTACAAGGCCTTCTCTGCCAAAGAGTGCTGTACTGTGAGTCCCTTCAGATGAGAAAGGCGGGATAGAAATGACGTAAACAAAATATCTCATCAAACTCCAACACCCAGGATTCCACAGCATTGAGCTAGCGCAGTGAAAATGGTGCCAAAGGGTGTTAATTGTACAATGTAGATCACAAGTGTCAAACTCAAGGTCCGTGGGCTGAATCCAGCCCTCTGTGACATTTTATACAGCCCTCCAGATGTTGGACTTACAACCCCATCATTAGACATCATGGCTAGAGCTGATGCGAGTCATGATACAGTGACATCCAGAAGGTTGGAGTTTGTTCTGTTTAGGCAGGATAGTGAGGTCTGAATTTAGATGCAATGTTTGTGAATAGGATGTCTGACTTTAAATACAGTAGAGTCTCACTTATCCAACATAAATGGGCCGGCAGAATGTTGGATAAGCAAAAAAGTTGGATAATAAGGAGAGATGAAGGAGAAGCCTATTAAACATCAAATTAGGTTATGATTTTACAAATTAAGCACCAAAACATCATGTTATACAACAAATTTGACAGAAAAAGTAGTTCAATATGCAGTAATGCTACGTAGTAATTACTGTATTTATGAATTTAGCACCAAAAAATCATGATATATTGAAAACATTGACTACAAAAATGCGTTGGATAATCCAGAACGTTGGATAAGCGAATGTTGGATAAGTGAGACTCTACTGTAGTTTGATAATCTTTTCCCAACCTCAGAGCACACAAGTGCTGTTTGTTGGAGATATCAACCATCTCAAGCCTCTTCTATTGAATGTTTTGTCTGTTTATAATGTGTCATTTATTTCCTGAAGTGTAGGTCTTCAGGAAATAAATGACAGCTGCTAGGAATGGTGGGAGTTGAAGTCCAAAACACCTGGAGGGCCCAAGTTGGCTCAAGCCTGCTGCACAGCCAACCTGGAGGGCCCAAGTTTGCCCATACCTGGGCTAGGGACAGCTTGGGGATAGGGCTCCCGGCCACGCCCCCTCAGTCTGGCCACGCCCACTCCCCCCCCCCCCCCGCGCACTCACCGAGGGTGGCCATGGTGCCGGCTTCCAGGAGGAGGCAGTCGCGTCTCCCGCGGGCCTCGAGCAGGGCGCTGCCCACGGGCTCCTGCTTCCAGAGCAGCCTCAGCAGCCCCTTGCTCAGCGCCATGGCCCAGCCCTGGGGCTCCCATGAGGCGGAGGAGCAGGAGGAAAGTGGGAAGGCGGGAGGGCGAGAAGCAAGTCCAAAAACTGGGGGAAAAGTTTGCAAGAAGGGAGCGGAAGAGGCGCAGGAGCCAGGCGCGGCGGCAGGGCGCCGAACCCCTTCCCTAGAAAGCGCCCCGGGGCCAGGAGAGGCTCCTCCTCTGCCTTGATGCTGGAGGAAAGGCCAAGGATGTGAATCAGCCCGAGGGAAACACTCCTGGCTCCGTTTCCGGACTGGCCGTTTCCTCGTTGGAGAATCCCTCCCAGCCCTCCTCCTCCTTCTCCTCCTCTTTTTCTCTTCCTCTTCTTCCTTCTCTCCCGCTGCTCGCTCTTTCCCTTTTTTTTTTCTTTCTTCAGGAAACTTTCGGGAGGGCTCCCAAGTGGCTCGAGGCTCCGCCCTCTTTCCCTCCTCTTGGAGAGACAGGTGAGGGAGAGTGGAGCTCCCCCTCCGCCCCCTCCTCCGCCCCCTCCTCCCAGGCAGCTGCAGGGCTTCCCTCTGGCGCCCCCTAGAGGCGAGGTCCCTGCAGGTGCAGAGCTGCCCCGGAGGTCGAGGAAGGGCAGCAGTGGGGAGACAGGCGGGGGCACCAGCCCTTCCCTCCCTCCCCTTGGTCCACTTCCCGCCCTGAGCTTTATTTTTTTCGTGTCAAAAGCATTGCATCATAAATAAGTTTATAAGTGATAAAATAAAGGAAATCACACGCAGCGAAATAGTTTTGAGACCAAAAGTGGGCAACAGCGACCGCATTGTCCGTGGCTTTGAACAACTGATATCAGGGCTGTAGCCAAATAATAATAATAATAATAATAAAACTTTATTTATACTCCGCCACCATCTCCCCAACGGGGACTCGGGGCGGCTTACATGGGGCCATGCCCAAAACAATACAATGTAAACAGCATATAAAAGAACAGCACATCACAATACAATAAGCAATACAATAAATAATATCATTACAAAATAAAACAAGAAGACAATGAAAACAAGGGCAGACCACATGAACATTAAGTTAAAACTCGGGGTGAGAAAGACATAAAAATAAAAACCACAGCGAACAGGGTCGTAAGGGAGTGGGGTATTCTGGAGGATAGATATTAGAGGGAGCAACGGAAAAGAAATATAAATGGTCCCCACGCCAAGTAGATGAGAGTCCCTCCACAACTACAAGCACTGTCTCAACCAAATTTTGACAATTTATTCGCACTGTCATTACGGTACTTGCAGCAATAGCCCATATAGTGGAAGCAACCAAGTTGGCCCATTCATAACTGGCAGGCAAATCCTAAGGCATGGGAGGGGGGATTTAAAGGCCCTCATGAAGGAGTCCAGACTTGGTGGGGGTGGTTGACAGGGGCAGAGCTGAAGGCTATGTGAGGCTGCACTTAATAATAATAATACTTTATTTTTATATCCCGCTCCCATCTCCCCCAGGGGGGCTCGGGGCAGCTCACATGGGGAACAAGTCCAATGTCATATATAATAAACAGTCAATATAAACAATAAAACCATATAACAGCATAAAACAAGATAAAACACTTGATGAACCAACCTGGACACAGCATATTCTTTGAGAACATAGAAATGCTGGACCACTCTAACAACCACAATGTTAGACGAACCAGAGAAGCCGTTGTAATCCACAAGCATGTGGACAATTTCAACAGAAAAGAGGAAACAATGAAAATGAACAAAATCTGGCTAGCAGTATTTTTTTAAAAAATTCTAAAATCAGGACAATAAACAAACAACAACACTCTGAAAACAGGGGAATTCCAGACAGAAAACAATCAGGGCCAGCTGACACCTCCCAACAAAGGATTCCCTCAGGCAGGAAGCAGCCAGGCCTTGAGCTGCAAGGCCATTAAATGCTAATCAAGGTGATTAATTGCCACATTCACTCTTGCCTCCAACAAACAAGAGTTATTTCTCCCACCCTGGACCTTCCACAGATATATAATAATAATAATAATAATAATAATAATAATAATAATAATAATAACTGAATAACTGAATAACTGAATAACTGAACTGTTTGTTGGAAATGAAAGCTATGGACTTGTCAACAGAAGAGGAATTTTCCAGGGAGACTCATTGTCGCCTCTGCTTTTCCTTATTGCCATGATCCCTCTGTCAACAATCTTACAAAAAACAAATCTCGGCTATCAAACATCTAAGAAATCTCCCAAAATTTTGCATCTGATGTACATGGATGACCTGAAGCTGTATGGGAAAACGGAAACTGAAATCCAGTCTCTGACTAACACTGTCCGAATTTTTAGCACTGATATCGGCATGGAGTTTGGTTTGGACAAATGTTCGACAGTGGCATTGAAGAAGAGAAAAATCATTGAAAGTGAGGGCATAAATATGCCTAATGGCCAAACAATACAGTGTCACCAGCCAGAGGCCTATAAATATCTGGGCATATTACAGCTGGACAACATCAGGCATGAACATGTGAAAACTGTGGTCAGTAAAGAATACACACAAAGGGTCAGAAAAATTCTCAAAAGCAAGCTCAATGGAGGCAACACCATCAAGGCCATAAACATCTGGGCCATACCTGTCATAGGATATACTGCTGGCATCATACATTGGACACAGGTGGAACTGGACAATTTGGATAGAAAAACAAGAAAACTCATGCCCATTCATCATTCACTGCACCCTCGCAGTGATGTTGACCGGCTATATCTGCCTAGAAGATCAGGGGGCAGAGGACTCTTACAAGTAAAACAAGCAGTCAAAGAAGAAGAAGAACATGCCCTGGCAGAATATGTAAATCAAAGTGAAGAACCTGCTTTGATTGAAGTCAAAAATCAGAAACTCCTCAAAGCAAAGCAGACAAAGAATCAGTACAAGAAAACTGCACTACAAACTAGAGCTAACAACTGGCACAACAAAAACATTGCATGGAAAGTTCCTTGACAAAATTGAAGGAAAAGCTGACAAGGAGAAGACCTGGCTATGGCTCACAAATGGGACCCTGAAGGAGAAGACAGAAGGCCTGATCCTTGCAGCCCAGGAGCAAGCCATCAGAACAAATGCAATTAAGGCCAAGATCGAAAAATCAGCTGATGACCCAAATTGCAGACTGTGCAAGGAAGCTGACGAAACCATTGATCATATCCTCAGCTGCTGTAAGAAAATCGCACAGACAGACTACAAACAGAGGCACAACTATGTGGTCCAAATGATTCATTGGAACGTATGCCTCAAGTACCACCTGCCAGCAGTAAAGAACTCGTGGGATCACAAACCTGCAAAAGTATTGGAAAATGAACACGCAAAGATACTGTGGGACTTCCGAATCCAGACTGACAAAGTTCTGGAACACAACACACCAGACATCACAGTTGTGGAAAAGAAAAAGTAAGATGTAAAATGGCCGTGGCATGATAGGACGTGATTTAATGGGCTCCAGTATTTTTGTTTTTCCTACTCCCTCAACTGGAAATGGGAAACAGAAAACGCAATAGGACTAGCCCTGAGTCAACAACACACCACAAGGCTTCTAAACAACTGAAAATTGATGAACTCTTCCGGGAAGGAAAAGAAAAAGGTTTGGATCATTGATGTCGCCATCCCAGGTGACAGTCACATTGACGAAAAACAACAGGAAAAACTCAGCCGCTATCAGGACCTCAAGATTGAACTTCAAAGACTCTGGCAGAAACCAGTGCAGGTGGTCCTGGTGGTGATGGGCACATTGGGTGCCGTGCCAAAAGATGTCAGCCAGCATTTGGAAACAATAGACATTGACAAAATTACGATCTGTCAACTGCAAAAGGCCACCCTACTGGGATCTGCACACATCATCCGAAAATACATCACACAGTCCTAGACACTTGGGAAGTGCTCGACTTGTGATTTTGTGATAAAAAATCCAGCATATCTATCTTGCTTGCTGTGTCATAATAAAATATAATAATAATAATAATAATAATAATAATAATAATAATAATAATAATAATAATAATAATAACAACTTTACTTTTACACCCCACCTCCATCTCCCCGAAGGGACTCAGCGTGGCTTACATGGGTCGAGCCCAAATAAAAACAATAACAATGTAAAACACAACAAATGGAAAAGACATGTGCAATTATAAAATCTAAACATTAACATATACAGGTAAAATGACAAACTTAAAAACATGATTAAACACAGAAAAGTTTTTTTTTTAAAAAACGGACTGGATAAAGTGCACCATACTAATTTCACAAATGAGGTAGCTGATAAAGTGCTGCAAATTCATGAGGGAGCAACTTGGGATGGTCTATTGGAAACTAGGCAACTAGAGTTTATATAAGTGTGAAAAATTCAGGTTGGGAGAAAGAATTCTTGTCTGTTGGAGGCAAGTGTGAATGGACAGCTTGATTGGCATTAAATGGCCTTGAATATTCAAAGCCTGGCTGCTTCTTACCTGAGGGCAGAGGCAGTCTACCGGCGAGGCCAATTAGGCGCTCACCTGTGGCGCATTATTACCGGGGGCGCCATCAAGGCGCCCCCGCTTGCGCTGGGAGTCCTGGCCCACCTAGGCCACTCGGTGCGATGCCACACAATCGACCGAGTGGACGGGTGGGCCTTCCGTGTCCACATGGTCAATTGGAAGGCCTGCACATGCGCACAGGCCCATCGACCATGCTTTTTGGGCAATGGGACTGTGTGCGTGCGCAGGTCTTCCAATCGATTGCTTCCTTCTTGCCAGGAAGGCGCTTCTCGGCGCTTTGCAGACCAGAGAAGCGGTGCCCACTTCTCTGGTCTGCAAAGCGCTGAGAAACACCTTCCTGGCAAGAAGGAAGCCGTTCCTCGGGCCTTGCAGACCAAAGAAGCGGGCGCTGCTTCTCTGGTCTGCAAAGCTCCGAGAAACACCTTCCTGGCGAGAAGGAAGCCGTTCCTCGGCGCTTTGCAGACCATAGAAGTGGGCGCCGCTTCTCTGGTCTACAAAGCTCCGAGAAATGCCTTCCTGGTGAGAAGGAAGCTGTTCCTTGGCACTTTGCAGACCAGAGAAGCGGGCGCCGCTTCTCTGGTCTGCAAAGCGCTGAGGAACGCCTTCCTTCTCGCCAGGAAGGCGTTTCTGGGTGCTTTGCAGACCCCTCCCCTCCCTGCTGCTCAGCCCCCCTAGTTTGGGGGAGGGGGATTTGGGGGGGGGGCAAAATTCAGACTGCGTACTATAAAAAATTACCCAAGGACGGCTCTGCCTGAGGGAATCCTTTTTTGGGAGGTGTAGCGCCTTTTAGATGAAGTTAAATAATGGACTACAAACCATCACAAATACCATTTTGAATGGGATACATTGATTTTATCTCTAAATTGGATTTATCATTCAGTGAATTATTGAATGCTAAAACAGAGCATAGATAAAATCTATTGCTTCATTGGGTCTGATCTAGTTAGGCCTAACAATATAATCTAGACTCTATTCTGTCACTTTTCTGTTGAGAATAACATATGTCCCTAATTCTAACCTGTACTGTTGAATATAATACAAGTCTTTAATTGAACAACATTTCCATGAACTTATATGTCACCATAATATGCAAATGCCTTCAGGGTTACTCTGGAATGATGTTTCCTCAGGTATTGCACCCCAAACCTTCTTAGAGCTACTTAGAGTATCTTGGAGCTACTGATGACATCTTTATCTTTTGAACTCATGGAAAGAAGTCACTTGAGTAGTTTCAACAACCTCTACCCTATCATCCACACAATAAATTCATTATTTGACACCACCATAAGCTATTTGCCAAATACTTAAGCATCACACTACTTATATTCCATCAGTCCAACTGAAAAAATTGATTGATATTCATGAAATAACATGCTGAAATAAAAAACCCATAGAATATGTCTAAGACCAAACAACACAACACAACGATACAGTGAATGGAGAAGCTAGCATTTTGAGTAATTGGGGATGGTGAAGGGGCAACAACTACATTCGAGTAATTTCTCAGTATGTCTGTTCCATTCTTCCTTCTTCTTCCATTCAAGTCATATTGTAAACTATTCCTTCCTTTCAGAATTGGGTCTGGCCTGTGTTTTTAAAAGCTTTCTAAACATTATGCTTAGTCAGCTGTAAACAATACTGCTGTTATTTTTCTTGCACAATTATTGAATACAAAAAGTCAAACAGCTCTCTTTGGTTTACTCATACAAATGCTTCAGTTTACTCATCTTTGATTCCCACCCATTACATTTATTTGTTAGTCCACATATCATAAAAGATATATACCATTATTCCCTCTTAAATCCTGTGGTCCAAACTAGATGTGACATGCAGTCCTGAAGACAAGGGAGGGAGGGGCTATAGCTTAATGGCTGAGTACATGCCAAAAAGTTCACAGGTTCAAACCTAAATAAGTGTTCATTATAAACTCTGAGTGAAATCTGCTGTCCTCTCAGTCTGCATTTTGGTGCAATTAAATCTTTAATTTAATGCAGTCATTATGAAGCTTTACTTAACACCCAGCCTATTGAAAACTTTATTTTAGACCAAGCATTTCTGTCTCTTTCAAATCTTTGCCAAATTTTATGCTAACTTTATTCTACAAATCCTGAATTTTGTGCCACCACCACAAATATGAAGCTTACCAGTGGCAGCTGGACAAGGAATACAAAGCAAGAACTAATCCCAAAATAGATTCAATAGCTTAATTATACTAAAAGGTGGCATGACATGGGAACTATCCACTGAAACTCCTCTAGCTGAAAGGGCTCCAGGTGAATATTCAGTACACAGCTGTATCCTGATCGAAGCTATAATTGAGAGGCTGGGAAATTTAACTTTGTACTTGCAAAAGTTAGTGAAGACTTGTAAGAGATACCGAGGAAATGGGATGTTGGAAGAAAGTTTTGAAGACATCACGGACTGTCAAAGAGACAAACAAATTGATCTGAAAACAAATCAAAGTAGTACTGTCACTAGATGCCAAAATAACTAAATGAAGCTCTCACATTTTGGATGCATCATGAAATTACGCAACTGACTAGAAAATATTATAATGCTGGTAAAAGTTGGATGAAATAGAAAAAGAGAAAAAACACATTAGAACTGAACTGAACTGACTAAAATAAGGAATCTTATTCTACAGCATTGAGTCATAGCAGTTAAAGTCCTGTCAAACTGCATTCATTCTACATTGTAGATGCAATCTCAGACTCTTGGAGCTCTCTCATTCATATGGCTGTCATAAGTCCAATCTCATATGACACCAAAAAACAAATGTATGCCAAACTCATTGAAAGCTCCATTGATAAGTGAAACACACTGAATGGCTGTACCAAGTGAACTGTCTCCTAATCTACTGTAATGATTTATTATAATTATAAAATGCTGGGTTTTTTTTATTAAAAGGAAAACATTCCCACACATTTATTTCCTTATGTCCTTACCTGCAAAAGCAGGCCATAGCAGATGGGAAACTTTTCCTATGAAGTTTATTTTCAGCACAGCAGGTTTAAAGCTTGAATGTTTCATCTCAAAACTATGTGCAGATGAGTAGGTTTTAGCAAGAAAATATTGATTTAGGCAGCAAGAATGACCAGATTAACAGAACTTTGCTTTTTTGTGATTCTTCAGATGTAGCTGTTTTATAAATTGATGGCTTGCAAGCCATAAGAGTCAGGTAGAATTTCACATTTCAGCAGAATGTGTGTGTGTGTATTTGTATATACACACATATATAGAGAGGTAAAGGTTTTCCCCTGACATTAAGTCTAGTTGTGTCCAACTCTGGAGGTTGGTGCTCGTCTCAATTTCTAAGCCAAAGAGCTGGCATTGTCCGTAGACATCTCCAAGGTCATGTGGCCAGCATGACTGCATGCAGCACTGTTACCTATTGATCTCCTCACATATGAATGTTTTTGAACTGCTAGGTTGACAGAATCTGGGGCTAATAGCAGCTCACCCCGCTCCCTGGATTTGAACTGCTGACCTTTTGATCATCAAGTTCAACAGTTCAGTGGTTTAATCCGCTGCACCATCGAAGGCTCTATATATAGAGGCGCCTGTGATTCTAAGATGCACCTCATTTTTAAAGACGTTTATATGTGGGAAAGTGTACCCTATAACTGTATAGTTTTAAAAAAAACCAATAATATGTCTGCTTGCATTATTTCTTGCAAACACAAGATATTAATGGGCCTTAAGAGTGTTTATATCCATTCTCCTAATTTTATATGCCTTACTCTTTTGAAGTGTGAATGTCCAGTATACTAGCATTGTGTCTATACCATGGGTCCCCAAACTTTTTAAGCAGAGGGCCGGTCCACAATCCTTCAGACTGTTGAGGGGACAAATTATCATTTGAAAAAAAAATACAAACAAATTCCTATGCATACTGCACATGTCTTATTTGTAGTGCAACAACAACAACGAAAGAACAATACAAAAAATGAAAACAATTTTAACCAATGAAAATGAAAACAATTTTAACCAACATAAACCTATTACGATTTCAATGGAAAGTTTGGGCCTGCTACTGGCCAATGAGATTGTCAAGTTAATTAGGATTGTTGTTGTTGTTGTTGTTGTGTGCCTTCAAGTCATGTCAGACTTTGGCCGAGCCTAAGTCTAAAATTAATTATTTATTTACTGCATTTATTTACTACATTTATATCCCACCCTTCTCACCCCGAAGGGGACTCAGAGCAGCTGTATGTACATACCATATATTATATGATTAGCATAGCACAATATTAGCATTATATATTAATATATTGAACTATACCACTACACTATTATATAATATGTAATATATAACATATAATTAATATTTTATATGGTATTACTATTATTATTGATATAATTATTGATATATCAATTATTATTGATATAATTATTATCAATATTATATGTATATACAATATATTATATTATTAAAACTGATATAAAAATATTATATTATAAAACTGAGGGCGGGGGCCAGGTAAATGACCTTGGAGGGCCGCATCCGGCCCCCGGGCCTTAGTTTGGGGATCCCTGGTCTATACTGTAGAATATTAATAATCACAGATGGAAAACTATGAATAACATGTAGGTGGTCTTATTAGAAAAAATTTTTTGGGAGAATGATGGGGAAAAGGTGTGATTATACTTCACAATGATTCTAAAACAGGCATGAGCAAACTTCAGCCCTCCAGGTGTTTTGGACTGTCAGGAATTGTGGGAGTTGAAATCCAAAACACCTGGAGGGCCAAAGTTTGCCCATGCCTGTTGTAAAACATGAAATTTTGCACACACTGGAATTATGGGGATCCTTCCAAAGGATTCCCATTGAAAGCCTTTAGACACCTACCTTGTATCATGATGGAAGATGAAGTTGTGAAGTTGGATAAGAAAAGCATTTCTCTCCCTATCCTGCCCTTGTAAAACCTTTCCTTTTACACGTACAATATAAAGTTCAAGTTGTGAGTGCCTCAAATTGTATCCAACAAAGGTTTGTATATCTGGAAAGAAGCAGGAAGACCTATGCGCCTATGTTTGGAATATACTTGCTCACATTGTTGCCTTCTCTCCAGCTAAGCAAACCACCTATGCATGTGGCCAAGAAAGATAACCTTGCAATATATAAATGCTAACAAACTGCACTCCATGGCAGAGTAGTATTATAATAGTTTAGTGCTGGGTTCCTTTTTTATCACACATGTAAAAGAAAAACCTAGAAATAGTTGGTTTAACTACTGGTCCAAATTCTCAGTAGTAATCTATCAGGTCTACAAAGTCATGAATCCAGGACCTGGGCAATTTCAGGAGCACTGCAGGAGGCTGATATAAAAGAAAGACATGGAATACAATGGCCAAAAATTAGATTTTGAAAAATCATGTCTCTGGGACTAGTCTACTCATAGACTAGTCACTCCTAATTCAGATAGATAAGAAATCCTTCATTGGATCATTTAATATGGGATGTTTCTGGCCCCAATGAGAATTTTAAGGCTTTATTGGGTTTTAAAACACTTCATGTCCATAGAAGTGTTTATAGGTACAGAAGCAATGATATTCCACAATGCCCCATTGCTAGAAAGCATATCTTTATATGAGATAGAACCATTGTTCGAAGAACCCAAAATGTAACCAAGATATATGCAATTGATTTGTTGCAGTATAGACGCACATTTTGGCCCTGAAACGTTTTGGCAAATGGATGCAATTCTTGAGGTGGCTACACCATCAAGTTCCTACTTTAAAGGTCTAATTCTGTGTGTATTTTTAAAAACAAATTTGCATCTGAATTTGGGTGAGGCATAGAAACCCAACTGCACCAAAAAGGAAGCAATGGATGCACACTGCAGGTTTCATCAATCTCATAATGTGATCACGATGTTAGTTCAGTAGACAAATGGCTTTACTTATCATTCACATTTCATGGGTGAAGGGCAGGTGAGCTTCATCCTTGAGGATATACCTTGAGGTATTAATAGAGTTTGGGTAGTGAAGGCCTTTAAGTTTTATCTAAGGCCTTTCCCATTCAGATGGCAACCCACAAAGCAAAGATGTCCCTTCCCACTCCCTTTTCTGCCTCAGCCAAGCCACCCCTCTCATCAGTCACAAGGATACTACTGTGTCTTCCCACGATTGTTGAAGGGACTACACAAAATGATGGACCAGAAGCATCTTCTGGATTCTGTTATCTTCTAGTTTGTCAACAGGCCATGTAAATTTACCCTATCAGCTCAAATATAGTTTCATATCTTATGCAAACACACAGAAGACAAGTTATCACTATAAAACTAAAGAAGAATAAATCCTAAAATACGTGCTTCAAACAGTAGGCGGTGTGAATTAAACTTTTTTGTTCAGTTAATAAATTGCTCTCATTAATAACAATTTATTGAAATCTCATTGAATTGCATCAGCATGAACAGGCAATCAGTGGAGAAACCACCCACTGAGCTTCAATTACTGTAATAATGGTAGCTATTAAAGTACCTCTAAAAGAATGAAAAGGGAGAAAAAACTCTCCATAAATTGTGATTTGTATTTCCAAAGCTGGCTTTGTAGATACCATCCTTCTGGGATTACACACTTATTTTCACATTTATTCATAGGACTTTTGTTATTATGAGTCATTGTATGAGGCCAGCAAGATCAGGAAATTAGGCACACACGTATCCCCACAAATATGCACGAAGAATATCTACAACTTTTACATGCTCATATGCAAGACATAAATACGGCCCTGTATGCTTGATCTTGCTAATCAAGTTGCTTAGCAGCTCGTTCTTGGCAACATAAATTTGCATTTTATCTCTAGGCATAATAAAATAGATAGAGTGAAAGCCTTCTATAAATTTACTAAGGGTAAGGTTTTATTCAGTGAGCTTCATCAGGTCAATATACACATTAATTGCATTTTATTCTTGGGTAGCAGACTGCACACTGTTAAATTCAAGATGATGGGTTTTTTATGGTATCTGTTACAAGTTAAATGCCACAGTCCTAAAACCACTTGTCTACAAATGGCCCATTTAAAATCTGAATCATGCATACCATCTGAATGAACTACTTCCACTCACAAATAAAATATATGAGCAATCCAAATTTTGAGATGCAATTTACAGCTGGAGCTCTTCTCCCTTTAGCCGTGATATATTAATGATGGCCTTCAGTCTATACCAGCCCATTAAGAAAATTTGACTAAGTAATTTTTCATGGAACATGGCCATCAAACTTGATGGAAACATCATTCACAAACCAGAATGGGCTCATGTACCAGGTTTATGTTACATTAATGGATATTTTACTTGAATAACTGAATCTCATATCATATTTGACACTGTCCAGTTTTCTTCCTGCAAAGCAAGTGAGAGAATGCCATTGCAGAAAACAAATACAAAGTGGTCAGTTTGTTTTCATGGCAATTTCTTGAGGTCAAAAATACCACACTCTTGCAGAATATTAATATGGGTCAATATGCTACATTAGCTACTTAATATCTCCACTCCTTATTTCCCATATCAGGTTCCATCTGCAAGAGGGGTAAATATCCAATGAGAACCGCATCAAACTGGAACGTAAGTCCAGATAGCTCTGTGCACAGTATGACTACTATAGCCACAGAACTGTTTAATCCACATCCAACAAAATTAATCCTATTTTTTTCTAGAACCTTTAGTAAGATTCTGTGGTATTCCTGTGGTGGACGTTCTTCATTTCAATGGGATTTGCTACTATCCAGTTTTGTGTGTCCATGTGAACTCTGGCAATGATTCCTCTACAGATACAGGGATTGTACTGTAGTTCAACCTAAAGGCATTGCATCATATGTGTTAAGACTATTCCAGATTAGAAATTGAAAATACTTTTAAAGTTTAGGACTGTCAAAAGGAGTTAGAATGCTATTTGAATAACAACTTCAGAGATCTTAACAATTTAAAACAGGCTTCTATATATTATATCTGCAGTTCTGGTGACCCCTCAACAGAACATCCTTATGAAATACTATTCTTTTTATGCGAATAAACTTTAAATACGTTTGGCTCTTTCTAGTTCATTCAGTTCTGCCCTTTAATTAACTTGGGTAACCTGCTGCTATGTGACAGATAAGAGACATCACTACTTCTGCTCTAATATCTCATTTCAGATCAAAGTATTAATTTTGATAGTAGGAGATCTTTTGTCTGGAAAGAAACCATATGTGTTAAATAAACTGGGATCTTGGATATAGAATGATTTTCAATTAACATTCTTTATTTGGGTGAGCCTCTGTTATAAAGATGATCATCTAGGCCATTTTAAATTAATATCCAAGATGTGAGCTTTCCAAATCATGATGCAGACATTCTAACTATATGCCAATACAATATTTACTCGAGTCTAACACTCACATTTTTGACTAAAATACAGATATTTTAAATCAGTGACTTTGTACGCACACACACACTATTATATAATTAACATACAGCAGAGTCTAAGATACTACTTAAGACCATGGGCCCTCAAATTACAACCCATAAGAACGGATCCGGCCTGCTAAGGATTTTTACCCAGTCGTCACCAGTTACCCAGATCCTGCCGCCACCACCGCCGCCACCACTTGCGCCTGCCCCCTGCTCCAGCTGGGAATGTTGTGGGTTTGTGTGTATCCTTTCTTCTCTCATCTTGTTTTGGTCTTGTTGTCCCAAAGGTAAGGCAGATTGATGGGACAGCACAGAAAGTGTGGAAAGCAGGAGAAGGAGGGATGAGAGAGAAAAGAAAGAGGAAAGATGGAAGGAAATCCTGGGCTTAGGGGGGAAAGGATTCCAGAGCCAAATGGTTGAGAACCTCCAGGTAGATTTTCGATACAAATGGTGGGCAGGTGACAGGAAGGGAAAAGGGGTAGAGTGGGGATACCACCTCGCCACCACTGCCATCTCACTCCCTGGAGGGGCACAAACCCAAAGACACCAAGACCCACCCCCGATTTGGGTATTTCCTATTGAGCCATGAAGACTTCTCTTCCACTCATTCCCACTTTTAGTTTTGTTTACTAAATTAGCTAGGAAAAAAAGTTGAGGTGAACTCAAGAGTTTGTGTGGTATTTTGAGATATTCTAAGTTGGTTACAACAGTGGGCTACACTGAACACTGTGTAGAGGGAATTCTGGTCAAACAGGGTTTCTGAATCCTCAGGATCAGATGCAAAACGGAGAGAAAAGTATCTTCTGTCAGGGGTTTCTGTTGTCCTGGCAGAGGGACATCACAGAAAAGAACATGTGAAAAGAATGTTCTCTTTATTAAAAAAGAAAAAAAAAATCTGAGTACAGAAAGGTGCCACAACATACTTGATGAACATTATATTTGAGTTTACCACTGTTACTATATATGGTCCTAGAAGAAAAAAAACAATCAATTTTATGTATAAATATTTATTATCAATTTAAAGACTTAATTTGCCAGAAAGTTAAGGATTTGCCTATTCCAAGTTGTCTTGCGATGCGCATGGTTTTTGTAACTCTCTCTTCTGTATTTCTGTTCCCTGTTTGCCTGTTTAAGATGCTACGTCTGAGACTTTTATGTCATCAGGATTAACTCAAAATTTGGTAAAAAGAAATTCCCAGAGAACCAAGTTACAAAGATTCTGAGACAAAAAAGTGAATATACAAAATGCTGAAAAAAGTGGTGCTTTGAAAAAAGTGCCTTCGAATTTACTATACATTTGCAATAACTTCAAAAAATGGCTTCTACATGCAAGATAGATTTCATTACATTTGGTGTAAAACATTTATACATATTCTTTACAATTTGTACAAATATTTCATGGCTATTATCATAACACTTGATGGAATTTTGGATGGCAAACTAAAAGATAAGAAAGCATGTAAAAAAATATAATTGAAAACCTGAAAAAGCACTTGAGCCAGGTTGACACCGCATTTATACTGTTTCAGTTCAATTGGCCTGGATTCTTTATTTTAAAAGTTATTAAACAGAGGCAAATGGCAATGGCACATAAATCAGTAGAACTTAATATACCCATCAATGAGAGTTGATATGTTGTACATAAAGAAAATGTTTGTTTTAGATGAGTTTCTGTTCAGGATGACGGAAATTCCTACTTGGCATTATGGTCTGTTTGTAGCAACAGCTCCACTCTCCATTCAATCTTCTTAATAGTTCAGCCTTTTACAGGTCACTGTCAGTATATGACAAAGGTGGTCTTGCACCTGGTCCTGAATGTACTATTTTGAAACTGTTTTCTTGACATTGTACGTTGACACATGAATGGCTGTTTCCTATGGAAAACCAACGGCTGCTCTTGTGTTTTAAATGCTGGGTCAAACCATGACCTACACCATGAAAGTGACCTTAGCATATTTTCTATTGTGTCAGTGATGATCAACCATGAGTGATTAACGATGCTACACATTTGTTGAAGACACGGTGAAAGCTTGTAAGAATACACAGTATTGACTATCACTGGAAAGGAGCAGAAGGCGCATGGCTTTTAAGAGTTATTTGACAAGGCAATATTCTCCAGATATTTGGAATGGCTGCCTTGAAGTCCAACCTTCTTTCCTATAGAGCTAGGCAAGCTTTGAGGCATCAATGTTACAAGGACAGGATATTAAATGTCTTCAAAAAGGGGGGTACTGTATATTACAGAAATTGAATGCAATGGCTTTATCAGAGAAAGGTCAAAGCTTTGCTCAGCAGCACAAATGTAACCAGAATTTTACTTGGCTGCTACCAAGTGGTTTGTCAGGTGGATAAATGAAATTACTTTTTTGTAAAAAAACAAAAACAAAACTGATTTACATCTCTCAACAGATCACTAATTTCTAATTGGATAGCACTGAATACTTTTCAAGACTTTGGGAGCATGTGTCTTTTTGTAACCCATTTGGCAATTCAGAGCTCTATCGTATCACATTCCAGTTTGGCTTAGACATAACAGAAAGGGAAAGCACTCAGGATAAAAAATATACATAAATATCCAAGGCATTTAGGCTAAGAAAGTAAACATCTCAAGTTTTCACTTTTTTTGCATCTCATTTTTAAAGGCTTTTTAAGATGGCAAAGGCATCTTGTATTTGCACTGCCCCCACCAAAGATCAGGAAAGCACTTTGGAGTTTTTTTTCCTCTTCATTATCCATTATCTACATCACTGGAAAACGGCTGAGAGCCTGCCTCAGCTTCTGTGCAATCTGAAAGAGAAGAATCATAACAATGAACAAAATAAGATCTTAGGAGATTGGATGTTGAATAACCCATTAAAATACATAGTCAGCTTTGCTCGACTAACATTTCACTTTTTTTCCAGGCAGGTAACTGAAGAGATTCCCAGGAGCAACAACTTCATCTGACTTGAAACAAGATCTATTTGATAGAACTGGGAAACCATTTCTGTGTAAAAGCAATGGTGAAATTAAACCACCAGATGCCCAAGAAAGATTGTGGTTGAGCAATTAATGAATACACTACAATAATTATATATAATGGATACAATTAGAATAATGTGGAAGTACTGTAATATAATTGACAGTGCTGTATTTTTATAATACTATGTAAGTAATGAGAGGGTTGGGGTGTAGATCTGGGAACAGAAAATGTGATAAGACTACTGTAATATTTTTAAAATATTTTGGAATGTTAAAATATTGATTTAAAAAATAAATATACAATTTGTTTATTGCTATATGGTACAATCTCCCATTTTCTGTTTTCTGATAGTGGAGTCTGAAGAGGACCCAGTCAGCATTTGTAATTAAACGGCCACATGACCCCTTTCTCCTTCACCAGAGTGGGGCAGGGAGTGCATAAATCAATCAGTTCTCAATCTCACTGGATGCAGAACTATCATCTGAACCACCAGATATATTTTTTAAAATAAATATCATTTTATCATGACTTCCTCCTATGCATTTCTTCCCTTTTAAATACTTTTTAAAAATAGTTTTTATTGAATTTAAAAATTTTCATACAATAATTACTTTTATCACATAGCAGATATATAATGTATCATACAATGCTTGCATAATTATTTTATATCTATTGTTGATTTATATCTACTACAATGTTAACATTTGTCCATCTATATTTCTTCACCACTGTGTATCCCCCCCTCCCACCCCGAGCCACTTCTTATATATTATCCAACCAAAATCTCATTTCTTCCTGAGGCGGTAGCCCTCCATCCCTTTTTTGAAGTCCTTTCTCAATAAATTTTCCCCATACATCCTCAAAATCATTTTTTTCCATATCCCTCTTTTAACTTTTAATTTGCATGTTAGCTTATCATTTATTCCAATTTCTATACTTCCTTATACCATTCTTCAATCTGAACATTTATTACTTTTCTCCAGTTCCTTGCTATAAGCATTCTTGCTATTGTCAATAAATTTGTTATTGCTTCTTTTTCTTTTTTTATCCATCTTATTGTTATTATAAATTGATAGTAATGCAATACTAGGGCTTCTTTCCAGTTTGATGTTCATTATATCCTCTATCTCTTTAAATATTTTATACCAAAATTTCCTTACATATTTACAATGCCACCACATATGTATATATGTTCCCACTTCCTGACAGCCTCTCCAGCAATTTTTTGGATGGTTTTTATTAATATTTGACATTTTTAATGGTGTTAAATACCACTTTCAAATTATCTTATAATAATTTTCTTTAACTCTTATTGATACATTTTTCAAGTGCCTTTGTTTCCACAATTTTGACCATTCCATTTCATTTATTTTCACCTCTACCTCCTCCTCCCATATTTCCTTAAGAGTGGTATTTTTTTCTCTCCTTCTTTTATTCCACCCAATATTCTATAGATTCTACCTGTTACACCTTTCAATTTTTTTATAATCATCTGTATCCCTTCCATTTTGTATTATTTGTTCAAATTGGTTAGGTTCCTTCTCCTCTTTATTATTTTTTACCCAATTCTTATAACATTGCTCTAGCTGAACACCATGGAACCATGTCAATTTTGTTTCCCCAAATTCTTCCTTTATCTTTTCCTTCTTCATTCCACTCTTAGTCCAGTCCCCTATTTTGTCTAGGTTTTTTCCCCTTAATACTTTATCCATTATATTTTTTAAATTTTTGGGGAACTTCCTTTCCATTATAACTGGAATTATTTTTGAACCCTCCGGTATTAACTTTTTCTTATATTTAATCCATATGTCTAATACATTCTTTAACATTGGGTTTCCAATTTCCCTAATTTCCTTTCTTGTGAAATCCTTAAAAAATATATTCCGTATTTCTTCCTCTACTTTTTCAGAATCTATTTTAACCATTCTATATCGTCCTTGTTTATCATTCCTTCAATAACCAATCTTAATCTATTAGCTTCATAATATTGTTTTATATTCCCTTTTGAGAAACTTTTGGGTTGGGAAAAAAGAAGGCGAACCAGACAAATACTACATACATGTGTTTCTGCATATTTCTAAGGCACAGAAGGGATGAAATGATAAGGAATTGTGTGGAATAACTGCACAGAGCTTCATCATTATTCCTTCACTGAAAGGAATGAAAGAATCCATAATGAAGTGCCAAGTACAACTCATAGAGTATCCTAGCCAAAAAGCAAGCGGCAGCTGCACTGCCTTGTCATGCGAAGCACAGGAAGCACCAGTCGCACCAAGCTGCATTTTCTGAGGAGGAAAGGAAGAACTGTTTCTCCAGAAGCCTATTATTATTATTATTATTATTATTATTATTATTATTATTATTATTATTATTTTTAAAAAAGGAAGTTGCTCACTTCTGGTGTCTTTTGAAAAAGTCATGGATAAAGTCACTGTCTCCTTAGCCTTTTAAATGCACATTTTAAGAATGAAATGCAAAATCTGAGAACAAAAACAGTGTGCATTTTAGTAATCCTTTTCCTTCCATATAAAAAAAGGAAGAGTTCAGCACAACTGACAGCAAGTTGCAACTTACCGTTTCATAGAACTGTGCCTGCTGCTCCAAATACAAGCGCATCACACTATTGTAATCATAAATTCGGTTACTGTGAAAATGATTCATCTCAGCTGTAATCAAATAGTCAAATCACCACACATTAAAGGTTAAAACCAAAATGGAATAAAACTGTACTTATTACAAGAATCCAAACAAAAGGCAAAATTTCCCGAATTACAGTAGCAATAACAACATGCTTGCTGCTTCAAACTCACTTTGCTCGGCCTTATCACTTGGATATTCATATAAAAAGACCAACAACAAAAAAAGCATGGGAAACTTTTCAGGCTTAAGGGTGTGGTATTCACAACTTGGAGGCACTACCATACTAAATTGCTTCATTATACCAATCACTGCTAAAGATATACTTCAATTTGAGCACTGCCATTCTTGCAGAAATCACAACCTTTAGCATTTTAATCCCAGTTCTTCTGAACTTCTGAACATGGGCCATCCAGTCCAACTGGGGGTTGGACTGGATGGCCCATGAGGTCTCTTCCAACTCTACTATTCTATGATATATGATTCTATGAATATATTTTTGCAAATTGCTGCTTTTGGACAAACATATTCTATTGAATCTATTATATCATTCAGTGAAATATATTAACTTCCACACTAAGTAGTTATTCTAGTCGCTTCCTTTTGAAGATCTGAAAACAGATCATGAAACACAGCATGGAAAACAGCAGTTGTATAAAAGCAACAGAAAGCTTGGTGATGAAATAAGCATATTTCCGAGAGGGGGGAGGGAGAGGATTCGTTTTTATACTTAATTATATCACACTGTTCAAATGCTCTATTCAATGTTTTCAAAGTATTATATTTTAATATGTTCTATGCTAAGAGACACATAATAGTGTTCACTACCAAATGGTATCATTTTCATTTATAATAGTAAAATGAAACTATTTCTATGAGAGGTTAAAAACTGAGAGGTTAAAAACTTTTATGGCTGACAGATATGAACAGATAAGCAGTCCTGCCTCTTGCTTTAATTTGGGTAAATCCTAATTCTGTCCCAGAATAACTACCAAATTGAAGCCCCTTCATGTTTGCTGTCCATCATTAGTTTTGCCCTTCTCGGTCTCCATCCTTTTTCATACCCAATGAATATAAGAAAATAAAGCACGGGAACAGGCATACCTTGTAGTGCATATGACATTGTGCTTGAGCGTTTCTGCATGTTGTGCTTATCTTGTGGAGTAATTTTGCTGGTAGCAACTAATTTATCACTTTCCTTCACTTTTTCTATGGCTCCCTGTTAAGACAAAAGCAGCACACAATGCATCGCTGAAATAATGGCTACAAAGACTAAAGAAATCTATAGCAACGCGTCATTTATATTTTGTCTTAAGAGTAATTTCTTTTAGCTGTGCACATGCACATAAAGCATCAATGCCTTCTTTATGAGAAGTAGAGAATTTATTTACATAAACACAGTAAAGGACTTCCAAGACCTCAGGTTGTCGATGGGACTATCTCTAAGACATATATAGCAACTCCTGGAATGAGTAGGGGCAGTACTACCTACTGCAGTGGTGCACACCTGTGGCCTTCCAGATGTTAGGGACTCAAACTCCCTATCCAGCTTGTCCAATGGTCAGGAATTCTGGGAGCTGAAGTCCAAAACACTTGGACGCCACAGGTTGAACACACCTGATCTAAGGGGGAGGGGGGAATCATGCTAATGAAGCATTATTATGACTCTACATTTCCATTTATGTAAAACATGCTTCAAAGGGCTTCTCATAAGATCTCATAAGATGATCTTCCAGGTGGAAATGTAAAGGGGAGGCAGACTATACACTTACACTAAAACAAGTAAGGCATGAAGTTACATTGCAGTGGAGGGGAGTTAAGTTCTCCCAGCAGGATAGCCATTCTTCTACAGTTGTTGGACTGCAGTTGTGCAACAACATTCTTGTGCAGTTGTGCTCTCCTGCATCTCCACAGAAATATGGCTGAAGGTCTTAGGGCCAATAGCCTCTCTTCTCTTGGCTCTACTGGTTCAAGAGGCACCCCTCTTCCCTCAATACTAAATGGCAGTAACAACACATCTGGAGGCCACCGTCCAGTGATGGGGAATGGAGAGGAAATACTGACTACCTCCTTCTGCAAAATTCCAAAATGGCGGGTTGGCTACAGGTTGCATCCACACACTTTCACCCAAACAACAGTATTTGAGTAGAAAATAAAAAAGAGTGACAAAAAAGGCTCAGTACCTTATGAGCACCTATGATATCAGGGAAGCAACCAAGAAATCCTTTGTATTCATGATTTGTTTCCATTAGAAAATGAAGATCCTTCTTTGGCTGGCAAAGAAAAGCACTCAGTAATTAACTCCACAACATCTGTACGTTTACAAGAAAAATCATGGCAAGTAAGAACGATAGCTTCAAAATTTTGAGCACTTGAAGAAAATACTTGTTTTCTGTTATATTTTAGATCTGTCTTTAAAAAGTTTTTCCCAAACATAATGTCAAGTAATGTATGGAAAGTACTATTTCTGTTCCTTTTGAGTTGCCTGTCAATTTATGGTAACTCCATGAATTAAACAGGGTTTTCTTAGACATGGAATGATCAGAGACATATTATTATTAATTATTATGTTATGATTATTATGTGTATTTATATCCGCTGTTTCTCTCCACATGGAGTCTTAGACTAAAAGCATTTCAATAAATCTTAAAATATACGAATATTAAAACAGAATTAAACAAATAGTATTAAAAACAATTGTTAAAATCCATAAATATATTCAAAACTAAAAACCACAGCAGTCCCTGACTCGATCTTAAAAACCTTCTTTAAAAGCCTGCCTGAATAAAAAGATTTATCATTGCATTTCCCTGATATGCAGTCTTCAACATCTTGTATTCACTGGTGACCTCCCATGCAAATACTAACCCAGGACTGACCCTGTTTAGCATTCAAGATCATACAAGATCTGGTGATTTTAAATGTAATACTCTGTATTTTATCTAATATCTGTTTCATCTTTTTTTTAAATGTGCATATGGTCTGCAAAGCTTCAGTTCCTGTGGCGGGAAGACTGAATTTAGCCACTGTTCTTTATATGGCTGTATGTGAGGAAGACCAACAGCTACATTGAGATCTAAACATGCACCCTTTTGTGTACTTCATTTTCATTCAGTGTACATATAGAACCCAAGCAAAATGATAATAATCAACTATATTATTGATAGATTCATACATTACTTTGGGCTTTCCATGGATTCTACAGACATATCTGTCAATATATTATTAATACATATTCACCTGTTCTGCCACAAGACTGGCAATTTCTTCATATGTTTTTCCTGCTTCTGTAATTGCTTCATTGAGGTCAGTTTCGCCTAAAAACAAAAGTGACAGAGAACCTTTCATGTCAATCAGTACATAGCTCAAAGAAAAATAACCATAGCTCACCTAGTTGAAGTAGCTGAATTGTAAAACAGCATTTGCTGGATATATTCTAACCATCAGTAGAAGAAAATGCATAAATATTCCTAAACCTAAACCAAGACTTGATTTTAAAAAAATGTAAGTAAGAGTTGAATGTTAAGATAAATGACAAGGACAAGAGCCTACGGTCATACCACCCTGATAAGGACAAGAAATTCATCAGAGCAAAATAAAATCCTTTAAATTATTTATTTGGCCTTTTAAACCAACCTAAACAAATACATACATTTAAAGTAAACAAAAGACTATCCAATTAATGATGTCCAAATATCACAAATAATACCTTGGTACCCGCTGGTACTGAAAACCAGGGCTAAACCCTGTAAAGCTTTTCCTATTTTCTGATATTCCTTCGGTAATGCTGAAAGAAAGAAGATTTCACCTTAAAATAGAATCCATTAAAAGTCTGCAAAATGCAATAAATGACTGTAACTAGAAAACACCAGCACAACAGGCAGTCTTATCAAATCAATTCACAGTTGTCCCTGTACTCTTTCACTGGCTGGGTCCTTTTTACTTTCTCTGAGGTAGTGCCAGTCGTTTTCTCAGTGCCATTACTTTATTTGCTATCATCATTGGGCTTATCTTGCTCCTGAAAACAATTCATCTGTTTGGCGTCGGGTACGTAACATCCTTTAGTCAGCATTCTGTTATTGACACAGCTATACATTACACAACACACTTAGAATGGCAATGGGCAATAGCTGTATACCAGTGACAATGATATAAGTGGAGTTGTCCATGTGGGACTGTTGAAAACTAAAGAGTCATCTGTAAATATCTCATTGCCCTGACACACTGCACACAACTGCATAATGGGTTGTCAGCCATACAAATTCACCACTGAACCACATTAATGAGTATTCAGCATAGGGGTTACAGAAAGAAACTCTGCTAGCAGAGATCTGTGTTATGATGAAGCAATGTAGCATCTTGGTATATCACAGGCCTTCAAGCACTGCTTGACTACCAAGCAAAAAGTGGGTGCTAGAAATAACATCATACGAAAGCTGACTGGCACAACCGGGGGATCACAACCAGATACAGTAAAGACACCTGCCCTTGCACTTTGCTATTCTGCTGCTGAATATGCATGCCCAGTGTGGAATACATCTCACCACATTAAAACAGTGGCTGTGGCTCTTAATGAGACATGCCACATTATCACAAGTGAGAGTCCACAAGAGGCAGGCTAAAACTCGGAACCTCAATCAGTGGCTGATATTGGAAGAGAAACTCCCTCCTGGGCACACAGAGGACTGGGCAATTTGGAAGGTGCTGAACAGACTGTACTCTGGTACTACAAGATGCAGAGCCAATCTTAAGAAATGGGGCTACAAAGTGGAGTCCATGACAAGCAAGTGTGGAGAAGAGCAAACCACAGACCACTTACTACAATGCAGTCGGAGCCCTGCCTTGTGCACAATAAAGGACCTTCTTACAGCGACAACTGAGGCACTCAATGTGGCCAGCTTCTGGTCAATGAAAATTTAGTATAATGCCAAGTTTTTAATTTTGTGTTTTTTTATACACTATAACTGTATTCTCAATTTGCTTCTGACACAATAAATAAATAAAAAATACTCTGTATCTTGCTACAGATCTATTAAGTAGGCTAAGAGACTTTCAACAGATACACATCAACAACTGTTCATTTATGAAACAGGAGGCGTATTCCACAATGTCTGCCTTAAATCACTGAATCCACAAATACAACTAATTTAACACATTTTCTAGAGAAATAAACTAGCGTTTAAAATCAAATCATTCAAGGAGGTTTGTAAGGCATGTATCACACTGTGCATCCAAACAGGACATAAACAATGATACTTTTGTTCAAGATCCCACATCCTAAACAAATCTGGTAACCTTGGCATGACCTGTAAATCTAGTTGCACTAAAGAGGATGTCTGTACTATTTTACTGGGCTCATTTAAGGGAAACATATCTATGCTCCAGTACAATATGACCAAAACTATTTAATTGTTGGACAAATCTCCCTTAAAACTTTCTTTATCACATTCAGTTTATTTTTCAAATATTTTTTTAATTAAAAAGCAACCCACCTCAACAAAATAAAATGCAAATGTCAAAACAAAAATCTCATAATTGTGGAGTATCAGATTTACTTTATGAATGTTTTGCACAGACATAGGAAAGTTGCACATGATACAGAGAAATGTGCAATTGTAATGGCAGCTCATTAACCATAGTTACTTACGTCCTGTACAACGTTTCCAGTGTTCATGGCCAACTGTCAACAATTCCTTAACGCCATCATCCATAGCTTTGGTGAACCTGCCAACTGCATCACATTTCTGTTCACTGTATGACAAAAGAAATGAGTCTTCTTTCTATGGTGAATTCAGAGAGGGTTTTTTTTAAAAAGAAACAATCTTTAAATGTAAACCTATATATTTCCTCCTGTGTTTCTCCTTTGTTTTACAATGCCTAGCTCTATAGAACTCGCTTCACTAAGACTATTTTCTTGCACCTAGGAAACAAAAGAACAATCTGGGCAAATCATCCTTTAATAGTGATGATATTATACATCAATTCAAAGTTTAAACAAGAAGTAATATTTTATTCTGTTGAAGGAAAAGATGAATACCAAGAACATTGATTCGCAATATATTATCCTTGGTCCAGTGTAGCGACAGTACTGCCAGTTTCTTAACAATAGATTCAATATTGTGGAGCAACACTGTTCACCTTAAAACATCAATGAACAAATCTGAGTTCAATGGAGGAAAGGCAGGACATAAACAAATGGATAAAAATGAGAAATCGCAAGAGGCTCTTGATGCTTTTGATAATAATTAGCCCCAAGAGGAGAAAGGGGTTGAAAAATGTACCATTTAATTCCAAAGTTCATCCTTCATCTCCTATAGAAGAACAGGTTTCTTACCTTTGACGGCAGTTGCCTAAATGGTTATTTGTGAACTCATATAAATGGTTAATGTTGTTTTACAGCAATGGTTTGGCACTTTTATAGCGCTCAGGAATGCAATCTGACAGGAGTCCTATGCACTCACTTGCATCTACCCAACTCTTCCCCTAGTTTATTGTGGTCTACCACACTGACAACCATTAAGAAACAATGCAGACACACTTGAGATGGTATTATGTGAGTTCACAGATAGCCACTTTAAAAACCAGGTGAAGCAATCTGTTCTTCTTCTTTGTGGTGTCTGACTCACACAAATAAGGGGGCTGCTTTGCCAAACTGATGTAATGCTTTTCCAAATGATGCCTCCTTGTTTCTGATAGAGATCACTGAGGAAGTGATGAATGAAAGTGGAGAGTTCAGTTCATACTGAAGCACTACAAATGTCAAGAAGATCCTACCAGAAAAGCAAGGGCACTTGATAATGCTTTTGTAGAATATCTCCTAATATGTTGAGATAGTAGCTTACAAACTAAATTGAATCTGCAATTCATTTCACGAATTCTTTTGCTGATGAAAGACTAATGAATGGTCAAAAGGAGAGAAGAGAACATTCAAAAGCACTTGTGTGTGTATGTATGTGTGTATATATATATATGTGTGTGTGTGTGTGTGTGTACACACACACACACACACACACATATATATATATATATTAAAGGGTAATGAAATTTCGGCCTAGGACAAAACAACAAAACTACACATCCCAGAAACACTAAACTTGGCAGCACAACCCCTCATCCATGCCTCTACGTTCATACAACAAAAAGAAAAGAAAAATAAAGTCCTAATTAGAGGGGGAGGAATAATTGTTTTTATCCAATTGCTGCCAGTTAGAAGGCTAAGCTCCACCCACTTGGTCTGCTGTCAGTTAGAAGGCTAACCTCCACCCACTTGGTCTCCTAGCAACCCACTCAGGCCAGGGCCACTTCAATCCGGCCTCTTCCACACTGCCTATAAAATACAGATTATCTGATTTCAACTGGATTATATGGCAGTGTAGACTCAAGATGAGCACCAACCCCCAGAGTCAGACACGACTGGACTTAATGTCAGGGGAAAACCTTTATCCTTTACCTTAACTACCACGAATTCCTCAATACTTTATTTCCCATATCACCATACTTCGCCACAGCAATGCGTGGCCGGGCACAGCTTGTGTGTGTGTGTGTGTGTGTGTATGTTCAAAGGTCAAACTAATACCATTGTTGTGCTTTGTTGTGCTCTTGAATAGCCTTCTTTGATATGAAATCACAGAATAACTGTTAGCCTCTTTTGAAGACAATTTCATTCTCAAGATTGAAAGATAGGGCAGAGAAAGGAAGAAAGCCTGAGGTAGGAACTGAAATCAATGGCATAACCAATGTAGTTGAAAATCAAAATGCAAGTATCATTTTGCAGAAAATGAAGCAGTAACCAAAAAAAAAATTAAATAAAGTAGAATCTCGGTTATCCGACCTTCGTTTATCAAACGGTCTGTATTATACGACGTGCTTGGCTGCATTTCATCTTTCTCGGCAGGCGTCCGACGCTTAGAGGGGCTTGCTGTGCGTTGCTGAGAAACAGCTGTTTTTCTAGGCAGCAATGCACAGTGGACCTCTCCAAGCGCCAGACGCTTGACCGGGGGGGGGGGGGGGGAGGGGAGTCTCATCCCTCCCACCAAGCACCTGGTACTTTGAGAGGCCCGCTGTGCGTTGCTGCCTAGAAAAACAACAGTTTCTCAGCAACAAGCAGCTTTTCCTTAATCCCTCCTTATTATCCAACATTTTTGCTTATCCAACATTCTGTTGACCCATTTATGTTGGATAAGCGAGACTCTACTGTATGCGTATCAGAACAGGCAACTTGGAATCGAAGGCAAAGTGTGTCATCTGGATTCCTAAGGCGAAAACCAAACAAACAAAAGAGATATCTGGCACGTTGTCTTCAGGGATGAGGAATACTGGAAGTGAAGGCATAAATGCAGGGGAAAATAAACTTGGCAATACAATGAGGACTATTTGGAGGAGGAAGAAACTCCCATCTTGTTCTCAGATGTATGCAGCTTTTGGCTGTTATTTATCTAATCGTTAATCTTGAGGCTGGAAGAATCATTTTTACAAAGGAGATTTTGGACTGTTACTTTCACTTAAATGAGAGCATGACTGCAAAGCATTACTGGACCTAGTAATGGCCTTTGCCTTGCAATCAGCTAGATAAGGCAACCTGCCATTCTGGTGATTATTAAGAAAATTTTAAGAAAATTAAATCCCATTTCCTAACCCTTTCCAGAAGTTTGTTGGGTGGGCAGAGTAGGACTTTCTCGCATCCCAGAAAAAAGGTGGGGTATAAAAAAACAACAACTGATCAACATGTTGAAAAGCACAAAGAGGACTCTAGAAGAAGGAAGAACTTACAGAAGTTTCAAACTATGCTGTTAGCGCTGCAGGGCTTGAAAAACAGAAGTGGGAATAGATTGTGAACTACACTTGACATCGAGGAGGCTGTCCCACCAAAATGTATCTTTGAGTTATATCAAGTTAGGAATCAATGCTACTCAGGCTCAGAATTACCCATTTGTGTGAATTGCAGAAATTACAAAGAAGAACCACAGTGATATATGCATTGGTCCAAGGATATTGTTCTCAGAATCACAAGATATAGTAAGGTTACATGTATCATGTAGATGTACACTGTGATATGAGAATACCTTCAAGACTTCAAAACTGTCTTTCCTGGAGGCAAATCCACAATATTTAACTACATTTTGCTAAGAGGTGCACAAGGTTTTGGATCCTAGAGAAGGTATTTGTTCATAAAAGATTAAAGATGCATTAAAATATATTTACACCTTTTCATCAAGTGACAGTATTTTTGCAATATCATAATGAAGAGGAGGAATCCAACACCTTACATTTCTATCATATCCAAGTCAGGACCTTCTGGTTCCATAGTAGAAAAGACCATAACACCCACAATCTCATCTTTTTCTGCCTTCCTCTTACCCGTTTTCCATTCCTAAGGGAAAGAGGGGGGAAAAGCCAAGGTGAAAGAAAAACACATTAAGAACTGGCATCCTGAATAGCTTCATAAGCACGGGCAGGGAGGGCTCTTTAATAAGTGATGACTAAAGCTGTGATTCAGAAGGGTAGTTGACTTACCACAAATTCAAACCTAGAATTCTGAGAGAATGCCCATTTTGCACATTAGCTGCTTTTGAAAATAAAAAGTTTCAGAGTAGATTTTTAAAATTAAATCATAGGGGGCTTCTATTTCAATAACGTGTGAAAACTTCTACAGAAAGAGCGTAAGTTTTAACATAAACATGGAAGGATATGACCTACACCATCTATCCTAGACTTAGCCATACTTTCACAGTATCTGATCTTAATATTCATCCACATAATACACAAATTTTAATAAAGGAAGATACTAGTATTCATTGTGATTTCCCCCCCTACAAAATAACACATTTCCTACTCTGAAACCATTTTCCCAATACAAATGGAACCATCAGTGTTTGTTTATAATTTATGCACCAAAACCCTTTACTTAGGGAGCATGCATCCCATGGCCCTCCAAATATTGCTGGTTTATAAATCTGAGCAGTTTTAGCTAGAAGAGTCAATGATAACATATCATATGATCTACAGCTAGATAATATCTAGAAAATTACAAACTAAGTTACCTTTTCATCACGAAAGCTAAGGAACTGTTGAAAAAGTTCACTTTCTGAAACTACTGGATGTCGACACATTCTGGTCATCCAACCTTGTAGCCTTTCCATCCGCATCTTGATGAATTCTTCCTCAAAACGCCCTGTTAGCCAACAAATGGTAGCCGTTGACACTCACTATTAATGGTAACTTTTCCACTCGGTAAGGCAAGTCATTTTGAAATCAGTATTTGTAAATTATGGAATACTCTGAATCAACTCAAAAGCATGGCAAAACACACATTTTACAATACACCTGAATTCTATTTGGTTTTGCACAGCTAGCAGATATACAGTGCTGCATGTATTGTTGAAATTTACAACAGGAAACATTGTTGATTGTTAAAACCAAGATGCACCTCAGCCAAGGCTTGTTTGACTTAGCTACATTTCATTTCTGTTTAAGAACCCCATAGTAAATGGTAATAAATTGTTGGTCACTTTATTCTAGAAAGTTTTTGTTGTAGTTGAGCCAGTGAGTACTGCTGCAAGCAGTAGTATGAGTACCAGTAGGGGGGAAAGGGCTAATCGCGAGCAGGTGTCAGATGAAGAACAGCAAAGGAAAAGGATTCGGGATATACTAATGGCACCTACTGATGAAGACACATTCGAAGGGATTTCAAGTGGCGGGGAGTTGATGAGCGAGGAAGAAGATGTGGTGGATGGGAATAGAGGCACTAAGAGAGTTACTCCGGAGCAGGAATCAGATGAAGAACGAGAGAGAAACAAGATTGTCCTTGTGGACAACAAGTTAAACATGAGCCAGCAATGTGATGCGGCTGCTAAGAAAGCCAATGGGATTTTGGCCTGCATCAATAGGGGTATAGCATCTAGATCCAGGGAAGTCATGCTACCCCTCTATTCTGCCTTGGTCAGACCACACCTGGAATACTGTGTCCAATTCTGGGCACCGCAGTTGAAGGGTGATGTTGAGAAGCTGGAAAGCGTCCAGAGGAGGCCAACTAAAATGATCAAAGGTCTGGAGAACAAGCCCTATGAGGAGAAGCTTAAAGAACTGGGCAGAACTGCAGAAGAGAAGGCTAAGAGGAGACATGATAGCCATGTACAAATATGTGAGGGGAAGACACAGGGAGGAGGGAGCAAGCTTGTTTTCTGCTGCCCTGCAGACTAGGACACGGAACAATGGCTTCAAACTACAGGAAAGGAGATTCCACCTGAACATCAGGAAGAACTTCCTCACTGTGAGGGCTGTTCGGCAGTGGAACTCTCTCGCCCAGACTGTGGTGGAGGCTCCTTCTTTGGAAGCTTTTAAACAGAGGCTGGATGGCCATCTGTCGGGGGTGCTTTGAATGCGATTTCCTGCTTCTTGGCAGGGGGTTGAACTGGATGGCCCATGATGTCTCTTCCAACTCTACTATTCTATGATTCTATGATCCGGGATATATTTACTGCTCCCACAGATGATGAGTCATTTATGGGTTTTTCTGGGAATGATGGGTCTGGGAGTGATGAGGATGGGGAGGACAAAATGGATTGGACTAAGGTACAAGAAATAAGGGATATATGTGCAGAACCAACTTCTAGTGACACGTTTGTGGGGTTTTCGGGACATGAGGATTGGCAAACGGGAGATACATCCAAGTCATGGGGAAACCTAAGTCTTGAGAGGAGATGGAGGAACTGGAGAAATGGAAACAGGGTTCATGTGTGAAGACAAGGACAGCTGTAAGAGATGATGATACTGGGTGCACATTTGAATCTTAAAGCGAGGTGGAGGCCAGCTCATCATCGGATAATGATGTGTAAGTTAAAAGTAGGTTCTGAAATGGGGAATCTTTACAGAAGGCAAAGTGTCAGTATTGTGTGGATTTGTCGCTGCCTGTTTTCCTGTTGGGTTTTGGGTTCGGGTTCTACAGCCTGGTGTTCGTGGTTCCTGTGAATCTTCAATTTGGACTGGCTTATCATGTGGCTCTCTCCCTTCCTGGACTCTTGGACTGATTCGACTAAGGCTCTGTTGGTCCACCTTGGAAACTATGCTTGGATTGTCTTGAGTGTGGTTTTCTCCCTTCCTGGGCTCTCGGACTAATTTGACTACGGCTCTGTTTGACCACTTTGGATACGTTTGTTTGGACTTCTTCTACCGCAACTCTGGGACTTCGGCTGGTTTTGGCAACTCCTCTTGCATTTATCCCTTTTGGTGCAGAGCTGGCTGTTGGAACTCTTTCGTTACAGTGCTGTTTGTTTGCTGTTACTTTGACTGTGTTTTTAATCCGGGTTTTCCTTTCTGTTTAATCCGGGTTATTTTCAGTTTGCCTTTTGGAGCCCAGTTTGGGCAAGTTCTTTGAGTTTTGGCCAGAGACACTGTAGTTAAGTCTTTCTGAGCATATTTTGTGTTGTAATAAACCTTTTGTTGGACTAAATGGTGTGTGTGGCTCTTTAAGGCCTCTGAGTCTTGACAGTTTTGGCTATGGAAAATTAGAGAAAAAAAGTTATGGCCACTGGCAGAAAGATGGGAGCAAAACAGCAGGAATAATATCTGGTAACTTATCTGCTGAGGTTTAGAAAGCCAGCATACACTGGCCTTAAAAAGAGATGGGAACCCTATTCAAATGTGCACCCAGTATCATGCCAAGAATTCTAATTCTTTTCCATCAATGAAGTATTTGATTAGATTCCTCATTTTAAGATCTGGATGAAGATTATTAAATGGAAAGTCAATTTGTTCAAGACAGAAGCTGGCAGTAAAATATTTATCTTTTCAGCAGTAAGGGCCCCTTCCTGATGGGCTCTTAACCCTCTTAAAGAAGCTTCAGGGTGCTTCTGTGCTGACTTGCTACTTCAGTCTTTTTTATGTATAAATTACATTTTCTTCAAACGTGTTCACAAAAAATAGACTTGTCAAAGTTGCAGGTGCTAAATACCTGATCAGAATAATACTTTTTTAAAAAAAGTTACAGCTTTCTAGGTATATTTCATATGGTTGGTTTTAACATTTAAACTTCTACGTTGTTCAGTTTGAAATCCAATTGTAGTGGATTGCTCCTCCTGGCCATCCCGAAAAAGAACTATTCTTTCTATATGTCTATTTTTGTGATGGTGCTCCTCTCTGCCCCTGCCATGGTGATGTGGCAGGTTGTATTAACATCTGGGCATTCAAGTTCTTGACCCAGCTAAAGAATTTCCTCTCAAGAAAAATCCCTGTGATTCTTCCTCTTTAACCTTAGAGAGCAAAACAATTAATTTACAGGTTAAAATTTGGAGATCCTCCACCATTATTAGAAATGTTACTTTGATCTTTGCTTCACATGCTTTATCATTTCATCTGCAAAATTGTTCCTCGCTGCATTATACCTTTAAGAAATGGATTGCACTTTTTAGTGCTTTGGGCTACAAAACAACTATCAAATGTAATAACCATCACAATAAAATAGAAGGCATCAACATATCACTTATGCTGCTTATGACAGTAACCAGTGTTACCACTGAAAAAATATTTCCTGATGAACAGTGTATCAGAGCTAAAAAAGCTAATGAGCATACTGATTTTTCAGTGTTTTCATTAACAAAGTAGAAGAAAATAAGCACTAATTATTGTTTCCTTCATCTGGTACAATCACAAAATGGCTGGAGAGGGGGAAGAGGGTGAAGAAGAATGCTGTAAATGTCAAGTGATCAATTTCAAATGAACTCAAGACTCTCACTGCTCCCTCTCCCCCGTTTTATTCTAAGTTTGTGTCCTCATTTTATAAAATGCTGGTGGCATTCGAAGCTTGAAGCTAACTAAAGGAAAATCTGTAATTTCCTCAGTTCTGAGTTTCCTTGGCATTCATCCTAGTATGTCCATCAGTGTTCAGATTTCTTTTCATGTAGTGCATGCTTGCATTTTCAGCACTTCGTAGTTACAGGGCTGTCTATCGAAATCTTTCGAGATACCTTTTTATAAATTTCATCGCTCCACCAAAGGCTTACAATTCCTACCACACAGTACTTTGACACCTGTATGCAGAATTACTTTAGATCATCTCATATTTTTAAAAATCAAGCCAAGTTCCAATCCCTTAACCCTGTAATTTATTATGAAATTTCAAAACCCAATAGAAAGGCTATCTTTTGAAAGTGTTGCCCTGTTAAAAAATAAAATCTTAGAATATTTTTTTCAGCAAGCACAATATAGAATGTATATTAAAACAAAGTGGGAATAATTAATTATTTAAACATCTATACTTGGAAAGAAAAATGCATTAAAAGGTAGTATATGTCAATTTGATTGTGCCGCAAAGTGCTGAACAAAAATCTAGTCCTGGTCCACGATCTTTATTGAAAATACATTGTTTTCATTTCTTATATTCAGCTTTAAAAGGTTACCTGTAACTTGTTTGTCTGGAAGTGATGGAATTGGAATGGCTGATCCAAATTTAATCAAGAGTCGTTCATATAACCAGTCAAAGTGTTTGTATCTGTGGTTGACAGATCGATTAGTGTTCTGTGAAACAAGTGAACAAAAGAAAAACCTCATCTTATTAGTCTTACAGAAAATATATATTTACAACAGCATAATATATATGCATTAGCCAATATTATTTAACTCCGTGATGCAAACCTTAGATAAACTATAAAGAGTAACTAGACATTTTGAGGTGAGCACTTACTGTACATGTGAGCTGATATTCGATGTAGCTCTTAAGACCATACATTTTAGAACCTTTTTTGGGGTCAGCCACAACACAGTCAAATGTAGAGGTAGGATAAACCCACATGGGACCATAATCTCCAATCTACAAGGTAACAACAGTTTTTATCAATCATATGCATAGGTATTTAGAACTAGAAGCAATCAATGTACTCAAACATAAAAATTGAGTAAGACTTTCTTATAACCTAGGAATGAGATGTAATGCCACAACGGATTCTTATGCTATATACATCAGGTAAGTAATTGACTCTGTACAAACAGCCTTTTAGGATCTCTCTCTTTTTCTGACTTAAGAATTATAAACAATACATTCTGACTTATTCCACATCATTTCAACTAGATAGCACAAATATTTGAAGTAATTCAGCTTGATTGTGCTGTAGAAGATACAATCAAGCAGAATTAACTCAGATAATTTTAATGCTTTTTAATGCTTTTTAGTATAGTAGGAGGCTCAGTTTGCAGGGAAATGCTTCAATGCTACTGAGTCCTCCTGAAAAATCAAGAAGTAAGCAAACAGTTCCGCATAACCAAGACTATAAAGATTTTTCACTCAAACTGCCCTTACTGCTTTAGTAAATGTTTGAATTTTGAAAGGGTTCGTATCAGCACTTTCCAGAGATATAAGGATATATTAAAAATATAGAACTTACAATTATAGGGATTTTTTCTTTGGGTTTTGTTAGTTGCTTTGCCAACAGGTACTGTTCCACTCCAGGTTTTGCAAATCCAGGAAATCTGATCACAGAAATAAAGTGACTGAGTCCTTCTTTCACGGGCACATTGCTAGATTCAGAAACACCTGCCATACTTTATAGATGTGGTCTTTTAAATGAGTTGAACGAACCTATTACTGAAATCTCTGTGCGAAAATGATCTAGTTACAACTGTATTAGAAGTAAGGGAATTAAGTAATCTCTGATTTGTCTGCCTTCAGCCAATCAGAACAAACAGAATAAAAGAACAGTTAGTACCAACTGTCACTGCAGAATCATTTCAAAAGCCTCTGAATTCTCCTCTGTCATTTGATAATCTAACAGTTAATGAACCCAAACCAACCACTAGTATAAAAAGGGACGTATACTGACATTAAATTCCATTAAATCAGAGGATCTATTTTAGTTAAGATTAATTCAAACTCCTGGGTGAAGGCCGCTGATTCCCACACATCACTCCTGTCACAATCCAGAACACATCATCCACCAACCCAAAATGCACAAACCCTCATCTCCCACCTCGCCATTAGCAGGGCCACTATGTCATCACTTCCAAATCACATTAGTTTGGATTATATCACAATGTCCTGAAATCAATAGAACAGGACAGAATGCAGTGTTGTATAAATGGACAGGGAAAGTTTACAGTTCTCCTGAAAAAATGTATTTAAAAGGACAGGAGAGTCTACTTTATGAATTGGGTCCAGCACTAATCTGTTAAAACAATTGTAACTGGATGAACACATCTAGAGAATGAGAAGACTATGCAGGCAACACTCCATGAACATGGCTATTTTGGTAACACCTGAATATTTTAGTCCCAGTTCTTAAACTTTAACAAGGTGTTCAACCCTGCCATAAACATATACAGGGAGTCCCAGAGTTACAAACATCACACTTACAAATGACTCTTCATTCAGAACGGAGGTGATACAACAGGAAGTGAGAGAAATCTACCCTTAGGAAGGGGAATTCATTCCTGGAAGAGTTACCATGGGGAAAAGGTGTCTCCACAGAAGCTTTCTCGCCAATCCTTGTTTCCACAACAAAACCATTATTTCAAAATCCAATTATCACAGAGACAAAAGAAGTGAAATCTTCGAAAGGGTCACAGACAGCAAGACAAACACCACAGGGGTGTTTGGTTAACGCTTCCCTATGCTGTCCAGAGCTCTCTCGCTCTCGCTCTCGCTCTCTCTATATATGGCTAGAGTTAAACTTTAAAATGTAGCTGTTCCAACATACAAATTCAACTTAACAACAAGCCTTTGTAACTTGGGGACTGCCTGTACACATCCAAGACTACAATTTTGACTTGAATTTCTTTCAATTAAATGCTATTGAATAATCAATTTCCATCAGATTTGCATCTTGTGTAGTGAACTTCAGCCCCTGAAAGCATAGGTCATAACGATTTTTTTCAAACTTTAGGATACTAGAATTCTTTTTCTGCAGGAAAGCAACAGAGTTATCCTCCAAAAAACTACATTAGAAGTGCACTACAAATTCTGACTACAGAAACCAGTTCTAGCTTGCTTCATAATTCTTCCTTTAGTATTTTTTCACCCCATACAGATCTGGGAGTTTTACTTGTTTAGTGGCAATTTCATAGCAGCCCCTCGGCTATTTCCACGCTGGAGTCCTGTTGGGTCTGAAGGTTCTGTCTCTTTATAGCCAGGATAGGGTGCAGCTGCCGATTTAGGGTCATCCCAGTCATCATCCCAATCATCATCATCAGCTGCTGCTAAAAGGGGATGATTGCCAACATCACATAAACAGAACAAAAAACTAACAACCATCCTTCAAGTTTAGTAGCACACAAATTCTGATAGAGCTAGAAAGACCAAAACAACATTTTGAGGCAAAATGGCATGATATTGACAAATAACTAATATAATGGGAGGTCTCAGTTCTTAAATACATCAATAAGTCTATCTTCTTAAGGTTTTCCCATTAATTTAATAGGCACAAACAATCCTAAGCATATTTTTCTAGCAACGCACCACAACCCTCAAGAATAGTTACAGAAATTCTGCTAACCTGGACCTTGGTAAGCTTGTGGGTGACCAAATGCTGCTGCATCCCAGTTGTTTGTAGTGCTATTTTTCTGCTTAGCTTCAGGTTTGGATGCCCAGCCATCACCAGCTGTTGCATTGTCCCAGTTTGACCAGGGGTCACTTGCATTGCTAGAAGCCTACATTAAAAAAAAAGATGTGAGAAAACACCTGGACTTTAAGGAAATATCATAGACAAGAAAATTCTGTAACAATGAATATGTTGTATATCTGTTGTAACAATGAATCTTTGAACTAACAGGACCAGCCTAAAGGTAAATAAGGCACACACATAGTTTCCAATGGAGGTAAAGGTTTTCCAAATGACAACAGAACCTTCTTTCCCTGTGAGCCTATTTAAAGTGGGTGCAGTAAAGAACTCCCACAGACAAACAATGCTCTTAAGCTAGATAAAGGGACCATGGTGTGTGTAAAATACAAAAAAAAACACACCTCAGGGAGGATACCCAGTTCTATTTCTTCCTTACAACTGCTGCCAAGAAGGCTGTGGTAGCACTGAATTATCTGCAGGAAAAGACTGGCAATGAACTGGTTGAGGCTTAATCCAGAAAAAAATTAAAGTTTCCTGGTCAATAAAAAAATGAATCTGAAGCTGGAATCGCAGCCTGTTTGAAAGGGGTTGCTCACCCTTTGAAAGGTCAGTTGGATCAAGTGCTGCTCCTGGAAATCCAGATTGCTGCACTGGTTACACCCTTTCTTAGAGAAAGTAGATCCATCCATAATGGCTTACGCCTTTTTTATCTCATAATTAGATTTCTGTAATATGTTTTACATGAGGCCACCTTTGAAAAATATTTGGTCATTGCAGCCTATCTATTATTATTATTATTATTATTATTATTATTATTATTATTATTATTATCACTACTACTACTACTACTACTACTACTACTATTATCTTTATTTATACGCCACCTTTCTTTTGAGAGGACTCATGGCACCTAACAACCACACACTTTAGTCAATATAAAACAAAGCAAATACAAAAATTAAAAACAATTTAATAGTATTGTGTGTTTTAGGTTAAAATACAGTTAAAATATACCATTTGAAATGCATTTTAAAGCACACAATTCCCTCCAAAATCCCACATTTTTGAAGACACATACACACATTTTAATCTACATGCCTTCAAGTCTCCTGTCAATTTATGGTGATTACATGATTTTAATGAAGATACATATATCTTGATCCTTGCCATTCCGTTATGCCCCTGAAGTAACCAGAAAGTAGAATTCATGCAGCACATTATTTTATTATACAAGCAGGCTAGACAGGGTATGATTGATCCAATAATTACTCTACCAGGAAAACAGGATCCATTTATGTCATTCTTTTATGAAAATATAAGAATTCTAGTGTGACTTTGGTTGTTATAAAAAATCTGAGGCATCAGGATCACAGAATAGTTAACTTCTGTATAAGGGGGAAATGTCTGAAATAAGCTCAGTCTGCATTAAATCAATTGTTACCTGTGCTCTTAATTTATCTTATATGTCATAAATTTATACTTGGTGGGTCTCTGGACTAAAATAAATAATTATTATTGTTGTATATATTTTGTGATGTAACAAAAAGGCATCTTCACTCTGTTTGGACAATTTTCTTTTTATCCACTGTAAAAGAAAAGCAAACCTTTGGTTTATAGATAGGACACCCTTCTTTACCTACTTCACTTGCTTCTGTTACAAAATAACAGGTACTGTAACAGAATCCCCTTGAAGTCAATACTTATGCCACTCTCAGTACAGATATAAACAATAAGTTCTACTTAACCTGTTTTATGACAAATTGCCAAATAAAACTGTTTATGCAGAGGCAGACAGTTGGATCTGTCTAGCCCAGTAAGACTATGGCAGTGTAATGCAATCATTCCACTGGCACTGATCGTGAAAACAATCATGCACAGGTTGATGACAAAGATAAAAGTTTAAGATTCTGGGAAACTGTGTTGTTGAAGGCTTTCATAGCCGAGATCACAGGACTGTTGTATGTTTTCTGGGCTGTATGGCCATGTTCCAGAGGTATTCTCTCTTGACGTTTCACCCACATCTATGGCAGGCATCCTCAGAGGTTGTGAGGATTCTGGAAAACTGTTATTAATCAGAAGAGGCAAACCTCAGATATACGGAGCCCTGATATGACTCAACATAAGGCAGTTTCATGTGTTTATTCATTTTCAAACTAAGAAGATTTTTGTTTTGTTAAACACAGCAATTACCTAAAAAGACTTTTCCATGATATAATGATACTCACAGGTCAAACTACAATGGTTGTGTAATTATGGTATGTCAGCGAGAGGTTGGACAAGAAGCAACTATTCAGAGTAAGAAAGGGGAATGCCTCCTGGGGAGTGACCTTTGTTAACAAATCTACATACTGAAATATCTTGGGACAGGAAAGGATCTCTGTGGGCTCTCTCTAGTGACTGACTCTCCCCAGTGAATACTTAGCATTTCCCCCCTGATAAACAGCAGGTTCATATCTTCAAACAAACATCATGAACTGCTATGATGGTTTGGTTAATTGGTGTCATTATTGTATTATCTTAACATATTAAATACTGAGACAAAAGAACAGGAGAAAGTAAATAATATATCCTTTAAAAAATCTCATCTCACTTATAGAGATAACAATAACATCTTCTAACACTGGTATAAACAAACAAATTAAAAATGTTTTAAACTGAGTTAACCATTTAATAATTTCCTGTATCTTCACCAAATACCAAGACTCTAGCAATGACTGAACTCACACATCCCTATAATACCTATCTAATGCAGGTTGAGGATGTACTCCCCTCTTTTTATATATTTGGAAAACAATAGTGTTAAGGTAGACTTGCAAGAAAAAAAAATCACAAGCAGGATGTGGGAATATATTCTGATTTTACCCTTCCAGTAATGCTAAAAAGTTACCTTTCTCGTAGAAGGAGTTGAAGGTGGAGAATGTGGAAAAATTTCCAAAATAGCTGTATGATTGGCAGAAGCCAGAAAATCCACCTTAAAAATAAGAAGCACTAAGTAAAGAGAGAAAAAAGCAGCAGTAGGAAAGCCTATATCAGTTTAGAGACCTGTGGCACATGCAGACTGCTGTAGGCAAGCAGATTTGCTGAAACATATACACACCATTAAGATTCTTGTACGCAAAAGTAACATGCATGCAAGAATGCATCTTCTCTGAAAATTGAATTTTGGGTTTAGCACCGTATTTAGGCCACACTATCACATTCAGATTTTATATATTACAAAATGCACAAAGGCAAAACAAAAAACAAATAGTTAAGAATGAATTGAAATAAAACCATGCAACATACTGCAAGACATACAGCCATGCATCATCTTCAGTTGTAGGACAGGTTAGTATCTCTTATCTGAAGTGCTTGGGACCCAGAGTGTTTTGTATTTAGAATTTTGGAATATTTCTACATACACAATGAAATATCTTGGAGATGAGATCCAAGTCAAAATATAAAATCAATGTATGTTTCCTTTATACCTTTATAGACACAACATTTTAAATCATTTGGTGCATGAAACAATGTTTTCGTGCACTGAACTACCAGAAAGGAAAGGTGTCACTACCTCAGTCACCCATGCAGATAATTTCAAATTTTGGAGTATTTCGCATAATGGACTTTCAAGCTATATTACCATACCAGAAAGGCAGCCTGATCTGCTTACAAATGAAGTTCATCTATACAATATTCACACCGTTAAGTATAAGTTCATGGACATTCAATTTTTTAGTGTGTTTTTTTCATTGCACAAGCATTATGTGTTTATTCAGTGTTCCTATCTCAACAGAATTATAAATGTATTATTACACTTATAGATACATCATATAAATGCTCATTTGTTTATCCATTCTACCAGAAACATTATGAGAAAACACCATTATGTATGGAATATGAAAGGAACTTTGAATATGTGCAATTAAAACAAAGAATATACCACAGTATTTGAAGGAGTTAGTGGAAAAAAAACAGAATAAGAAAATGTCAGAGTCCCTTATTGTGCTGGGCTTAAATCACAATGACAAGTGATTTCCTGAAAAACTTGCCTGGTGTAATAGATGTGGCTCCCTACCTTCTGAGTATTGTCTAGATAGGCAAAAAGCACTCTATTTATATATTCTTCAAGAGTAAAATTTCAGGAAATTTACAATAGACATGAGGATTTATATCATTTTATGCTATTTAGTGCTGTTAATTGCCATCATATCATCTGCAACATACGATGAGCCTATGAATGACAAACCTCCAGAGCATTCTGTCATCAATAGCCCTGTTCAAGACTTGCAAACCCAAAACTGTGGCTTCCTTGATCGAGACTACCATGCTGTTTATTGGTCTACAAAGCTTTAGACTGCATTTCATGGAAGGATAATTCATACCATATAGTGATCATTTAATCTCAATACACTGATTCTACATGTATAACAGAAGTTCATGGTATTACACAGGTGTTTCCTGTTTTGGCCTGTCTTTCTTATCACAGACTTTATATTACATAGTCTTGGGCAAAATATACATATTACATTGTAAGGAGATACATGGCACTGATACTACATTGCATTGGTAAATAAGTAATATATTACACCATATTTGGGGTGAATGAAAGAACTCTTTTAACTGCCATGACTCAATGCTATGAAATAATGGGAGTTATAGTTTTACAAAGCTTTCTGCCATTACACAGGCCTATGTGTTCTACTTATTTTGTTCCTTTTTCAGGATTCTACTATTGTTCTTGTATTAGGCTTACTACTCTTTGGATCTGGTTGCACCATTTATTAACTACTGTTCTCAACTGAACAATTCTCTCTTAATCATTTTTCTTATGTTATATTTTTCTTTCAGCCAGCTAGTGATACTTCAGCTCACATACTCTTTCACTGTCCTTTTACCCAGGCACATATCTTACTAAATTTAGACTGTATTGTTTCTTAACCAGTACATACTTTCATATTAAAACTATTCTATTACTCACTTGAAGTTCTGCAATGCCCAAGTAAAAACTACACATACTGCTTTCCAACTTTTTTTCCATGTCTAAAGCCATGTGGTAATATCTTCAGACAGCAGCTAAAATTACTTTTGGAACTAACAAACTATACATGACAGTGAACAAACACTCTTAAAAATACTGTAAGATGTAAAGTAACCAATCAAAATTTATTACACAACCATGGAAGCTCTCAGCCTCAGTGGAAATATTGTTATTAGTTCTCACTTTAAAAAGTAATCTCATTCAAAAGGTACTGTAGAATCATAGTTTAGTTCCAGACTCTGCTGGCACATTCACTTGGGGTGGGGGGTTTAAGAAGATTCATGTGATCTTCTTGTTGCTTTGTTACATTTGTATTCCACTAGTTCAAAGCAGAAGCTTACAAAGTAGGTTGAAGATACAGGAAATTGAACTAATTCATTCAGAAATATAACGCTTTTCATAAGGGCGTGAAGAAGACTTAAGTAATGTTCGTGTTTTAGACGAAACACAATTTCTTATGATGCCTGTATTCAAATGGTGACCAATTCTCTGAATAGTTTGCATGGAAAAAAACCAGCTTGTTCTCTGATCTGTTAGGACCTTATAAAACTGACTCGTATCAACTATTAGGCAGTTTAGAGCAGGCCCTTTATATGATGTTGAATTGTAACCTCTAAGGCGCATACCTCACCACTGGGGCTGCTGGCTAGTGTTTCTGGGAGTTACTATCGAGCTGTATGTAGAGAACCAAATAATTCCCACCTCCGTTCAGAGATTTAATTACATACTAAACCTGAATTAGGAATTTCAGTCTACAAGCTGCATGCAGTACCCAATTCTTTTCTGTCGTTCCCATGACCCCCTGGTCCCAAAGTCCCCAGCCCTCCAGAGGAAGAAAGCCCCACTACAGTAGTGGACTTTGGGTACCACATTTAATCTAATCATCTCTTAATACTAGTTCTCTTGTCCAGCTAAAACTATAACTGAACATTTGATGAAAGTAAAAAAAAAAAAAGCTAAGTAGTAACTTTAGCAGACTACAAATGCTACAAATCACAGGAGAGTGAAATAGCTCTAGTATTATATTTTATTACCATAAAACAAATCAGAAGATAATGAGACAATCACCAAATACCAAATTCTAAAGCTTGGAATGTGTCAGAACAAAAGATTTAATATAACATTGCCATGGAACGACAAGATTAAACCGCAAGGCATTCTATATAAACTGGAGTACAATTATTTAATGACTTTGGAAATGAGAGGTAAATTTTAATGAACAATAATTTTAGTCTTGTTGTCACTAAGGAGGCTGTTCAGGTTCTGGACCGGTGCTTGGCCACTGTGTTGGACTGGATGAGGGCCAACAAATTGAAATTGAATCCAGACAAGACAGAGGTCCTCCTGGTCAGTCGGAAGGCCGATCAGGGTACTGGGTTACAGCCTGTGCTGGATGGGGTCACACTCCCCCTGAAGGCGCAGGTGCGCAGTCTGGGGGTGACCCTAGACTCACTGTTGAGCCTGGAGCCCCAGGTCAGCGATGGCCAAGGGAGCCTTCGCACAGTTAAAACTCATGCGCCAGCTGCAACCGTACCTTTGGAAGCCGGACTTGCCCACGGTGGTCCACGCTCTCGTTACATTCCGTTTTGACTACTGCGACACACTCTACGTGGGGCTGCATTTGAAGACTGTTCGGAAGCTTCAATTAGTCCAACGGGAGGCTGCCAGGTTAATAACTGGAGCGGCGTTCAGGGAGCGTACTACTCCTCTGTTACGCCAGCTCCACTGGCTGTCGATTAGCTACCGAGCACAATTTAAGGTGCTGGCTTTAGCCTACAAAGCTCTAAACGGTTCCGGCCCAGCTTATTTGTCCGAACGTGTCTCCCGCTACGATCCATCTCGAAGCTTAAGATCATCAGATGAGGCCCTGCTCACTGTCCCGTCAGCCTCACAGGTGTGGCTGGCGGGGACGAGAGACAAGGCTTTTTCAGTAGTGGCTCCCTGCCTATGGAACGCCCTCCCCAGTGAAGTCAGGCAGGCTCCCTCCCTCCTATCCTTCTGTAGGAAGGTGAAAACTTGGTTGTGGGGCCAGGCTTTCAAATAAGAATCAGCAGCGCCAATTATTATTATTATTATGTACGCCAGAACTCAATTGACAGACCCAGTCTTTTGAACTTGAACATGTCCATTTGTATTTTAGAATGTTTTTATGAATGTTGATGTAAGTTAATAATTTTTAATCTGCTTTATAGTGTATTGTATAATTTTTATATGTGTGTTTATTGTAAGCCGCCCTGAGTCCCCTCTCGGGTGAGAAGGGCAGGATATAAATGTTGCAATAAGTAATAAATAAATGGAAGTTTTCCTTCCTTTTCTTTTTCCATGGTGAATTGGATGTTTGGGTGGATGCTGTTAAGGTGGTCCAGGAACTTGCTGAGTTCTTCCTCTCCATGGCTCCAAATTGTGTCATCTACGTATCTGAACCAAACAGTTGGCTTTTTTGGTGATTTCTAAGGCTTGTTTTTCAAAGTGTTCCATATAGAAATTTGCTACTACTGGGCTGAGAGGGCTCCCCGAGCCACTCCATCTTTCTGTTCATAGAATCCATTGTCCCACTCAAAGTAGGTAGTGGTGAGGCAATGGCAAAACAGGGCTGTGATGTCTTTTGGGAAGTGTAGGCCAGAGTTGTCATAGAGATTTAAAATGGATAGGCCCATCCTCTGAGGAGGCTCTGCACCTTGAAGAGGGGAGACAGGAGCCAGCTGCAGCAGCTCTATCTCTGAAATGGGAAAATATCTTCCTGGGATTCTCTGTTCTAAGAATCAGTAAAAAGTATGGGGTACCCTCAAGGTCCTGAAGTGCAAATTTCAAGGGGACAGCAAAGGAAACTCAAAATACAGTTTTGTGGATTTTAGTGGATTTCAACTAGCAATATCTACTACAGAAGCAGCAAATCTTGAGCCAGATTGGACTTGGACTACTCAGACACACTTGAGATGTGCAACCTGGTATCATCACACTGCTGAAAGAAGGAACTCAGACCCATCTATAGCCATGCCACAACTTGCAACTTCCCAAATAGGATGCAATAAACCCTTAGGTCTAAGTCTAGTCGTATCCAAACCTGGGGGTCACCTCAATTTCTAAGCCAAAGAGCCAGCATTGTCTGTAGAGACCTCCAAGGTTTATTGTTTATTGGCATTGAATTTTGCCAGATTTGTAAGCTGCCTTGAGTTCCCTTCGGTGACAAAGGCGGGATAGAAATGACATAAATAAATAATAAATAAATAAGGTCATGTGGCTGGCATGACTGCAAGGAACGCTGTTACCTTCCTGCTGGAGGGGTACCTATTGATCTACTCACATTTACATGTTTTTGAATCATTAGGTTGGCAGAAGCTGGGGCTAGCGGCAAGAGCTCACCCCGCTCCCCGGATCTGAACTTCCAACATTTTGGTCAGCAAGTTCAGCAGATCAGCGGTTTAACCTGCTGTGCCACCGAGGGCTCCTATATGTAGTGGTCTATAAACTTTGCGACTAATAGTCACTTATATTATATTCCATCAAACTTACTGAGAATGGAATGAAAATAAATTGGGGAACATATAGCATTAAAAGAACTGCTTCTTCCTATAATCCATTTAGCTGGTAAACCCCATTTTCCAGTCTCTTTCAAAAACTTGGTTAACCTGTCCATGAGCTGTACTAAACCAAACTGAAGTTTTATAATACTACTGCTTGTTAAATATATGAGCTAAAGGAGCACTAAGTTGTGCATATATTTTATTGATATAGAAACAGCTGCAGCAGTAGTTATTTCTATGATGGTAATAGTATGTGTAACTATTTGCAGGAAATGACACGCTGCTACCTGAGAACTAATCATCCTAGCCTTAGTAATAACCAACCTCAAACTGCATTGTTTGCAACAATCCAAGCATCTTTTCACAAAACCTGAGAAACTACTTGCTTTAAACCTTTTTTTGAAGGGAGAAATAATAAAAAATGAACCCATGTTCTGATTGTGTTAATCATGGAACTCACCATAAAGTGCCACCCCTACTTTCATTCTATGGAATCCTTAGAATATAGTACAGGTAGTCCCCGACTTACAGGCATAAGACTTATATACAACTCCTTCTTAAACGGGGGTGAGGCAACAGAAAGTGAGAGAAAATCTACCCCCCAGAAGGGAAATTCACTCCTGAAAGAGTTATCATGGGGACAAAGTGTCTCTACTGAAGCTTTATCACGAATCCTTGTTTCCACAACAAGCCAACTTTTTCAAAATCCAATTCTCAAAGGGACAAAAAATGAGATGAAAACTTATAAACAAGGGCACAGACAGCATAACAAATGTCTCAGGAGTGTTAAAACTTTTGCTATGCTATCCAAAACTCCCCCCCCCCCCCCCCCGTCTCTCTCTGTATGTATGGCTGGAATTATACTTAAAAATGTACCAGTCCCAACTTACACAGAAATTCAACTTAAGAACTAACCTACAGAACCTATCTTGTCTGTAACTTGGAGACTACCTGTACAAGTTCTAATGCTGCCAAACACTGACCACAACACAACCAAATTCAACATCTAGGGAAGTGAATAGAAGGCCTAACACGGTCATATTTAATTTCAAAAGAAAACCTTTACAGACATTAAAGAATGAAACAAATTAAAGTTGCAAGAATTATCGGATCAAGGAGGCTATAACAGCAACTAATATAAAATGTCTGTCTCACACAGATTAGGAAACCAACAAAAGTTTAAGGCTGATGCCAGCATAGGTGATGAAAGGAATCAAAGAGGCATTCTTGTGTGAATGCATTAGGTATTTTTGTTGTTCTGTTATTTACTTCCAAAGCATCGTGCACACTAATTGTGTTATCTAAAATAAATAATATTATTATTTGCGAAGACCCGAAAAACAAAGCCGTCCTTTAAAAAGTGGAAGTATTGGTGAAGTAAAAATAAGGTCTAGTTACAAATTGGCATTAAATAATTCTTCTCCAACAGTACAAAAAGTGACAAATTAGATGGAGGATAGGTTTTTCTATGATGAGCATGGAACCTCCATGCTCCGAGTCAGCATATCTCTAAATAGGTGAAGGATACAGAAACCTAAGAAAAAAGAAAACCATGGCCTTTATGAATTACGCAGGAATCTATGGAAGTAACTACAGTAGAGTCTCACTTATCCAAGCTAAACGGGCCGGCAGAAGCTTGGATAAGCGAATATCTTGGATAATAAGGAGGAATTAAGGAAAGGCCTATTAAACTTCAAATTAGGTTATGATTTTACACATTAAGCACCAAAACATCATGTTATACAACAAATTTGATAGAAAAAGTAGTTCAATACGCAGTAATGTTATGTTGTAATTACTGTATTTATGACTTTAGCACCAAAATATCACGATATATTGAAAACATTGACTACAAAAATGGCTTGGATAATCCAGAGGCTTGGATAAGTGAGACTCTACTGTATTTACCTATTGCTGAATTCAAAATTGTTTAGCTTGACCCAGCAGAATTCATATGCTCTTCTCAAAGGAACTCTGAGAAGTAAATGAGTTCTCAAACTCTGTACAAGCGAAATGAATAAACATCTTTGACCCTGGACAACTTGTCATGCTTCTGGGATTCAAGATAAACATGCTCAACAAAAAAAATTATGCTTACTTGACTAGGGTTTTTTGCAGCTTGTGAATTACTCTGGGTAGTACTTGTGGAGAGGCAGTCAAAAAAGGCTTGGTCAGCTACTGAAATTCCATCTTTGGCACTTTCATGTAGAATCTGGAAAATAGAAGCTGCTGAAAAAATGTTCCTAAATAAAGCATGTCATTTTATATTCAAGAATAAACTCTGAACTGTAGTTGGAACATGCAGACATCCTTTACTATACACTTACCTTCCCTATAATATAAACTGAATGGTTTAAAAAAACATATTTTTCCCATTGAAGAAATTTTTATTACAAAAAGGCAATCTATATACACATGGGCTCGTCCTGTCATAACACAAACACAGCAACTCAGTGGTGGCTCCCCGGCTGTGGAACACCCTCCCCAGAGATATACGGCAAGCCCCAACCCTTTTGAGTTTTAGAAAAGCCTTAAAAACATGGCTCTGCACCCAGGCTTTTAACGAATAAATGATAAAGACGACCCAGATTGTTATATGGATAAAGTTGGAGGATGTTGGACGAACGGATTTTAAGCATATGTTTTATGTTTTATATTTTATACTGTATTTAATTGGTTGTAATATGTTTTATATGCTGTTGTTTTTAATGATGTATCGGCATCGAATTGTTGCCAATTGCATGCCGCCCTGAGTCCCTCCGGGTGAGAAGGGCGGGATAGAAATATTTGAAATAAATAAATAAATAAACTATAGTGCACAAGGGAGCTCTGTTTCTCCCTCTTTACTGTAATTTCCATTCATGCAGTTAGCAATTCAAGACATTGCTGGGCAAGTACAGAGAGATACTTGTACTCGATTCCCACATTCATTTTCAATTTTCCTTTCTCTCTTCAGTCAAGAAATGTGTAGAAGAAATAGAGGGGAAAAGGTTGGATGGAGATACAGGTGGGTAGATGTGATTGTTTATACCTATGGATCAGGATGGGCAAAGGGCTGTAGGAAAATCTTATGCAATCCTTTCATGTGCATTCATTGTGCATGTAAAAAAAGGATCCTTTACTTAATCAAAATAAGTTCTTGTGATTAGGGCACTTAATACAGCTTATTTTTAAAAAAGAATATAGCATAGGTCTCTGGTATTTAAAAATACAGAAATAATGAAGAAATTCTGACCCATTCATAAAACACAATTATCATGCTTGCATTGCAACGATAGACTGGAATTCTGACGTTTTCTGAATAATGCAACAAACAACAGGTTGCTCCTGTAGTAATGAGGAGCAACTAAATTGTGTGTGTGTTTGTGTGTGCTGTGTTTAATTCATCACCTGTTGCTGGACTGCAATTCTCATGAATTCCAGCCAGCACAGTCAGTGGTGAGAGATGCACTCCAGCATCTGCCATGCCTTTCTTTGCCTAACTCTTGAGTTAAACAACATGTTTTAACCATTATGACATAAAGAGAGAAGGAACTCTGGATTCTCTTTCCTCAAACAAACCATTACTGGTTCACAAGTCACAAACAAGCTACAGGTCTACATTTCATCAGGGGGAAGTTGTCAAACAAGAATGACTAAACAATGTACAGAAACATGCTTGATCAGTCATAAGTTCATTCTATAATATCAAGGGTTATTGAGCCACGTGAACATGACCAACTATGCTATATGAAATTTCTAATTTTTAACACTACTTTTGACTGAATGGGCAGCCGTTACATTTTTAGTGCTCTGATTAACACTGTTGCATCATGTTATCTTACTTCAACATAATCTGTTGGAACCAATCCCCGTTCTCCTTGGCTGTTTTTGCCTTCTAGCCAGCCTCCACCTACATCCTAAAATAACAACAACTAGTGGTTAGAATGATAAAACAAAGAAATTACATTCATTTCTAGAAAATAAGCTTTTCTATACTTAGCATGTTAAGCTGCAATATCACGTTTTATTTCTTTCACCCTACAAATCAGTTTTCTCAATTATCTTTCCAGCCACCATAGAAGAATTGTTAGTTGACAGAAAAATTACTTAATTCAGTCTAAACAGTCAATTTCCCAGTTATTGAGAATCTGATGCCACATCTTCCCAGTCTAATACTTCCTTCAACTATACTGGCTATATGGAAATCTGTAACAGCTAACGCTGCAATCCGATCACTTCTTTATTTGGGAGTAAAATGTGTTAAATGCAGTGGGATTTAATTCTGGAAAAACATGCATAAAAGTAGCACCACGTATCTATTACTGACTACTACAATTTGCAAGTGTATATACAGAGTGCATCTATATGCAACTCAAACATATTTCAACAATACAAAATATTAAAACTCAAATTTTAGCATTGACAATCATTTTTACAGGCACGTTTGATGCCTGTTTGTTGTAGTAGAGCCTGTGAGTAACGTTACAAACAGTAGTATGGGTGCCAGAAGAGGGAAAAGGGTTACTCGGGAGCAGGAATCTGATGATGAGCAGCAGAGAAAGAGGATCCGGGACATACTTACAGCACCTACAGATGAAGAGTCATTTGAGGGATTCTCTGGGGACGATGGGTCAATGAGTGAAGGAGAAGGAGGAAACACCATGGATTGGACTAAGATAAGAGAAGTGCAAGCTATTTGTGAGGCACCAACAACTAGTGATACTTTTATGGGGTTCTCTGGGAGTGAAGACTGGCAATCAGGGGATCCAACTGATTCTGGGGGGAATTAAGTCTTGACAGGAGATGAAGGAATTGGAGGGAGACTCAAGGGAATTCACGTGAAGAGCTGGGAGCAGCTGCGGGGGATAGTGATGGGGCAGTGGTCAGTTCATCTTCTGATATTGGATTGTAGATAAAAGTGGGTTCAGGGATGAGGGGTCTTTGCAGAAGGCAAGGTGTTGATGTGCGTTCGTGTGCTGGGTGTTGTGTATTGGGAAAGTTTCTTGTAGTCTTGCTGCTGCCTGTTTCATGTTTGGCGTTGGACTCGGATCTGCAGTTTGGACCTGAACCAGTTTGGCTAAAGACGCTGCTTCTGCGGACACTGGAGCAACGCTGTTTTGGATTCCTCCTGCTTTGACCTTGGACTTCGGCTGACGACACTTCTCTTCTTGCAACTCCCCTTGTTAACCATTTGTGTACTGTGCCTTTTCGTTTTGCCTTAGAGCGCTTTGTTTGACTTGTTACTCTTTGCATCCAGTTAACCTGGATTACATTTCTGTTTACCTTTTGGACCAGGTCTGGTTTGGATTTTTGAGTTTTAACCAGTGGAACTGCATTTAAGCATCCCTGCGTCCTTTTTCTTTTGTTTCAATAAACTTTGTTTTGAAGTTACTTTTAAGTCTGGCCCTTTAAGGCGTCTGTGATTCCAACACTGTTTATAAAGCAAACATTAGATCACTTTCACCATTACTGGTTTCCTTTTAAGTAAATTATCTTTCTATCTATCTGTCTACTATTCTAGTTATTTTCCATTAGCCTCAAAAGAAAAAAAGAAAAAAAGGATATAGTTTTTCACATTGAGAAACAGAATTACTCAAATTTTCTTCAACAAAATTCCAGGAAGCAAGTTAGCTGTTACCCCAATTTCCACTTACCGGGTTGGTGATTGTGATTATTTCTCCTTCATTAACTGTCAACTCATTATTTCCAGGTTCTGCAGCAAAATCATACATAACCCGAGCCTGTAGGTGTGTAAAAATGAAATATCAGTGACACATCCCAAATCAATTTCATGGAGCTGAGTAGGTGGTGAGACCTTTATTTAATAGCCCGAAACCTCTTTCAAAGTTATTATTTTATATAGAAAGGTATGAATGTAAATCTTTTAATGAATTATAGGATAAATTTAGCTTACCAATTATACCTAACTGGCAATTTCTGCAATTTAAACACTTCCTAACACCCATTTTTTAAAAACTGGAAGATTGCAGCATCTACTCTCACAGAGCTAATTAATCATAGAATCATAGAATAGTAGAGTTGGAAGAGACCTCAAGGGCCATCTAGTCCAACCCCCCGCTAAGAAGCAGGAAATCGCATTCAAAGCACCCCCGACAGATGGCCATCCAGCCTCTGCTTAAAAGCTTCCAAAGAAGGAGCCTCCACCACATTCCGGGGGAGAGAGTTCCACTGCCGAACAGCCCTCACAGTGAGGAAGTTCTTCCTGATGTTCAGGTGGAATCTCCTTTCCTGTAGTTTGAAGCCATTGTTCCGTGTCCTAGTCTGCAGGGCAGCAGAAAATAAGCTTGCTCCCTCCTCCCTATGACTTCCCCTCACATATTTGTACATGGCTATCATGTCTCCTCTCAGCCTTCTCTTCTGCAGGCTAAACATGCCCAGCTCTTTAAGCCTCTCCTCATAGGGCTTGTTCTCCAGACCCTTAATCATTTTAGTCGCCCTCCTCTGGACGCTTTCCAGCTTGTCAGCATCTCCCTTCATCTGCGGTGCCCAAAACTGGACACAGTATTCCAGATGTGGTCTGACCAAGGCAGAATAGAGGGGGAGCATGACTTCCCTGGATCTAGACGTTATTCCCCTATTGATGCAGGCCAAAATCCCATTGGCTTTTTTAGCTGCCGCATCACATTGTAGGCTCATGTTTAACTTGTTGTCCACGAGGACTCCAAGATCTTTTTCGCACACACTGCTGTCAAGCCAGGTGTCCCCCATTCTGTATCTTTGATTTCCATTTTTTCTGCCGAAGTGAAGTATCTTGCATTTGTCCCTGTTGAACTTTATTTTGTTAGTTTTGGCCCATCTCTCTAGTCTGTCAAGATCGTTTTGAATTCTGCTCCTGTCTTCTGGAGTGTTAGCTATCCCTCCGAGTTTGGTGTCATCTGCAAACTTGATGATCGTGCCTTCTAACCCTTCGTCTAAGTCGTTAATAAAGATGTTGAACAGAACCGGGCCCAGGACGGAGCCCTGCGGCACTCCACTTGTCACTTCTTTCCATGATGAAGACGACGCATTGGTGAGCACCCTTTGGGTTCGTTCGCTTAGCCAATTACAGATCCACCTAACCGTAGTTTTGTCTAGTCCACATTTTACTAGTTTGTTTGCCAGAAGGTCGTGGGGGACTTTGTCGAAGGCCTTACTGAAATCTAGATATGCTACATCCACGGCATTCCCTGTATCGACCCAACTCGTAACTCTATCGAAAAAAGAGATCAGATTAGTCTGGCATGACTTGTTTTTGGTAAATCCGTGTTGACTATTAGCAATGACCGCATTTGTTTCTAAGTGTTTGCAGACCACTTCCTTAATGATCTTTTCCAGAATCTTGCCTGGTATTGATGTGAGGCTGACCGGACGGTAATTGTTTGGGTCGTTCTTTTTTCCCTTCTTGAAGATAGGGACCACATTCGCCCTCCTCCAATCTGCTGGGACTTCTCCTGTTCTCCAAGAACTCTCGAAGATGATTGCCAGTGGTTCTGAAATAACTTCCGCTAGTTCCTTCAATACTCTTGGATGTAGCTGATCTGGCCCTGGCGACTTGAATTCGTTTAGAGTGGCCAGGTGTTCCTGGACAACTTGTTTCCCTATTTGGGGTTGGATTTCCCCCAATCCTTCGTCCATTCCATGTTGCTGAGGTTGAAGATGGCTTTCTTTTTGTGAGAAGACCGAGGCAAAGAAGGCATTAAGCAGTTCTGCCTTTTCCCTATCCCCTGTCACCATCACCCCATCTTCTCCTTGCAGTGGCCCTATCGCCTCCTTTTTCTTCCTTTTTCTACCAACGTAAGCAAAAAAGCCTTTTTTGTTGTTTTTTATGTCCCTGGCAAGCCTGAGCTCATTTTGCGCTTTAGCCTTGCGAACCTTTTCCCTACAGGAGTTGGCTATACGTTTGAATTCTTCTTTGGTGATTTCTCCCCTTTTCCACTTCTTGTGCATGTCACTTTTGAGCTTTAGCTCAGTTAGAAGTTCTTTGGACATCCATTCTGGCTTCTTTGCATTTGTCTTATTTTTCTTCTTTGTTGGCACTGTTTGCATTTGCGCCTTGAGTATTTCACTTTTGAAAAACTCCCATCCATCCTTAACTCCCTTGTTTTTTAATATTGGCGTCCATGGGATGCCGCTCAGTAATTCCTTCATTTTTTGGAAGTCAGCTCTCTTAAAGTCCAGAATGCGTGTTTGACTTGTCTTAGTTTCAGCATTCCTTTGTATTGCAAACTGCAGGAGCACATGGTCACTTGCCCCTAAGGATCCAACCACTTCAACTGTATTGATCAGGTCTTCCACATTTGTTAAGATTAGATCAAGAGTTGCTGATCCCCTTGTTGCCTCTTCTACCTTCTGGACCATAAAATTATCTGCAAGGCAAGTGAGGAATTTGTTGGACTTTGTACTCTTGGCTGAGTTTGTTTTCCAGCAGATATCGGGATAATTGAAATCGCCCATGACTACTATATCTCTTCTTTGTGCCTGTTTGGTCAGCTGTTGACAGAAGGCTTCATCAAGTCCTTCATCTTGACTCGGGGGTCTGTAGTAGACACCCACGACAAGATCTTTTTGAGTCCCGGTTCCCTTGATTCTTATCCAGATGCTTTCAAGCTGGTTTCCCGGATTACAGTCTTGCATTTCTTCTGCAACGTAACTGTTTTTGACATATAAAGCTACTCCCCCTCCTCTCCCCTTTGTTCTATTTCTGTGAAAGAGGTTATAGCCCTCAATGGTTAAATTCCAGTGATGGGAGTCATCCCACCAGGTTTCAGTGATGCCTATGACATCGTATGTGTGGTGCTGTGCTAGGAGTTGGAGTTCGTCTTGCTTATTTCCCATGCTCCGAGCATTAGTGTAAAGACATGTAAGCCCCTGTGACCTCCCCTCGAACTGTTTATTTGGGATTATTGTGCTCTCTGTACTTGGTCCTTGCTGTGTTTGTGCAGCCCTCCGTTTAGCCTTTCGGCGGTTCCCTGTGGTCGTGGGTAATATAGTGTTCGCCAGGCTGTTGTTCCCCTCCCCCAGTGGATTTAGTTTAAAGTGCGCCTGATGAGGTTTGTGAGTCTGTGTGCAAAAAGATGTTTTCCTACTTGTGTGAGATGCACCCCATCGCTTGCCAGTAGTCCATCCTCTTGGAAGAGTAGACCATGGTCAAGGAAGCCAAAATGCTCCTCTTGACACCATTTTCTGAGCCAGTTATTGACCTGTACTATTTTTCCGGCCCTTGTAGAGCCATGTCCTACAACGGGGAGGAGGGATGAAAAGATCACATGTACATTATACAGTTTTAGCGTTGTTCCCAGAGCTCGAAAATCATTTGTGATCTTTTGAAAAGTATGCCTAGCGGTGTCATTGGTACCTACATGAATCAACATAAGGTGGGGAGGGTGATGGGGCTTTAGGAGCCTGCTGAGCCTCTGAGTGATATGGTGTATTTTTGCCCCCGGGAGGCAGCATGTTTCTCGAGCCATCCCATCCGGTCTGGAAATGATGGCTTCCGTTCCTCTAAGGAGGGAGTCACCTACTACCAAGACCTGTTTCCTTTGAGGATTGACAGGGTCCCTTTTGTGCAAGACAGTGTGTATGTCCCCTGAAGAGTGTTCCTGTTGAAGTGAATCATGTAGGTGTAAAGTGTTGTCCTCCTCCTCAACATCCCCAGTGCATTCATCAATGACAATCCATTGAGATACATCCGAGAGCCCATTACTCTCCCAAGGATGTTCCTGTTGCTCCTGGTCTATGATTGGGGATGGAGCATTTGCATGATTACATAAGTGTGACTGTGGTGATGCACTGTCCCTGTCAGGGCTATCCCCTGCGCATTGATCCAGGATGGTCCACTGAGTGGTATCTAAGAAACTGTGGTCCTCCACAAGATGTGTTTCCTGATTGTATGTTAATGATGTAAGAATTTCAAATCTGTTGTGTAAATGCAGCTGAGCAGAGGAGTTCTGTGGAGGCTGCCTGGTCCTGCGTCTCCTTCTATGGGTGACCTCCTTCCAAGCCTGAGGGTTGTCTACCTTTGAGTTGATCTCCCCATAAGGTTCCTGATCATGGTCTTGGTGGTGTTGGTGTGATGCAGGCTGCTGATCTACAGCAGCGTGTTGTGCAGTGTCCAAGAAGAGCTCGAGTGCCTGAATGTCCTTAAGGGTCTTAATACGGTGCTCGAGCTGTTGGATCCTCTGCTCCATCAGAGTCATCTGTTTGCATTTGGAGCAGATGTAGTTGTCTAGTTTTTGTGTGAAAAAGCGGAACATGCGACAGCTGGTGCATGTGATGGGAATGTTTTGCTTTTGTTGCATCTCTTGGTGAGCGTGGTGGCCAAGTGGGATCTTTGTACAGTTAAGTAATATGCACGCACTTTATGTGCAGACTGCAATAAACCACGTCTTTGTGTATTTGTTTATGTTGCTTTGTTTCCTGTATGTACTGCAAAGGATAGGTAGTAAAGGTGATAGGTGTACTGCAAAGGATAGGTAGTAAATGTCCTCCTGCTGCCTCTGTATGGCCTGCCAAACTTTATTTTCCATACTCCCTTTTTTATATAAATTAGGCATAGAAAAAATCAAGATTGAACTCACCCTAGTTAAGGATCTCTGGGGTCTTTAGAAAACAGCTCTTCAGACACATCTTTGCCTGCCCCATGATGAATTACAAGCAACCTGTCCTATTTTGTGTAACTATATTATTGGTATATAATAGTACTTCAGAGGTATAGAAGTCAATCCATAAAATGATTCTCTGCCCTCAAGAGCTAATATTGTAATAACAAACTGACAATAAAGAATTGGTGGTACTGTGAGTCCAAATCCCAAGATAAGTAGATTTTTTGTCATTATATATCATTCCAGATTGGGCAAGGGAACCTCAATACAAAATCACAAGAGTATATCAGCATCCTAAAAGATCTATGCAACCTGCCTCAATTGCATTACCATTACTCATAATAAAATAGTAAAGCCTACTAGTGAAGAGCCAGGTGAGAAAAAACTATGGGCTTAATGTCAGAGCTAACTAAAGAAAGTGGAACTTAAAATAAGCAAAGGTTTTTGAGGGAAGACACAAAAAGCATAATCTCATGCAAAAAGGAGTATGTACATAAAACAATAATCTTGCTTTAGTCACTCAGCAAGGAAAGCCAGAACAGTCATTAGAGGGGCAAAGTATTATACAAGTAGTCTCCTCTGCCCCTCTTAAAGAGCACAAAGCTTTGATTATATGTTCCTGCATGGCAGAGGGTTGGACTTAGTGGCCCTTGTGGTCTCTTCCAACTCCTTGATACTATAAGAAGCCAAGAACTGTTGTACAATTGGTTCTCTATATTTGCAGGTTTGACAGAGATATGCATTCAGCCCTATCATGAGAAGACATCACTCATTACAAAATGCAACAATGCTTAGTAAGGTAGAAGGAATTAGGAAAAGACGAAGGCCACATTACAGACGGTATTCTCAATCAAGGAAATCACGGTCTGCAAGACCTGGGCAAGGCAGTTGATGACAGGGTGACTTGGAAATCTCTCATTCAAGGGGTAGCCGTCAGTTAAAGTCAACTTTTCCTATTAACTGTACCTCACAGATTTCCTCTGAATGTTATTTTGTTCAAAATATTTTTACTGCAAACAACAAGAATGAAGAAGCTGCACACAGCTCTGTTCAGTGTGCCACAGACAGGGAACGGGAAACAGTACGGTATCTTCTTCACTCTATGGGGCTAATTAATTTTTACAAAGAACAGGAACTAGAAATCAGACTTTATATTTTATTTATGCTACCTTCACCTGTTTCCCAAACACAAAAACAAATGAATCTCAATGCTATATAGATTTAGAATACTACAGTTATGCCAGTATGCTCTTGCCCTCTACCTTTTGTGCTGCTAAATTAAAACAAAAAGTTCATATCTAATTCAGAAAAAAAACATGTTCAAATGAAAATGTAACTTCAGACTGGCCTCTTAGGAAAGATGTTATTTTATCGTTTCAATGTAATATTGAAAAGTGAAGGGAAGTTGAATATAAAATTTCTCCTGGTTAGATTTCTGGTCTTTACATAAGCCATTTTGCATAGGCCATTATTCCTGATGTATTTAAATGAAAGTTGTACTGTTTATTAATTAATTGTATTGGTTTCTTAAGTATTTATTTTGAATCCTATATGTTTATAGTTGCATTTTTATCAGATAATTTTCATGTTTCTTTTGTTGCTATTGCGTATGTTTCAGGCTGGAATTAGCTGCTTCGTGAAGAGTTCAAAATAAAGTAGAAATGAATGAGAAAAAATTATATACCGTATTAACTTTAAATTTGCTCAGGGTTAACAAAAACTCGGCCATGATATAAACAGTTCATTATTGTACAGGTCTTTAGACTAAAAATCTATAGCAGTGCAACAAAATGTCCTAAAAGAGATCAGTTTGGTCTCTCTGTTTATCTATCACTAAATTGGGAAATTTAGTGCAAGGTAAGCAGAGATACAAACTGAACTCTTTTAGGAGGACTTTCTAGAACAGTGGCCTCAGATTGAAAATATTATCTCTCATAAATACACCTGCCATATTTATTTATTTACTGTATTTCTACCCCACTCTATCTCACCTCAAAGGGGACTCAAGAGTGGCTTCCAGTTTTGGCAATTATTCAGTGCCACATTGAAACATAAAAGCATACAAATACACAAGACATTAAACTATAAAATCAAAATAAGGCACAAATACGATTAAAAACTGTTAAAAACATTGCACCTAATCCCGCAATCATAGTCCACGCTGCTTTGTTTATATCGACTCTGGATGTATATTCCACTGTAGTTGTGCTACTCCCCAAACGCCTGGTTCTACAGCCAGGTTTTGACTTACTTTCTGAAAATCAGGAGAGAGGAAGCTGATCTAATAATATTTCATTTGGTTAGTAAGTGTAGAGGTAGTACTGATATTGATCTTTAAAGATATCTTGATTCCAGACATTTTAGAATCTTCTGAATGGAAAACAACACTATTAAAGGACTCAGAAACAAATTTCAACTAAAAATGGTATCTCAAATTTCATCTTAGCACATCTTAAAGGCAGTCCCATGCTGGCTATTACAGTATCCAATCAGACTAATGTATAATCACATGTTCTATTGATTGAGAGCAACATGAGATTTGAGTGCTGGATGGCAATTCTAAAGGCCAGGGTTCTAATCTGTGCTCAAAAAAAGGCAAAGACAAAATTGTTGGAACTCAACCACATCCTGCATAAGTTTATAGTCCTCATCAAGGAAACATAGGCAGATGCGTTAGCAGGCATGGAAAGCCCTTCCTCCACTGCCCTCTTGTTTGCCTGTCTGTATTCTCTCCTCCTATTTCTGTTTGTTAGATTGACATTTCTCGGAGACACAGATCTTTTAATTCCAGACCACATGGCAAGCCTCTTAGTCCTTAGTTTTGTTCTTCTCCTATGAGCATGGAGAGAGACGAAGAGCTAGATAGCTAGGGTCTTAAATTTCCTATATAGAAATGTAGTTCTTTCAATAAAGTTTTTTGTAACTTTTACAGCTTGACTCTGGTCCTGAATTGCTAAAGCTCATTTGCTTGACTGCTACCTCAAGAAGCTTCTGATCTGTTAAAACTGCTGCTGTTGCTAATCTACATTTTAGATGCTTTTTCCTTTTTGAAATTATACAACAAAAACCCCCTGACAAACTCTTTCCAATAAGACCTTATGAAGGGTCACCTGAGTGCTGCCATAAACTAGAAATGATTTGAAGACATACAACTCAATATTAAGTTCAGGTGAAGGGTGAAATTGGCAAACATGCCAAAAATGTATATAGGCAGTCCTCAAGTTGCAAACAAGATAGGTTCTGTAGGTTTGTTCTTTAGTTGAATTTGTTTGTAAGTCAGAACAGGTACAATTTTCAGTGTAATACCATATCTTTTTATATCTATCTAGCTATCTATCTATCTATCTTGAGGGGGGGTGTGAGAGATAGCAAAGGGAAGGGTTAACGCCCCAGTGACGTTTGTTTTGCTGTCTGTGCAACTGTTCAGAAGATTTCACCTTATTTTCTGTCCCTGTGATAACTGAATTTTGAAAAATGTGTTTGTAACTTGGGGACTGTCTGTCTGTCTGTCTATACACACACACATATGTGAGGAAACTGTAATTTTATGTCTGATCAGGGATTGAAGATAACGATTAAATACTCAGTACAGAACAAACATGTGCCTTTCAGGAAGGCAATCCACTGCACTGAGGATTCATTCTGAGGGAACATGCATGAAACTGAGCTAGACTTATGCTTTTGGGAATATGTCCAAAATAACAACTATAACTGGCTCTGCACAGTGCTCTGATCCTATCTAATCTGTCTTTTGCCCTGTCCCTGCTTTCAGCACACAGCCACGGCTGTAGTTCATCCTACAAGACACTTCCCGGTTACAAACTGAGCCCCAAGGCAAAAAAAAGCCCCCCACCTCTGAACTACAGAAACAAATCCAGAAGCAGTCAGAATCTGCAGTTAATCCCCTCCCCAACAATTATTTTCTTTAAGGTTTTTATAATGTGTTTTAACAATGTTATTAACAGATCTGTTTATATTGTTTTGTTTTTATGATTGCAATTTTGGCATTAAATTTTGCCAATATTTGTAAGCCGCCCTGAGTCCCCTCGGGTGAGAAGGGCGGGGTATAAATGTTGTAAATAAATAAATAAATATGTGCCATTACTTATTTAGATTGTACATCAAAGGGTAGGAAACTGCCAAATTACTCATTTCAAAGACTTATGTTATAGTTGAAGGGTGGGGTATAAAACCATTATCACAAACAAAAAGAATGCTGTATCATATGCTACTGAGACGTATAGATCCAAGAGGGTTATGTGCTCCTTCACACTACTTATCCACCAAAGTGGCTTAACTGAAATGGATCCAAGTAATCAGCTAAAACCAGGGAAACCTCAAGCTGAGAGACAACAATATTTTTTCAATAATTTGCAAAAGAGACATTGATTGGTCAGCATGCAGGAATTTAATCATACTTTCTTTAGTCGTCAGAGCAGCCTTTTAAATATCTTTTGAATATCTGTAAGATTAGGAGGCTTTGGACTGCTGAAATTGACCATTTGCTTGTCCATGCCTTGATTATGCCATGTCTGGGTTATTTTAATAGTGTTCTGGCAGGTTTTTCTTCTACTTTTCTTCTTCCATTTGTTTTAATCTAGAACATGGCATTCATCTTTGATTTACTGGATTAAGCTATTGAGTTGTGTCTGAGGTTGCTAAAATATGTATAGATGGGTAGGGTTTCATTTTGGGTTGGAGATTTCATTTCATAAATATTTATACTGTTGTGGTTTATTGTACTTAGCCTTGACTGAATATGTTGATGTTGCATCCATTGATAAAAAGGGCATTATAAAATTTGTAATTATTGTTATTAAAACTAGTCTTTGTCTGTGGAGTCTGAGTCCAAGTGAAAATGAGAAAAAAGTCTTCACAAACTGAGCACAGAGGACAATATAGTGTACCCGGAACTTAAGAACCAAGCTATTGCAACCTCCTCACCACTTGACAAGGAGTTCAGCTGATCATGACCATTTCAAGTGAACTGCATTACTCCTACTTAAATATTAAGCAATACAACATATGAAACAAGAACAAGATCCATTCCTTGTATATGGCCAGGTTTCATTTGAGACATGCCCAACTGTCATGGAGAACTTGAAGTCCTCAACCACACTAGGGCTGCAGTAAATTTTGAGACCTACATTACTTGTAATTACACTTCACACAAGTGACACAATCTCAACTTCCCAGGTTGGTGAGGACAATAGAAGACAGCCTTCTCAGTGGCTGCTCCCAGACTTCAGAACACTCTCCCCTCCATTATCTTTTCACCAGCAGACAAATATTATCATGTTTGAACCGGTCCTCAGCCTTAGCAGACCAGGTGGAGTGATGTGCCATTGGGTGTGCTGTGTCTAAATATGTAATATGCAATTAATTTAAACATTTAATGTTTTAAAAGTAGTCAAATTGAATGTATAATTTAAAGATTATAAAACTTTTGTATTCCATATTTTAGAATTTTTAAATTTTATATTGTAAATGGATTGAGATCAATTTGAAAGAAAAATATGATATAAATCAAATAAATAAAGATTATTAGGCATTGGGATGGCTGTTGTTCAAACTTGTTCTAGGAAATGCTAGTGGGGTTTTCAATGTTTTGTACTGTGATGCCCTTGATTACAACAGCCTAACGAGTGGTGAAAGATTGCTCTTGTTTGTTGAAATCTCAGCACCAACTATGTATGTATCCTGTTCAACAAAATGCCCCTTTTGAGCACATCTGGCAGAAGAGATAGAATTGGCATACATCTTGCAATAATTCCTCCTCATCATTAGAACCATACGCTGATTCTATTCTGAGAAACCCAGCAGGCACAAATACAAGAAGTTAAATCTCTGCTCTAAATTCATCCAAGTTTAATTAATGCAGGTGAGATTAGCAGGGCTCTCCATGATAGGATTCTGGATGTAAATTTCGGATAGAAAACTAAAGTATTTAGCCTCCAAACCTTACTTCCTAGAATACATGGGAAGCAACAACATATACAGGCCTCAACCTCTCAAAATTCCCTAGGTTGCTATTTCTATAGCCAAAACAAAGGGTGAACTGCTTGTCCTCAAAACCTCCAGTAGCCCAATTTAAAAAAGTAGTTGCAGCCCTACCCCCCGTCACACATTTACTTTATTTATTTGATTTATATTTTGCCTTTCTCCCTTTGCAGGAACTAAGATGGCCTACAGGCTTTTAAAAATACCATAACATATTATTTAAATATTTGTTAAAAATAAATAACAGTTTAATAACAAAAGATTTAAAAAATACACAAACAAATAAAAACACAGGCGTACTACAAAACCTTTCTTACTTATTTTTTTTTCAAAGCCAGAACCAGACTACCGCTTTTCATATGGTGACAGTCCATGCACCCCAGAGGCAGAAAACTGGCCCTTGGACTTATCATCACCACACACGTTGGCTAAAGAATGTATAATTCTGCATAGCTATCATTTTATGAAGACCTCCAAACTGTATTCCAGGATTATGCACATCCAAATATATGTTATTTCCTCTCTCCATCCCTGGTAAAACTATGAGGGCACTGAATCAGATCTTTCAACTGGTACAAAACCAAAAAACACAGCCTATTAAGGAAAGTACAGAATAATCTCTTTCTACAAACCAAATACAGTATGTGTACTCTGTATTAGGAAGAGAATATCAGTGAAACAGTTTATGCTTTCTCTTTCAAGGAGATATCTAGCCCTTAAAATATGTTGTTTTATAGGTAACTAGCTGTGCCCGGCCACGCTGTGGCGAAGTATGGTGGTATGGGAAATAAAGTACAGTAGAGTCTCACTTATCCAGCGCTTATCTGGATTATCCAAGAAAAGAAAAATAAAGTCCTAATTAGAGGGAAAGGAATAATTGTTTTTTATCCAATTTCTGCCAGTTACAAGGCTAAACTCTGCCCACTTGGTCTCCTAGCAACCCACTCAGCCCAGGGGACAGGCACAGTTAGGCCTCAGGCCTCTTCCCCACTGCCTATAAGATACATATTATCTGATTTTAACTGGATTATCTGGCAATGTAGACTCAAGGCCCTTCCACATAGCTATATTACCCATTTAAAAGCTTATATTATCTGCTTAGAACTGGATTATCTTGAGTCCACACTGCCAGATAATTCACTTCAGTGTGCATTTTATACAGCTGTGTAGAAGGGGCTTCATATAATCCAGTTCTAAGCAGATAATATAAGATTATAAATATACAGTAGAGTCTCACTTATCCAACATAAACAGGCCGGTAGAACGTTGGGTAAGTGAATATGTTGGATAATAAGAAGGGATTCAGAAAAAGCCTATTAAACATCAAATTAGGTAATGATTATACAAATTAAGCACCAAACATCATGTTATACAACAAATTTGACAGAAAAAGTAGTTCAGTGCTCAGTAATGCCATGTTGTAATTACTGTATTTACAAATTTAGCACCAAAATATCACAATGAATGATACCCCTAAGATACCCCTAAGAATCATCCAGTTCAATTTCCTTATATCATGCAGGAGGACACAATCCAACCACTCCTGACAGATGGCCATCCCTACTCCTCGAAGATTTTCCGGTAGGCCCCACTTGTCCCCTTTCTTGGAAGCTAGGCTAGTTGGAAATTCCAGCAGTCATTTGGACTTGGGGAGTTGACTAGACTCTCCAAATGATGTTCCAACTGAGCCAGATTCCCTGGGGGGTGGGAACCGGGTGGGGTTTGGTTCCATCGAGGTCGTGTGGGGGAGGAGGAATTGCGGTCGACGGATTCCCAGGGAGAAGCGCAACAGAGTTCTTGCGACCCTGGAGAAGGATAGGTGTGGTAGCCTCGATGGCAGCCCCTCCGGGCTGAAGGTCCTGCTGCTCAATGCCAGATCCATCAAGGGTAAATCATCTATTATCCAGGATTTAATCCTGGATGAGCAGGCGGATCTGGCTTGCATCACCGAGACCTGGCTGGATGAACTGGGTGGAGTTAGTCTTTCCCAGCTTTGTCCTCCGGGTTTCGGGGTGCATCAGCAGGCCAGGCTGGGAGGGAGGGGAGGTGGGGTTGCGGTGGTCTTTCGGCAGTCCATCGCCCTGGTCAGATGCACCGCTTTGCAACCTGCCAGGTTTGAGTGTCTCCACCTGAGGGTGGGTACCTGGGACAGTTTGGGGATTCTGCTGGTGTACCGTCCACCCCGCGACACAGCAGTCTCCCTGCCTGAGCTAGCAGAGGTGGTCTCTAGCATGGTGCTGGGTTCCCAGCGCCTGGTGGTGCTGGGAGATTTCAACATTCACGCTGAGGCCACCTTGACAGGTGCAGCTCAGGAATTCATGGCCGCCATGACGACCATGGGACTGTCCCAAGTGATATCGGGTCCCACTCATCAAGCTGGACATACACTCGACCTGGTTTTTGTTGCGGGTGACGGTTTGGTTGGAGTGGAAGAGCAAACTATCCTTCCATTGTCATGGTCCGACCATTATCTGATCAGTTTAAGACTCACCACACCCGTAAACCTCCGCAGGGGTGGTGGACCCATTAAGATGCTCCGCCCCAGGAGACTTATGGATCCTGAGGGATTCCTGAGGTCTCTTGGGGATCTGTCTGCCATGGAGCCTGACGATCCTGTCGATGCCTTGGTCACTCGCTATAACAGAGTTGTCCAGGGCTATAGACATGATCGCCCCCGAACGTCCACTCTCGCTACGTGGAGTTGCCCCAGCCCCCTGGTTTACTGGGGAGCTGGCGGAGATGAAACGTGCGAGGAGGAGACTAGAGTGCCGCTGGCGGACAACTCGTGATGCATCTGACCGAGCACGGTCTAGAGCCGCTATTAGGGCCTATTCCGCGGCGTTGCGAGCAGCCAGGAAGGCTTTCTTGACTGCCCGCATCGCGTCTGCAACAACTAGATCCTCAGAGCTGTTTCGGGTTGTTGGGGAGCTCCTCCACCCTCCTCAGGCTGGGGGGGCACCTGACATCCCGGCAACTCGGTGTAGCGAGTTTGCTCACCATTTTGCAGACAAAGTCGCTCAGATTCGTTCCGACTTAGATGCTGGCCTTGTTGCAATGCCAGGTGAGGTAACCGAGGCTTCTGTCTGTTCGATCTTGTGGGATTCGTTTCAGCTTGTGCAGCCTGATGATGTGGACAAGATTCTTGGAGCGGTGAGGGCGACCACCTGTGCCCTTGACCCTTGCCCATCTTGGCTTTTAAAACAGGCCAGTGGTGGGTTGGTTGATTGGTTTGTGAGAATAATTAATGCCTCTTTGGAGCAGGGTAGATTTCCATCTAATCTAAAACAAGCGGTGGTGAGACCTATCTTAAAGAAGGCCTCCCTAGATTCGACCAACTTGCATAACTACAGACCAATCTCCAACCTTCCATTTTTGGGCAAGGTCTTGGAGCGGGTGGTTGCCTCTCAGCTCCAGGGATTCTTGGATGATACGGATTCTCTGGACCAATCGCAGTCTGGCTTCAGGCCTGGTTTCAGTACTGAGACGGCTTTGGTCGCCTTGGTGGATAACCTCCACAGGGAGCTGGACAGGGGGAGTGTGACCCTGCTGGTTCTCTTGGATATCTCAGCGGCTTTCGATACCATCGACCATGGTATCCTTCTGGGACGTCTCTCCGGGATGGGCCTTGGGGGTACTGTTTTGCAGTGGCTTCAGTCCTTCCTAGAGGGGCGTTCCCAGATGGTGAAGCTGGGGGACACCTGCTCCGACCCCTGGCCATTGTCCTGTGGGGTCCCGCAAGGTTCTATTCTGTCCCCCACGCTTTTCAATATCTACATGAAACCGCTGGGCGAGGTCATCCGGGTTTTGGAGTTCGGTGCCATCTCTACGCGGATGACACCCAACTCTACTACTCTTTTCCACCAAAATCCAAGGAAGCCCCTCAGATACTGGACCAGTGTCTGGCCGCTGTATTGGCCTGGATGAGGGCGAACAAGCTGAAGCTCAATCCTGACAAGACAGACGTCCTCCAGGTCAGTCGAAAGTCCGATCGGGGTATTGGGTGGCAACCTGTGCTTGACGGGGTTGCACTCCCCCTGAAGGCGCAGGTCCGCAGCTTGGGGGTCCTCCTGGATTCGGGGCTGACGCTTGAGGCTCAGGTGTCGGCCGTGGCCGGGAGGGCCTTTGCACAACTAAAACGTGTGCGCCAGCTGCGACCATACCTCGAGAAGTCTGATCTGACTACGGTGGTCCACGCCTTAGTTACCTCTAGACTGGACTATTGCAATGCGCTCTACATGGGGCTGCCTTTGAAGACGGCCCGGAAATTGCAATTAGTTCAGCGCTCGGCAGCCAGGCTTCTAACAGGAGCAAACTACAGGGCGCGTTCTACGCCTCTGTTTAAGGAGCTCCACTGGCTGCCGTTTGTTTTCCGGGCCCAATTCAAGGTGCAGGTTATCACCTACAAAGCCCTAAACGGTTTGGGACCCACCTACCTTAGAGACCGCATCTCCCCCTATGAACCTGCACGATCTCTTCGCTCTTCGGGGGAGGCCCTCCTCTCGCTCCCACCACCTTCGCAGTTGCGGCTGGTGGGGACGAGAGAGAGGGCCTTCTCCGCTGTGGCCCCCCGCCTCTGGAACTCACTCCCGAGGGAGATTAGACAGGCCCCCACCCTCCTTGCCTTTCGAAAAAGCCTTAAAACCTGGCTTTTCCAGAGGGCCTTCGACGACTAATTTTTGGGGGTTGATTTGTCTGCCCATTTAATTTAATTAGAGAGTGTTCTGCCATGATTATTGATACCTTGCTGAATACTTCTGCCTACGAAGCTACAGAAGCCCTCTATTTCGGCCTAGAACTGTTTTATCTCCTTGTTTTTAACATGTGATGTATGTATTGATTGTATGACTGCTTTTCATGTTTGATTTTACAATGTGTAATTTGTCACTGTTTTTATTATTGTTGTGAGCCGCCCCGAGTCCCCTCGGGGAGATGGGGCGGGATATAAGAATAAATTTATTATTATTATTATTATTATTATTATTATTATTATTATTATTATCTGCACAATAATAATACACATCGAATCATAGCATCAGACAGTTAGGAGACACCCCTAAAGGCCATCCAGTCCAACCCAATTCTGCCATGCAGGACACAATCCAAGCACTCCCAACAGATGGCCACCCAGCCTCTCAATACTAATACTAATAATAATAATAATAACAACAACAACATCATATAATCCTAAGGTTTGGAGTAACCCCTAAGGATCATCCAGATCAACTTCCTTCTACCATGCAGGAGGACACAATCCAAGCACTCCTGACAGATGGCCACCCAGCCTCTACATAATAATGATGAAGGGATGATGATGATGATGATGATGATAATAATAATAATAATAATAATAATAATAATAATAATAGAAGCATTGAATCCAAGAGTTTGGAGAGAGCCCTAAGGGCCATCCAGTCCAACCCTTTCTACTATGCAGCAGGACACAATCCAAGCATTCACAAGGCATGGACAACATATAAATACTATACAATACTACACAGGGACATAGACCCCCTCTACCCTCACCACTTTCACAGTACACAAACAACCAAATGCATACTAAACATAAAGACAACCATACAACAGACATTCAATACCACCAATACCTCAACAAGTTCTCACCAACACCACCAGACAATGCCACAGCAACGCTTGGCCAGGCACAGCTAGTATAATATAATATATAAACATTTCCTGAGGATCCATTAGAAACTTTCGCTTCAAAAAGAGCTACATGACTGAAAAAGTTAATTGCAATTGCAAAGGCAATTGCAAGAATATGGAATTAAAAGGATGCAGCTAAGTGCCTAGGAAGAGGAAGAGGTAAAAAGCATAGAATTCCTAGAACGCAGATCTCAAGCAGGCTGTAAAAAGAAAGAAGAGCTGAAATATTTTGGGTGTGTGTGTGGGGAGGGGGAAGGTTGTGTAGAACTTTGAAAGTTAAAACAAGCTTGTATTGAATCCTAGAAATAATAGGTTGTCTGATTGAAGCCACTAAACATGTTTTGAATATTTCTGACACAAATAGAAATGACGTGCTGGAAAACAATTACTACTGTTGCCGAGTAGAAATAAGCTCTTCAGAAAAAAAAACTTAATGCAACATGCTTCAAATCTTTGCCAGATAAACGTCCTGAAGATTTTTTCTCTGCATATTGTTTGTAAAACCTCAAAAATTGTGAAGAATGCTGAAATTATCTTTTAATTGTTGTTTCACTATTATTTTACAATTAAATTGCATTCTTATTCATTGTCTTAAAATGTGCAAACTGCCTAGAACTACTGTTGAAGCGACTGATGGGAATATAAAGCAGTTTTTCACCATAAAAATGTGAACACATATGGAATGTAAAGTTTTTAAATTTTTGACAGAGTTCAAATCAATTGATCTTGATATAATTTAAATTGATAGAGTTTAAGATTTAAATTACATATATCATATTTTAATGTGATTGTGGTATTTTTTGAAACACTATTGAACAACTGCTGAACAAAGCGGATTGTGGATCCAGATTTACTCAAGATTGGGTTGTCGTATGTTTTCCGGGCTGTATGGCCATGTTCCAGAAGTATTCTCTCCTGACGTTTCATCCACATCTATTGCAGGCAACCTCTGAGGATGCCTGCCATAGATGTGGGTGAAACATCAGGAGATAATACTTCTGGAACATGGCCATACAGCCCGGAAAACATACAACAACCCTGTGATCCCAGCCATGAAAGCCTTCGACAACACATTACTCATGATTGCTCTGTATGCATGTTTGAATTCTATCCCACACTTCAATAGGGATCCTTGGAAAAAGGTGTGATTTGCTTGGTCAGTTGGAGGGCAATTCGTAAGCAAAGTAATGACGGCTGACATAAATCATGACTAATATAAACAGTAGATTGGTTTAACAGGCAAATATTAATACTGATACCTTATAATCCATAATTGCTCTGTCCACCTATCCTTTCTAGGTAATCAGAGCACAGAAAAGCTTTCATGAACCCTACCTACTCTCCAAAAATGGGAAATCACAACCTCCAAATTCCATTTTTATTCAAGTTGTGATGACCAGTTATGTTTTTCAATGTTTCAGAAAGGTAATGTTTGGGGGAAGTTGTTCTGGCCCTACACTAACACCATCACACAGTTAAAGATAATTTAAGCGATAGCAGATTGCCAAAGACACTTCATAGGTCACTTCACAGATCAGCAGAAAACTGAATTTTAGATATGATATATTACACTGGCCTTTATTCATCTTATCTTACTTATATCCAAGGTACATCTAGATTAGCCAGCCAACACACTCTAAACTCCATCATGTAGTTGGGAAAACCTCTGATATAACTTTTCCTCATACCATGATAGAACTCAATCTGACCCATGTCATCTCACTTACAGTTGTGTACTGATTTTTGTTTTCTTTTCTCACCTGCACTTCTAAAAAGTGAAGCTGTTGGAGAAAAGGGAAGTGCAATGCATACAAACACCAAATCAAAAAAGGAGGAAGGCAACATTGCTTTTCCAAAACAAGGAAGTGATCCTTCCATCACAGGAACAACCAGGTGACCAATATGGCCCAAATTTGGGGGTTAAAATACAAATTTCAAAACCCCTAAAACAGAATAAACTGGAGATTTTTTAAAGGACTTAAAATCAGCAAGCATTGAAAATAGTGTGTTCTAGCAGCATTGGGATCGAGATATGGATCAATTATTTAACCAACGTAGATTCAATCTTGGAGTTCTCTCACTCATAGCACTGCTATAAGTTCACTCACCAACAATTAGCAACAACACAAAGGCATAATCCTTACAAGCAGAAAAGAACATCAAAAAGGTATACCAATTTTATTATATGTCTACTGTATAAACAGCTAGTGAAGCATACTAGCCAACTACATGAGCTGTGAGGTTCCCTACCAAGTAGACACTATCTCCAAGCCTCCAACCTCCACATTCACTACATCTAATCATACAAACCTACTTGACATGGTGGTTGGAAGAATTTCTGACACATCAAAAACAAGTCATGCCAGACTAATCTGATTTTTGTTTTTTTGATAAGAGTTACAAGCTGGGTAGATGCAGGGAATGCCGTGGTTTCAGTAAGGTCTTTGATAAGATCCCTCATGACCTTCTGGCAAACAAACTAGTCAAATGTGGACTAGGCAAAACTATGGTTAGGTGGATCTGTAATTGGTTAAGTGAACGAACCCAATGGGTGCTCACCAATGTTTCCTTTTCATCCTGGAAAGATAAGTGGACTGCTGCATGATTCTGTCATGGGCCCGGCTCTGTTCAAAATCTTTATTAATAACTTATACGAAGAGTTAGAAGGCATGATTATCAAGTTTGCAGACAACACCAAATTGAGAGAAATAGCTAATACTCCAGAAGACAGGAACAGAATTCAAAAAGATCTTAATAGATTAGAGAGATGGGCCGAAACTAACAAAATGAAGTTCAATAGGGACAAATGCAAGATACTCCACTTAGGCAGAAAAAATGCAATGCAAAGATACAGAATGGGGGAGGTCTGGCTCGATGGCAGTACATGTGAAAAAGATCTTGGAGTCCTCGTGGACAACAAATTAAAAATGAGCCAACAATGTTATGTGTCAGCTATGAAAGTCAATGGCATTTAGTCAGAAATATTAAAAATATAACAAAGTGATTAGGTCGAGGCCTGTTAGTGGGCCAAAGCTAAGTGTCATCCTGAGGCGTATAAAGAAGGCCTAGTGTGAGGAAGCCTGAGTGTGAGAAAGACCTGGTGTGTGAAGCTTCGGTGAGAAAGAAGCCCAGTGTGGAAGCAAAGATGGAAGTATAAAGAACTTTATCTCCATTATGGAAACATTTTTGTAAATAGTACAACCATATTATTTTGTTATAAAGAAAAGCCTCATAAGGAAGAGATAACATGGGTTGTGTGTTTTTGTTCTTTTTATTACTTTTGGCTACTGGTGCTGGGTCATGCTGCTGCTAATAAATTACTCTGCTATACGTTTATGGGGTCTTTTGTTAATAAGCCCACTTGCCCAAAACATAGGAGTATAGTATCTAGATCCAGGGAAGTCATGCCTTCTATTTTGCCTTGGTCAGAACACACCTGGAATACTATGTCCAATTCTGGGCACTGCAACTTAAGGGAGATGTCAATAAGCTGGAATGTGTCCAGAGGAGGGTGACTAAAATGATCAAGGGTCTGGAAAACAAGCCCTATGAGGAGCGGTTTAAAGAGCAGGGCACATTTAGCCTGCAGAAGAGAAGGCTGAGAGGAGACATGATGGTCATATATAAATAGGTAAGGGAAAGTCATAGGGAGGAGAGAGCCCGCTTGTTTTCTGCTGCCCTAAAGACTAGGATGCAGAGAATGGCTTCAAACTACAGGAAAGGAGATTCCACCTGAACATCAGGAAGAACTTCCTAACTGTGAGAGCTGTTCAGTAGTGGAACTCTCTGCCCTGTAGTGTTGTGGAGGCGCCTTCTTTGGAGACTTTTAAACTGAGGCTGGATGGCCATCTGTCAAGGGTGCTTTGAATGCGATTGTCCAAGGGTTTGGACTGGATGGCCCATGAAGTCTCTATGATTCTATGATATCCAGAGTACTTCAAATACTCAGTCCATCGCACTATTAATATTATCCCCACCTCAAATGATTGTGGATTTGTGTATCTTCAAATATCCTGCTGATTTACTAACGACCCCATGAATTTCATAGGATTTTCTTATCCAATGAATATTCAAGGTAGCATTACTAACGACTTCCTTTGAAACATATCCTATAACTCCTGGTATCCATGGCATTACTCCCAGCCAAGTAATAACTAGGGCTTTTAAAACATCTCATCTCTTTATGTTTGTTTTAAATTCAATATTGTGAAATACTGACATTTCAGAAGTAGGTAACCCACTCAGTAAAACATTTTAAAGTCAGTGTGGATTTTCAGCACTGTTAAATAATCTTTTTTTAATACTAAAGTGTTAAAACTATCCAACAGGTCTCAACAAATTTAGATTCGAAGAATTGTTAAGACAACATATGCTACTTGGAGCTCCGAGTATTTACTATTAAATAAGTTCAGAATGTAAACAAAACCAATTCCCCAACACAAAACATTTCCTTATTCTTCAGCATTTCCCAAAGTTTCTGAAAAATTTTTCTCTATTATTCACCAAGCAGTTTCATTTGAATAAAGAACAGTGTGCCCTAACCTTTGCTTCTGCAGAGCATTTCAAATAAAAGATGCCACAAGCCTCTTGTTTACAGAATCAAGTCGCACTCGTTTGGCACTGAAACAATGACCCTTCATTTCCTTTGAACACAGCGCAGTGGTCTGTTCCAAACACGGAAATGAGCACCAATCGGGCTATGTTGCTGCTACTGCCTAAGCGGAAAACTATGAATAGCTCTGGCTTCCAACTACTGGCAAAGGGAAAATTACAGTGCATACAGTGTTAAAATGCTTTACAAATGCAATTCTATGTGAAAGTAACATCAATGAAGCACGGTACTTTAGCACCACATTTCAAAAGCAAGTAATACCTTGCATTTTACATTTTGATAATAAAGTAGAACATTCTTTATTACCTAAAAAGAAAATGATTCAGTTGATAACATGATTGTAATTCAGTTAGTTAACAACATTAAGAATAAATAACATTATCACAGTATTCCACTGAATGTTTAGTAAAATGGTCTAGGAATTCAGACTACCGTGTTTCCCCGAAAATAAGACAGTGTCTTATATTAATTTTTGCTCCCAAAGATGCGTTAGGTCTTATTTTCAGGGAATGTCTTAGTTTTCCATGAAGAAGAATTCACATTTATTGTTGAACAAAAAAATGAACATTTATTATATACTGCACAGTAGTTGTCATCACAAACCAGCATAACCAGACAAACTGTGAATCTTATCAAGAATTTCTTGTTACTACCATTATTTCCATGTACAACACTCTATGGTACGTACATTTACTGATCCTGCATGCTCCGGTGTTCTGTTCATTGGGCATGCTTCCAAACAAAAACTTTGCTAGGTCTTACTTTTGGGGGAGGCCTTATATTTAGCAATTCAGCAAAACTTCTACTAGGTCTTATTTTCTGGGGATGTCTTATTTTAGGGAAACAGGGTATAAACAAGCAATCTTCATTTCAATGTCACTGTAAATCAGAATGAGTAAAAAAGCATAAAGTGAACCCCAAACGCTTGCTCCTAAATCTTCTCTGCATTTCACCTTCTGACATAGCTACAGCCACATTATTCGTGGATGAACTTGCAGATATTTTGTATGTCAGAATATATACAGTAGAGTCTCACCTATCAAAGCCTCGCTTATCCAAGGTTCTGGATTATCCAAGGCATTTTTGTAGTCAATGTTTTCAATATATCATGATATTTTGGTGCTAAATTCGTAAATACAGTAATTACAACATAACATTACTGCTTATTGAACTACTTTTTCTGTCAAATTTGTTGTATAACATGATGTTTTGGTGCTTAATTTGTAAAATCATAACCTAATGTGACGTTTAATAGGCTTTTCCTTAATCCCCCCCTTATTATCCAAGATATTCGCTTATCCAAGATATTCGCTTATCCAAGGTTCTGCAGGCCCGTTTAGCTTGGATAAGTGACTCTACTGTATATACCACCTTGAAGCTATGCATTTGATGACAGGGATATTTTCATCAGGAGTTTCTTCTTCCCTCTCATCATTATCATTCTCACAATTTTGAATCACCAGTCATGCAATCCGTGGCTTCTGGAATTTGAAGTTCCAAATACTTGCATTGCCAAAAGTCTCCCACTCTTCTTCTTCACTGGTTCCTTATTTCTCAGACAGATTGTTTCCGAGTCCCAGCCTACATGATATCTTCATTTCCTATTGCATCTTTTAAAAAGATCCTTGCCTATTGAAGAATCTTTGCTTTTGAAAGACAGCACCAACATTTTTGTGTATTTCTGGTTGCACATTTTCTCTTATTTTCAAATATCATTGACTTCACATGCAAGCAGGTATAATTACCACTGAAAACACTTAAAAAGTTATTTTTTGTCATAATCATAAAGATTGACCAACTTTAAATTTTGTTTACTTGCTGTTTAATTTTTAATAATTAAGCTTTTGTGAAATATTGAAGACATTTAAATATATAAGGAGCCCTGGTGGCGAAGTACGTTAAAGCGCGGAGCTGCTGAACTTGCAGACCGAAAGGTCCCAGGTTCAAACCGCGGGAGCGGCGTGAGCAGCCGCTGTTAGCTCCAGCTCCTGCCAACCTAGCAGCCTGAAAACATGCCAACGTGAGTAGATCAATAGGTACCGCTCCGGCGGGAAGGTAACGGCGCTCCATGCAGTCATGCCGGCCACATGACCTTGGAGATGTCTACGGACAATGTTGGCTCTTCGGCTTAGAAATGGAGATGAGCACCAACCCCCAGAGTCAGACATGACTGGACTTAATGTCAGGGGAAACCTTTACCTTTTTTTACTTTAAATATATAATTTAAAAACCCAAGTAGAAAAATAAACAAAAAAACTAGTATGGCTACAAATCTTAGCTACACATCTGTATTCATAATTACTTTTAGTACACTATAACTGTGCAATGTGAAGTAGTTACAAAAAGGTAGCATTATTAAGTCATCTCATAATGAAATGTAAAGAGGAAAAAAATGTTTCTTGGCCATTTTAGACTAAGAGTTCAAGCTGAACTTGTTTCGAAATTACTTTTTTGTTATTATATTGACCAAGATAATTGAAGGGAAAAATCAGGGCAGATGACAGAAAAATATTACTCAGCAATTATGCCTTATTTTTAAAAATCAGACTTAAGTCATTTTTTCCTTTCCTGCTTGAATGCTGACTATTGAAAAACAGAACAAACTATGCAAAACTTGATCTTCTGAAGAAAATGATTACATTACTCAATTTGGACAAAACTGCTCAGAAGATCACATGGGTATGATTATTTATATGCGTAGCCCATTGTGGGTGGTGCATGATGAGTCTAAACTGAACTGCTATGTACTCTACCCATACTTAAGCATGGGATTTCGACATCTTCATTTCACCTCTACTCTGTACCTTTTTAAAGTACCATACATTTTTTTACCTGATAAAAACCTTTGGTTTTAAAAGCTGGCATGCATTTTTGTGTGTTTTTGGTTAGCCTAATAAAAGTTGTATCATCATATGGCCTTTGGAATTTGTTTTACAGTCAACACAGCTATTCCTGTGTTTGTATAAGAACAAGGCATTTCCTCTGGGATTTTACCTCAGCTAGTCTCACAATGAAAATGTAGGAATGGGTCTCTATAACAGTATTTCTCCTACTATGCTCCTCCAGATGTTTTGGGCTTCAGCTCTCACCATTCCTAACAGCTGGTAAGCTGGCTGGGATGTCTGGGAGCGGAAGTCCAAAACACCTGGAAGCGGAAGTCCAAAACACTATTCTATAGTCATGTTTAGTTGTATGAGAAGACTAAGTCACAACAGACCCTCAGCTTATGAAGCACATACACCAAAACACACACACACAGCTGATAGGCAATATAGACAGGAAATAAAAGCTTTTGAACTTTAATGTTTGTTTTGCAAGTCAAACCCAACAAGCCACAGATAGTGGAGACATGTCCACTACAAAACATGGTTTATAGACCAGGCCCAATTCCACTAAACATAGTTAAGAATAACCACGCAACATTGAACCACCACAAATAGCAGCAGAGGTTTCTGATCTCATCTCCAAAGTTACAGAAAATCTGACGGGAAGCAGACACTGTGAACTTAAAAGTTTACTGAAATTCATTGCACTGTGTTAAACTATGGTTTACCACAGGGGTTCTCAACTTGTGGGTCCCCAGATGTTTTGATCCTCAGCTCCCAGATATCCTAACAGCTGGTAAACTGGTTGGGATTTCTAGGAGTTGTAGGCCAAAACACCTGGGGACCCACAGGTTGAGAACCACTAGTTTAGGATAATGTCCAAACATCAAGACTGATTCTGCTCTACTTCTACCATGTGTTCAAGCTAAGCCAAAAAAAATCTCTGAGATTTAACAACTCACCTATAAAAAAGAAAGACTCTCTGCCAATTGTAAGATTATAGTTTATCACGGCAAATAGAAAATATTATTAATAGTCCTATCTATCCGATTTGTTGTTGATCCAGTTCTTTGGGCTTCATGCAAATCTACCATTTGCCAAAATATATGATCCTGGTATTAATAAACTATTATTAATACTATCACACTATAATTACCGATTGAGTGACTGTTTAAATTCAATACCTTATGTAAGAACCAAAATATTAAAAACATATCTATATTTATGTTCTATAATAAATTCCAAAACAGGTATACAGAAGATAAGAAGTTACTGATTACTCAATTATTCTCCTTTTGTAGGTCAGGTAAATGACACATCTTTTTCCATAGAGTGATTTGGAAATACTCATTGTAAACATGGACTGGCAACTATAGCTAATATATGAGAAAGATCAAAGGAAGAGGAAGGAAAAAGGGTGCATTTTAAAATACTTCTTGGAGAATGTTACTTACTTACAACTAAACATTAAAAGTAGTAACTAAACAAGTAAAACATACATTATTAACCCACAATGATTTTGAAACACTTCCTTAACATTCATCAACTCCTTCCTTGAGACCTCTAAGCATTCTTCCTTTCCCAATGAAAGTATTTTTGAAATGTATTCAGAAGTATTTTTGAAACGCATGGAAAACCAATGTAGGCCCCAACTCGAAAGGGAAAAAACACCGGCAAGTAAAACCAAATAGACACTACAGGACTTATGACCAAATAAGTATATATTGGACAGCAGTATTACGTTCCCTCAGATATATGCTATTTGCACTATACAGGCAGTCCCCAATATACAAATGACTGTTAAAAACAGGCACGAAACAACAGGAAATGTGAGAAATCTGCCCCTTGGAAAAATTGTCTCCATTGAAATTTTCCCAAAAAACCTTGTTTCTGGGTTACTGTGAGTTTTCTGGGCTGTATGGCCATGTTCCAGAAGCATGTTCCAGCACATCCCATTCCTCGAATTCGAACCGCCAACTTTTCAGTCAGCAAGTTCAGCAGCTCACCAGTTTAACCCACTGGGGCTCCTAAAATGGCTAACACCAGTGTAATTTAAGATGTATTGTAGCAGCCATAAAATACAAGTGGGTGTCTAATCAGAAGCTTTCTCGGCAATCCTGGTTTCAATGTGTTGTTGACATTGAAACTCACAGCAACCCAATCCCTGTTTTCACAACAAGCCCAATGATCAAAAATCCAATGATCACAGGGACAGAAAGTGAGGTGAAATCTTCTGGACAAACACATATATACAGTAAAGTCTTTCTTATCCAACATAAATGGGCCGGCAGAATGTTGGATAAGTGAAAATGTTGGATAATAAGGAGGGATTAAGGAAAAGCTTATTAAATGTCAAATTAAGTTATGATTTTACAAATTAAGCACCAAATCGTCATGTTTTACAACAAATTGACAGAAAAAGCAGTTCAATACACGGTAACGTTATGTAGTAACGGCTGTATTTACAAATTTAGCATCAAAACATTGCAATGTATTGAAAATATTGCCTACAAAAACATTGCCTACTAAAAGGCAGACTGTGTTGGATAATACAAAACACTGGATAAGCGGAGGTTGGATAAGTGAGACTTAAGCAGAAATTACACTATAAAATGTACCTGTTCCGACTTACAAACAAATTCAGCTCAAGAGCAAACAAGACTCTATCTTGTTCACAACTTGGGGGATGCCTGTACCAAGAACTACAATCTTTCAGAGTTAGAATACTGTATATACTGACTCTTCTGGGCTTTAGAAAAACCTAAAGACATGGCTATGTGCGCAAGCATTCAATGAGTAAGCACTATGATCCGGCATGGTCTGAACTAAGGTTTACGTATGAGGTTTCCGGGCGAATGGGTTTAAGTATTTATATATTTTTAAGTTTTGTATAATGTTTTTATTAAGGACTGTTAATCGATTTAAATGTGTTGCTGGATTTTATTGAATTTTGTTCTGGGCATTGAATTTTGCCAATTTCTGTAAGCCGCCTTGAGTCCCCTCGGTTGAGAAAGGTGGGGTAGAAATGTTGTAAATGAATAGGTGAAGATAAAGGTTTCCCCTGATATTAAGTCCAGTCATGTCTGACTCTGGGGGTTGGTGCTCATCTCCATTTCTAAGCCGAAGAGCCGGCGTTGTCCGTAGACACCTCCAAGGTCATGTGGCCGGCATGATTGCATGGAGCGCCGTTACCTTCCCGCCGGAGCGGTACCTATTGATCTACTCACATTGGCATGTTTTCGAACTGCTAGGTTGGCAGGAGCTGGAGCTAACAATGGGCGCTCACTCCGCTCCCGGGGTTTGAACCTGGGACCTTCCGGTCTGCAAGTTCAGCAGCTCAGTGCTTTAACACACTTTGCCACCGGGGCTCCTTTGTAAATGAATAAATAATAAATATTGCCGCAGTGGCACCCAACAACAGATACAAAACAAAGGATGTGTGTAAATGTGTGCACACACCTGTCAGCTTATGGTGAGCCCACTCATTTCACAGGGTTTTCTTAGGAGGTGGGTTTGCCAGTTCCTACCTGGACCGGCTTGGGCCTTCCAGGTGTTTTAGACTTCAACTCCCACCATTCCTACCAGCCTCAGGCCCTTTCCTTTTCCCCCTCAGCCGCTTAAGCGGGTGAGGGGGAAAAGGAAGGGGCCTGAGGCTAGTAGGCTGCTGGGAATGGTGGGAGTTGAAGTCCAAAACACCTGGAAGGCCCAAGTCGGCCCATGCCTGCTCCATAGCAATGAGCCATGGAGCAGCTGAAGAGGTATTGATAGTGAGGCCTCAGCAATCTTTGGGCAGAGAATCCCAAAGGCCTTGTAACACTACAACTCCCATGAGCCTGGAAAACAAATCCCTTCATAATACTTCATAATACTCCCCAAGGCTGGCCTAATAGTGGGCCTTTCCTTGGGCCGTTAATGGCCAAACTTCCAACCACAACACTCCTTAAGTTGACAGGGAAGGCCGCGCCTCTGGAGCCAGGCACAGGATCCCCTCAAAGCCCACCCTCGTCAGCAGCAAAACAAAAACAACAGCTACACACGCCCTTCATGTGGAGGCAACCACTCTCAGGGGGAAGCAGAACGAGAATGGCGAGCGGAGAGGCCTGAGGAGAAAAGGGCTAAGTGGGGGAGTCCTCACCTTGGTGGCCATGGCGAGTGGCCCCAGCCGGGGATGCGCCTCCTGGCTCCCTCCTCCTGGGCCTCGGCGGCAGGAAGGCGAGCAGGAGGAGGAGGAAAGGGAGGTTCCTTCCCTCCCTTCTTCCCTTCCTTCCTTCTTTCCCTCCTCCTCAACCCAACTGAGGGGGAAAGAAAGCCGCCTCTCCCTCTCTCTCTTCCTCCTTCTTCTTCTCCCAGGGGCGGGGTTTGAGCAGAGGGAAAGAAAGGGGCGGGAAAGAGATCCACGTGACGCCCGAAGACACTCGTGGGCCGCCGCCCACCCTTTCGGAAGAAGAGCCTCTTTCCTGCTGCTGCTGTTGCTGTTGTTTCTCGGGCCTCTCTTTCTCTATCTACACTGCCAATGTCTGAACCAACCCAGGTTATCCACTTTGAACGGCATTACATGTCTCTCTCCACAACGGCCGGTTCAAAGAAGAGACAGGCCTTTCCCCAAAGTTAGGTTCTGGGTTGCTGTGAGTTTTCCGAGCTGTAGGGGCCATGTTCCAGAAGCATTCTCTCCGGACGTTTCGCACACATCTATGGCAGGCATCCATGTCATGGTTTGCAAGAGCCTGCAAAGACCTGGGAATTGATTTTGATACTGTTTCTTTTCTGCTGCTGCAGAAACAGTTTGCACAAGGTTGTTGTATGTCTTTTGGGCTGTGTGCCATGTTCCAGAAGTATTCTCTCCTGACGTTTCGCCCACATCTATGGCAGGCATCCATGTCATGGTTTGCAAAGACACTGCTGTACGTGTTAACTGGAAAATGAAGCCGAATGGCTGAGCCTGCAAAGACCTGGGGATTGATTTTGATACTGTTTCTTTTCTGCTGCTGCAGAAACAGTTTGGACAAGGTTGTTGTATGTCTTTCGGGCTGTGTGGCCATGTTCCAGAAGTATTCTCTCCTGACATTTCGCTCACATCTACGGCAGGCATCCTCAGAGGTTGTGAGGCATGGATAAACTAGGCAAAGAAAGGAAAAAATATATATCTGTGGAGAGTCCAGGTTGTGGCAAGAGTCCTTTGTCACTGGGAAGCCAGCATTAATGTTTCAGTTAATCACCCTAATTAGCATTGGAAAGGTTTTGTCTCTTGCCTGGGGGGCATCCTTTGTTCAGTCATTAGCCGTCTTTGGGGCTCCTCTGCCCTCAGAGTGTTGGTTCCCATCTACTGTTTTGATTTTAGAGTTTTTTAATACTGGTAGCCAGATTTTGTTCATTTTCATGGTTTCCTCCTTTCTGTTGAAGTTGTCCACATGCTTGTGGATTTCAATGGCTTTTGGACAAGTTTTTCCATCCTGATTACTACTGAGAAGGAAGCAGTGTACTCAGAGAGAGGCCTTGCTATTTTTGAGGCCTGTTTGCTGCTGAGAAAAGAGGGTGAAGAATCAGGACTATATTATTCTTTGAAGCAGATTTGTAGACTGAGAAAGGGCTGTTTATGACTGGACTTCTGTAAGTGATCACAGGGACCATTGTAAATACTACTGTTTTTTGATCTCTGGGAATCAGTAAAGTTCCTGTATTTTTGTTCTGCAAACCTGAGTGGCATGTTATTGTTCTGCAGATGACTTTGAAGCGCGGGCACACATAAGAGCTTCTGTTTATCATCATCAATCCATAACAATCCTCAGAGGTTGTGAGGTCTGTTGGAAAACTATGCAAGTGGGGTGTATATATATATATATATATATATCTGTGGAAGGTCCAGGATGGGAGAAAGAACTTTTGCCTATTGGCAGCAAGTGTTAATGCTGCAATTAATGGCTGCAAGGCCATTTGATGCTAATCAACGTGGCCAATTGCAACAGTCACATTTACCTCAAGCAGACAAGAGTTCTTTCTCCCACCCTGGACATTCCACAGATATATAAACCCCACTTGCCTAGTTTCCAACAGACCTCACAATCTCTGAAGATGCCTGCCATAGATGTGGGTGAAACCTCAGAAGAGAATGCTTCTGGAACATGGCCATATAGCCTGAAAAACACAGCAACCCAACTCAGGGACTGCCTGTAATCTGGATTCAGAAACTGGATTATATGGCCATGTAGATGGGTCCCTTGTCTTTTCTTTAATTCACCCTTCGCTCCACACCTTCTGGATTTCTCCAGAGGAAGTGTTCTCCAATTAGAATGTTGACGTGACATATAGTTTTGAAAGCTATGTGGAATTAGAAATATATATATATATATATATATATACACACACACACACACACATATATATATATATATATATACATATACACACACACACACAGTTTTCATGAGATGGGTTGCGTCCCCATACATTTCATTATATTTTTTAAATACATGATTTATTGCGTATTCCATATAACTCGGAGGTTTCACATTATGTTTGTGCTACACACCTACACACTAACACAAAGTTTTCCAAACTGTCATGACACATGAGTGTGCTGGCTGCAGTGTGTAGGAAATGCATGTTATTGGTTTACAAATTATGTATTTTAAAAGTATAAAAATGAAAGCTTTTCATAAAAGATGTTGTGTCCCCATACATTTTCTTATTACAATGTATGCGCCCATATCTCTTATAAGGCATTAGTTTAACCTCTGGTTTGCTAGTAAAACCAAATGACTGTGTCCCAAAATAATATGTGTCTAAAATGTGTGCCACCCACATGAAATGTTTGGAAAGCTCTGATTCAAGGTATGCAGATAACAGCATGCTACTTGGAGAAAACAGGAAAGACTTGATGGTAGTCACTGAAGGTTTACAGAAAACAAAACGTAACGACCACAGCAGATTTACAGAATTCTAGATGATTAAGACATTGAAAGGGTGTTAAGATTTTCCATATCTTGGCTCAGTCACTCTTCAGTCAAGAAAGCAGCTTTTATTGTCCCCTAATACCAATGCAGTGCAACCCCCTTATCCCTGGGGAATATGTTCCAAGACCCCCGTGGATATCTGAAACCATGGATAATAGATAACCCTATAGTTGGATTCTTCTTCAGCTGGAAGCTTCCTATTAAATAGCATTGGATGATCTAGAGACGCCTCCAAACACATCTGGGGAAGGATGTTTTTAGAGCATGGGCAAGTGAGCTCATTGATATCAAACATGGTTAAGTGAGCTGTGCTGTATTACTACGGTGGCACAGAGTTGCTAACGCTACAGCCATCCCTTTCCTTTTGTGCAGGGAGCACCATGGTCCTGGAGAGTTGAGTCAGCGCTGATGAGAGCATTTCGCAGTGGTAAAAAAATACATAGCAATAGTTGCAAGCATTTCTAAGTATGGGTTGCAATTCCGTGACATCTCAGACAATGCCTCAGGAAACTCTGCCCACAGACCGAATGTTTCTACTTAAGCTGTAATAGTCAGGCCAGGATTAGTCAGTGGTGGCTTCCTATCATAAGTTTGCATTTTCAGGAACCTCTATACAAAAGCGGTCTGCTAATAAAATTAAGTCTTCCCCTATTCTAGATCTGTTACACAGCTTATCAAACTTAGGGTTTATGATTCCTCTTCATTTTGTATAAAACCTTGAGATCCACAAACCAGAACCTTGTTAGGCTCAGGTTGGTACACATACTAAAACTAATAAAACCAGATATCTGATCTTAGGAATTTGTGATCATGACCACATCAAAGCTTGCAAACACTTTTACATAGATAGGTAGGTAGATAGATAGACAGATATCTAACTAGGTTCCATTGTGTCTTTCTCTCCTCTACAAAACATTCTGCAGTTTGTATCTTATTCCTTAAGTGGCTTTTTGAAGTCAAGTTTGTAGTCTTGCTACTAGAATAGAAAGGGATGTTCACTGCAAATCTGAGTGGAGTACAGAGTGAAAAACACTGGTGACATAATTAAATCCTCATGTCCCATGTTGCCATGTGATAGAAAAGCATCCAGAACTAAGCAAAAAAGTTAGAAAGTGCTTGGCTTAGGAAAACCAAGTACATTTCCCTGTCAATTCTTGTCAACCTTTCTGAAGGCCTTGTCATTTGAATGTTTTCCTAAACCTGCATTGATTCCTTACATATATAATGATATATGAGTATTAGGCGTGAAGGTGAGTGCTTTATTTCCCATGGTGGTTGTTCTCAATGTTTTCTACATCATTCATATCTGTGCTTCAAGAAAATTTGTGCTTCAAGATGCAATACATCTTGGGGTATTTAGCCAAAATCAAATAGAAGTGTCCAAAATGCTTTTGCGTCTCGTCTCCCCCATCTATCAAATGAATGATCCACCGCGATGATCTATGCAATTCACAAAATGTTATTCTAAGTGAATGTGCTACTCTTGAAGGGTTAGGTATAAGAAGTTTTAGGAAGTACATATGCTATTCTGACTACTACCTTTAGTCAGTATAGTCCTTATCCATCTGGTTCTTGATGAATAAACATTTGAGGAGCTCTGCTGGTTCAAATCAATTTCCTGTTTAGCAAATAATTCTGTTCTGACAATGGTGGCTAATGAGATATATATGTGTACAAGAACAATATGAACACAACAGTACCCTTCATATTGTGATCCTCACTCAGTAGCTAATATTCAAACGTATGAGTGATTGAAGTTAAAAACTTACGTTTAAATATATGTTCATACTAGGCTACTTTGTACCTTTCTTCTGCATCTATTTGCCAAATGAAATAGAAGAAATGCAATTATTCCACATTGATTAGGCTCCCCAAGCAACTAGTGCCCAAATTTGTGGCAATAGCTCTTGTTGAAAATCTTTTTAATAAGATATACGGTTGATTATCAAATGGTGACATGTAAAAATTGGTCGGTTATTTATTGAATTCAAATTTCTGTTAGAAAAAGAATGCAAACAAATGATTAACTGAATTGCTAACATTCCAAAGAGTCTAACTGGGCTTGGTGCCACTGTGGATAGCTTTTGGTCAAGGGATCTGGTATTTTTTGTTGTCAGCAATACTACTGTCTCTGTTACTCAGCAATCTTCTTCTTCTCCTAACACTGCCAGATGTGCTTTATCTGACAATTACTGTAAGCACACATTTATATGCAGAGCATAAGATAGTACAGCCCATGGTGACATCTTCACTTAATGGCATGTGTGTGTGTGTGTGTGTGTGTGTGTGTGTGTGTGTGTGACCTTATCTGTCGCTTGAGGAATCTGTATAACAACCAAGTAGCAACAGTAAGAACAGACCACGGAACAACAGACTGGTTCAAAATTAGGAAATGAGTATGGCAGGGATGTATACTCTCACCCTCCCTATTCAACTTGTATGCGGAACACATCATGCGACATGTGGGGCTTGATGAATCCAAGGCTGGAGTTAAAATTGCTGGAAGAAACACTAACAACCTGATATATGCAGATGATACCACTTTGATGACTGAAAGCGAGGAGGAACTGAGGAGCCTTATCACCAAGGTGAAAGAATAAAGTGCAAAAGCTGGATTGCAGTTAAATGTTTAAAAAGCCCCCAAGATTATGGCAACCAGACTTATTGATAACTGGCAAATAGAGGGAGAAAACATGGAGGCAGTGACAGACTTAGTATTTCTAGGTGCGAAGATTACTGCAGATGCAGACTGCAGCCAGGAAAGCAGAAGACATTTACTTTTTGGGAGGAGAGCAATGACCAAGCTCGATAAAATAGCGAAGAGTAGATACATCACACTGGCAATGAAGGTCCGCATATGTCAGGACCCAGGCTGCGGAGCACCAATAACCTTACACAGAGGCCAGTCTCTATCTAATATCTTTATTAAAGGAATATATAAAGTCAATAAAAACAAGTGAAGAATAAAGTTCAGGAATAGACCTTTCAGGAAAGGTCAAATATAGTCCAGGAAAATAATGTTCAATATGTGATATTAAGGTCCAAAGTTATAATCCAATAACCGAAACACACACTTTGCCGAGCAAAGTGTGGGGAAATGACAAGGTCTTTTAGTCCATTGGAGCTTGACAACAAGGCTGGAAAACAAACTAGATTCTTGGCAAACAAGACTTGATACGAGGCAACAAGAAGCAAGAACAAGGTCCGTGGCGAGGTCCGGGGAACAAGGCAGGCTTGGAACTTGGTCTTGGAAACGAGGAACTGGAGTTGCGTAGTCCACACACGATCTCACTCCTCAAGCTGATGAGTTGACTCCGCAAGGTTCCCCTTGCGGCAAAACACCTATATAGGATCTTGTTTTCCCGCCAAGGAACACTTTCCCTGGAGAACAAGAAGTGAAACCCAAACTGTGTCCAGATGCATGACTCCTTAGAATTTCCCAAGGGAAGCAGACCTAATCAGCTAATTGTTTGGCTGCGATTCTGGCGCTCCGGCGATTCGCCTCCCTAGTTCCTCTATTATAATTGTCCCTACGAGAAAACGGGGGAGAATTCTGCCCAAGGCTTGTTTGGCTGACTTCTTGAGGGCAAACATCCTCCAGGTGCAGGGGCTCCGATTCTGGCTGAACCGGTGGAAATCCCATGTTTTCCTCCTCATCTGCCACAATAGTACTAGGAACGGGACTACAAGGCCCATGAGACATCACAGCATAGTTAAAGCAATGATATTCCCCGTAGTAACCTATGTGTTGCACCTCAGGTTAGCTTCACCTTGCTATATACACCAAACTGCACACAGGTTGAAGTCTTTTTAGTTTATTAGAAAATATAAGATAAAAGGTTCTTTAAAAGCAAAAGTAAAGTTCCAAAAAATTGTTACAAAATAAAGAGAGAATAAATCCGGAAATCACGAGGAATAACCAAGGTCCCAATAGAGCATGAAAAAGTCCCAAGAACATGAACACAAAAGCTGCAAGGTAATCCAGGAAAACGAGAGGTTGCTTCTTGGTTGAACGAAAGTTGCTTTGACAAAGGTTTGTCTCCAAACACATTGCTTTAATACCCTTTGCAAAGCATTAAAGCATTTCTTTGGCCTCTAGCCTCCCTTTAGTTTGCAATTCTCACACTCCTCCAAACCCTGAATTCCAAACGGTCAGCTCAATCTAAGGAACCTGTTTCGTCAAGGTCAGCCTGCTCGTTAGTTTGCTGAGCCTCATTATCAGACTAAGAACTGTCCTCCTTTTCCAGGTCCATTTGCACCTGGCTAGTTTCAGTATCAACAACATCATTCCTTGATGTGGGAAAATGAACTAGCACTCCCTGTTCCTCATCTTCTATAGCAGGGGCATTTTGAACCTGATTGTGAACCTGAATCCCATCATTCTCATCAGAGTCAATCTGAGGTTCCAGCTGAGTCACAACACTATGGATGTGAGAGCTGGACCATAAGAAAGGCTGAACAAAGGAAGATAGATGTGTTTGAACTGTGGTGTTGGAGGAAAATTCTGAGAGTGCCTTGAACCGCAAGAAGATCAAACCAGTCCATATACCATAAAATAAAGCCCGACTGCTCACTGATGGGAAGGATATTAGAGGCAAAGATGAAGTACTTTGGTCACATAATGAGAAGACAGGAAAGCTTAGAGAAGGGAATGATGCTGAGGAAAATGGAAGGAAAAAGGAAGAGAAGGAAGACCAAGGGCAAGATGGATGGATGTTATCCTTGAAGTGACTGGCATGACCTTGAAGGAACTGGGGGTGGAGATGGCCGACAGGGAACTCTGGCGTGGACTGGTCCATGAGGTCACGAAGAGTCGGAAGCGACTGAATGAATATACAACAGATATATATACCACATGCTATATCTCAGACTGTCATACTTTTGACCACACGTCTTTTTTACCTTTGCAGAACCAACTTGTGCACAAACAAATATATATACAGTAGCTATTAATAGGTTTTTCAGTTTCTTGTTCAGATTGTTTGTATGGTTTGAGGAAGAAGAAACTAGATGTAACCTAAAGTTCTTCATAATTATCAGTATACTGATAACAAACTGTATGAAACATGAAAAATTATCTATCTGTAAGAAAATCTTCTGTAAGAAAAATCAAGGATATTAAGATGGAGAATCCACAGCATATTATAAAAGGATGGAATCATACCACTTTTGCAGGTTTGCTCTCAACGGTAGATCTGGCCTGGAAATAAAATGACAGATTCATTCATTCATATAGGAAAAAACTATATATGAATTGTTACAAGGAAGAACACTTTCCTTTTTAGCAACAATTAACTATTTATATTCATGGTTCTTATTTTTTCACTTCCTTCAGCTTATTTATATCTCTCCCCAAGGGACACTTTAAGGTCATGGTATTTCCTTTTAGGTAATAAGTTTCCTGAGAGTATTTTTAAAAGTTTTTCAGACAGGGCAGTTGTGGTACAAAACAATCTGCTCTTCCTCTTTCATAATTAAGAAGTTATCTCTTAGCTTGATTACATCCCCTGCTGTTTGCAAAGGACCCAAACAGTACCCATCATTTTAATCAATTGCACTTCTATATATTTTTATACCAATATAACAGTTAAACAAAGGCTTTTTAATGAACAGATTAACACAGACAGTACCTTTCTTCAGTTTCGGCCCCAGACTATTTGCAAAACCACATCTCCATTTACAAACCAGCACAGGCATTGTGGTCTGAGGAGGCCCTGTTCTCGGTCCTAACCCTGTCTCAAGCGCGACTGGTGGGGACGAGATCTTCTCCATGATCATTCCCCGCATCTGGAACTCCCTCCCTAAAGAAGTAAAAATACCCCCCTCTCTCCTTTTTAAAATCCACTTATGCACTTTGGCTTATAGAGAGGAGGAAGAATAGTATATCTTCATACATTTCCTTGTTTACACACTGGAATTCCACCTGAGTCCAGTTGTTTGCCTAAAGTCATTTCCTATTTTAATGTTTTTAACTGCTAGTCAATTTATGTAGCAAATGTTTGGGGTGTATCATAATTTGTTTACTTATAGTATTACTTTAATAATTGTTCCTTTGGGTTTAGTTATAAGTTTTATATTGTGATATTTATTGTTTTTGATTTTATATGCTGTTTGTATGTTGTTGTTGTTGTTGTTGTTGTTGTTATATTCTACAATTCTTCACTGTATAAACGTAAAGGTAAAGGTTTTCCCCTGACGTTAAGTCCAGTCGTGACCGACTCTGGGGGTTGGTGCTCATCTCTATTTCTAAGCCAAAGAGCCGGTGTTGTTCGTAGACACCTCCAAGGTCATGTGGCCGGCATGACTGCATGGAGCGCTGTTACCTTCCCGCCGGAGCGGTACCTATTGATCTACTCACATTGGCATGTTTTCGAACTGCTAGGTTGGCAGGAGCTGGGGCTAACAGCAGGCGCTCATTCCGCTCCCGGGATTTGAACCTGGGACCTTTCGATCTGCAAGTTCAGCAGCTCAGCGCTTTAACACACTGCGCCACCACCAGGGGCCACCACTGTATATGCAGTCAAAATTGGATGACTTGCTCAGTTCATTTGGTATATTTTAGTTATACGTTAATCATATGTGTGTTTGCTCCTGTCACATAGTGTTGGTGCTGGTCATTGTAGTTATACCTATACTGCCAGACTTAAAACACATGTTTCTCTTATTTTTAGAGTTTTCAGCATTTTTCCAGTATACAAAAGAATCTCATCTCTGCAGCAACGCATCACATTTTCATAATTTGTTGTGTTGCTGTGTGCGTTCAAGTCATTTTTGATTTATGGTGACCTTATCATGGTAAAATTTCTTCAAAGGGGAGTTGTCTTTGTGTAGTTTAACATTCAAACCACTCCACTATGTTGGCTCTCCCAATTAATTTAATTAAATAATTCAGCAAGAATTACTGGAACTACAAACAGATCTTCAGTAGTGATCTTAGTCCCAAGTGGCATAAATCTACGGAAGTGATTGGAACTTGGCAAAACAATACTTAAGGAATGTCAAGTTATTCAATGGGTCTGCTCTAGTGGGGAACTAACAATTGGATTTAGCATAATTAAAATGTTATGGCATTTTATTATTACCTAGATCACCACATGTTAAAATTCCCAGTCCATGATTCAAGTTTAATGATTTTTTTTTTGGATAACTGATTCCAAATGATTCCAAAATCTGGGTATAGTATATCAATTTTAGAGAACATTACCTTGTAATTATTATTGCATGATAGAAATGAATTTACTCTTTTATCATTATCTATCACTTAACATTATTTTTACCAACCAATTTTGTCATACTCAAAACAGGAATTATTAATGATCTTTTAACAAAACATTTTGGTGAAATATCAAGAGCCAGCATGGTGTAGTGGTTCCAGAGTTGAACTATGACTTTGGGGGCCAGGATTTGAATTCCCACATGGCCATGGAAACCCGCTGGGTGACACTGGACAAGTCACTCTCTTAGCTTCAGAGGGAAACAAAGGAAACCTCTTGAAAAAATCTTGCCAAGAAAACACCATGATAGGCTTACCTTTAGGGTAATCCCCAAGTCAGACGTAACTTGAAGGCACACAACAGGAACAATTGTTTTTTTTCCTCTCTAGATAAAGATATTTAAATGTATTGCACTAATATAATGGGGGTATTGCAAAAAAAAAAAGTCTATGTATATTTCATATATTAATTGTTGGCATTCTTGCAGACCTTGACAATCTGAATTTCTTCCATCAATATAAATGCACTTTGGTCTGTCTGTCCAATTAAGGACTCTACATTATTCATTGAGTTCAGTATTCATTATCTATTCAACATTCATAACACAACACAGGTAGGGAAATGAGTGATATAAAATTAGGCACATTTCACTACTCAGATTTTCCAGACAGAATGCAATTCAAATGCATTAGTCTCAAAAGCACCACCCTACATTTTAATAGACATCAGTTTGTAAGCTCCACTTGCCAGTAGTTGGTACATGTGTGTGTCGCAACCATGGTTTGAGTGCCATCAGTTTGGTGTCATGAACATAAGAAGAATACTCCAGCACTTTGGTCCCATAATGGCTAACTAGAAGCTCACAATCAGCCATGAACACATCTTCTTTTTCATAATTCCTAATAATTGATATTTAGAACATGCTGTCTTCTGATATTGGAAGCAATATGCAACTATCATAACTTGTAGTAACCACCAATAGGCATGTTCTCCATTAATTTCTTCTTTGTTAGAAGACCTTGTCCTGTCAGTACTACTCGGCCTGAGCGACCCAAAGGGAAGTGGAAGAACACAGTGCAAGAATGGCATCATCTGAGGTCTGTTCTCCCTGAACTTCCTGGAATAACAACACAAACACATGTATATTTGTCCCTTGTTAATTTGATGTTAAATTATGAAATAAGTCATAAGCACTTTGCATGAATGTTTCTTTGTAGTAATGTAGGATGTTATTCTCACTGACATTTTCTTCTCACCTGGGAAAATTGTATCTTCACTGATTATGACTCATTAAATTGTAAAGTAATTAAGGTAGACAACCCCTAAGCAGCATCCTTCGGTGATCTAAAAGAAGTGTGTGGGGTGGGAGGAATACTATCAGTATCTGTTGTAACCCTAAAGCTATACAGCAATAGGTAAAAAAACTTATAATGCATTTGGAGACATAAACTTAACAGCTTCAGGAATAGATACTGTATTTTGTATAAAGAATTACAGTGGAAACTAAGGGCTCAATTGAGGCCTTCCGCATTTGGTGAGCAGGGAGCCAATGGTTTCCGCCGCCGCCGCCACTGCGGGCGCCTCAACGGCGCCCCCAGGGAAATGCACCACAAGCGGGTGCTTACATTGGCCGCTATCATTGGGCTGGCACTGACTGCCAGGGGTGCAGTGGAGGTTCCAGACTGAGCACAATCCAAAGACATCAACGGCGGATCAGGCAGAAGATAACATGGTACATGTTACAACAGCTTTTTTATTTTGTGTCAAAAACGTTGCATAATAAATATGTTTAAAAGTGATAAAATAAAGGAATCACAAACAGCTAAATAGTTTTGGACCAAAAGTGGGCAACAGCAATCGCATTGTCCGTAGCTTTAAACAACTCCTCTTCCGTGCATGAGGCAGGGTATTGTGGGCAAGGATACACATGAGGAGTTGTTTGTTCAGCTCCACAGTCACACAAGGTGGAAGATTCCTCTAGGCAGTGCCATCTTACCAGGTTGTCTTTTGATCTGCCTACTCCACTTCTCAGTCTGTTTAGGGACTTCCAAATTGCCCATTCTTGGTTTGCCTCTGGAGTCAGACCCTCATGGGGGGCCATCCAGTTGGGATTGCCTGGTTTAGCTGCCCAGAGGGACACCCTTGCTGTTGCTGGGGAAACATCAAGAGGAGTGGTGGTTCTCATGAAGCCCTTCCTTGATTTGAGTCTGGTGGGAGAAGGCTGATAGTCATGCAGTGGGTGGCTTTCACAATGTTCAACCTTATTTCTCTCACAGTTAGCAGCAACTTCCCGTCGCACATCAGGAGGGGCAATGCCAGCTAGCTTATAGAGTTACAACAGCTGTGAAGGCAGAAGAAGGCTGCAACAGATTGAGAAGCCACCTTCGTCATGTTAACCACACCACTAGCTGAAGCCCTCACTCTGTGAAGACTGTGTGTTGATCAGCTGTGCACCAACCTCCACACATTAAAAAAACTCACGCATAGACGTCTTCCAAGAACCTGGAAGGCCATCATACTCAGACAACGAGGGATCGTCTAAGTATGTACAAACCAGCAGACTTTGGTGGGGGGCAATGGATGGTGAGATTACATCTGCACTGCCCCCTGAAGCTTTGGGGACTGGTGCAGCAATGATTTCAATCACTAATGCAGATCTGGAAGGAAAAAATTTCTAAAATTTCCTGACCACCATTTCATCTTTGGAGACTAGGAAGGCATGTATTGATCAATGGCTTGAAACAGAGGGGATTTAACCATAAGTAATGGGTCACAGGAGAATTCCAATCCTGAAGGTCTAGAGTATAAAGGCAAAAGAAAATCCTTTGTTTCTCAGATCTACAGGCTTTACAGAAGATTGATCTCACTGCATGTTCTATTTCTATGCCGAAACTGCTATAATAAACCCTTGTTTTTCTCACCCACCTAACCTATGTCTATTTTTGGCTTATTCATGAAGAAGGCAAATGCTGTGGCACCTATGAAAGGTGTCACCAACCACTCCCCACTGGTTCTGGTTTCTAGACTTTAGGGGGAGCGGGGGGGGGGGGGGGGGTTGGCATGGGGAAATTGCCACTGCTATGCTCCCAAAATCTTCAAGGGGCAGCACAGTGGCAAAGCCAGAGTCTGCTAATACATAGACCTTGGTGGGTCTTGCAGATGGCAACTGAAATTGCCACCATTCAGCACCTGAAATTGTGGCAACCCCATTGTGAATAATCAACCTGCAAATGTGAATGGCCAACTGTATATCGAATTGTTATCTTCATTTTTTCCAACCAAATAAATCAGTAAATTTACCAAATTTACACTGTGTTTCCTGTAAATGGGACTGACAATTGGAACTAGGCCTTATGAAACATGGAATTATGATAAAATGATGTTAAATATATGTTACGACAGTAACATCACATCAGTTTTGTTGATATTAATATGACGAGGTTAAACATATATTTCTTCAAATGGAAAGTCAGGCTAATCCAAATTGGTAAAGACTTTAATAATAATAATAAAAAAAACCTAGACCTCCTCACCTCACGCAGCTATCCATGTTCAGGAAGGCAGAGATTGTTATCATACAGAAAAAGAATGAGCTCAATCATTTTTCAAGCAAGTTTGATTGCAGAACAAAAGGTTTTATTAGGGCAAGGCTTCGCCTGTGGGATTTTATCAGACAATGCCCTTGCTTTCCTACTCTCATTTCCTATTCTACTGCATGCAAAAGGAAACTCAAAAGACAGTCCGTGTCAAGATGGAACAAAAGAAAAGTGTGAAATTGCTAATTTTAGACAGAGAGCAACCTCAGTGTAAGAAAGAGAATAGAAAATACAGTTTACAGAGATGTTGTCATTGCTGCTGAAGCTACTACTATACTATGCAGATATGAGAACAAGTTGCTGAGAAAGCAAAAAGATAACAAAAGAAAATGTATAATGCTCAAAAAGTTAATTACAATTGGTCCTCTGTATCCGTGTAATGGAGGAGGTTTCCTGGGGAGCTAATGCAGTCCTCTAGCCTCCCACAATTGTCTACACCTCTTTTAAATATTTTGTAGTTTTTTGGAAAGTGGAGCTATACTATCATATCTTACATGGTGAGAACACGCACAAGAACCAAATAATTAAACTGACAGCAAAATGTAAGAACATACTGTTGTCTACATTCCCTAAAGACCCCCACATTGGTTCTCTGGAATGTCAATGATGAAAGCATTGTGTTTTCCTTAGTTTTCGTTCAATTTTATTTCTCACAATCAAATCTGTATGGGTGAACAAATAAATGCTCATTTTCATCCCCTTACAAAGAGTGCATAAATTATGTCACCGGCTAAATTCACTTCTCAGATCTACAAAATAAATACTCCTGGGAGTTCAGATAACATTCTCACTGCCTAGCCTCTCTTGTGAAAAGAAAAATGAAATTGTCTCAGTATAAATGGTTGTACCTGGACTTTGGAATACTGTCCTTGTGGAAGATCAGCTGGTGCGGACATTCCAATCTTTCTGGCAACCCACCAAAGCATTTTTGTTTGCACAGGCATTTGAAATTGGTTCAATACTTCTACATGCTCAATGGTGATGAAGTTGTGTAATCTGTGTTATTTGCTATAGTACAGACTGAGTACCTAGAAGTATAATTTAATCTCCAAGATGTACCTATTATGTACGTATATGCAAATATAGGGATTCCAAAATCCATAAAATTTCAAAATTGAAAATATTTCTGATGTCAAGTATGTTTGATAAGGGATATTTACCATGCATATATTTTTTTTATCGTATACTGCTCTGCAATTCATTGGAATAAAAAGTGATCTATAAATGTACGACTTCCGGATCCACAGGGGATCATCTCTGGACCTCATCTGAATCCATGAAACCATGAATAATAGCAAAAGCTATTATTTTTAATAGGATAAATGACAGAGGTACTGAGAAGAGGATTTAGCTTGTACAAAAAGTCATAAGTGAATAACAAAATCAGAATAACAACAATATTTATTACAGTTCATAGACCCGTCAGTGAACAACAGTCATTAATAAATTCTCCCATCTCATTGTCCAAGATTAATATACATGGTTTCAAGTAATACCCCTATCTGAGGTTAGTTTCTTTCTCAGCCTTGTTGCCACTGGGAGGAATTTTGTCACTGTGAGGGTCACCCTGTGGCACTTGTCCTCTAAAAGATATCTAACAATCCTCTGGGGGGATGGCTGGTCATGCGAGACAAAATTGGATATAAAAGTTGGCTATGTTGCACTGTGTAATAGTGGCACTTCAATAAAAGGTGTTTTATTGTTCCTACTTCATTTCCTTCACAGGAGCATAGTCTTTGGGAGTAAGGAGTTCCAGACAATCTGCCTCTTTACTGCTCTGAGGGAAATACGCTTAATCTCACCTGTGTAAAAAAAAATCTGTGATATTTGATCACTGTATATGAATAAGAAAAAGAACGATAGTTCATGTTGATGAGTCTTTTGATTATACACATTTGTATGTGATGGGTAATACTGCTACTACTACTACTACTATTAATAACAATAATAATAATACCAATGCATTTTTGCTCTTCTTACAATTGTTTTCTTCTTGGAGTAGATAAAGTGGGGTCACCAACTACAGGCTTCAGTCTCCCTAGTATGTAGGCCCAATACAATTTGTTTTAAGGCATTACAAGGCTGTATTTATGCAGTGGTAGATGATAGCTAACAAATCCTGAGCTGACATAGGCATCATACTCATTAACATGGAAGCCATCAGGTGCTCCTATATTTATATGGTCATGCCCATATTCCATTCCATTAATGGTTTCAATAAAAGTCCAATATAAAAACTTCATTTCCCTTTCATATAAACCTATTGTGTTTGCATATGAAGAAACAACACTTTAGTGTCAAAAACAAGGCCAGCTGTAGTTTTGGAAAAACCTGTTTTAATGGCTATATAATTGTTGAAAATAATGACTTTGGAGCAGAAAAAAATATTGCTAAAGAAAATTGATTCTTTAGCAAACAAACAAACAAACAAAAATCAGGAGAAATTCAGACAGCTTTATTTGGGATTGTAGTTTATAAATTTTGGAACAATACTGTATATTGCAAACTGGACTCTCATGAAATTCTTCTAATGAAAGGCATGGATGAAAAAAATGTTAGAAAGCCTCATGCTGCTTTTCCCCATCACATAAAGAAAATCCACTGACACATTCCTCAACAACATGGATAGTACTCTGCATTTGTGACCACCTTTATCTTGACAAGTATGTTATTTTTTTCTCCATTCCTGTGAATATAGCCAAATGTCTTCAAATCTCTTTCAAATGCTTACTTTTTGCATTGTGAGATCATATGCCTGTATTTTACTGATGCATAGAATCTAGTGTATAATAGGCACCGTAAAAATATTTAATTATAGTGTGCAAAAAAAGAACAGGCAATATTAATTGGTTTTCTTTCTTTAAAAGAAAAAAAAAGATATTTCTAGACTACTCCTCAGCATATCCTTTTGACACAGCTAACAATATAATACCCATAAAAATAAGATCATCATTCAAAAGGCACTTATCTGAAGCAGCCACACTGAAGGTAATCCTAGCCCCACTCCAAAATTATAGATTTCCCCACTGCAAGTCACAATTTAAAAAGTGGCTGTGAAATTGGAATATTTTGTCGAACAAAGTTTTCTCTGCTGCTTCATCTAAAATATAGGTCTACAAATTTCACAAAATACATTTTCAGCAGTACAAGATTTAAGCAATCATAACATCCCAAACATTCTTAATTGTGACATAATAATGGAATCATTAATTTTAAAAACTGTCAAACAATATGAGGATCTAGTTACATTTTTTGAATCTCTTAAGACTTCATCCTACAGCTTCTAGGCTCTGTTTCTATGCTCTGTGAAAACAGAGCCCCAGGGGAGTCCCATGGAGACCATCACATGACAAAAGGACACTCCCGGTGGGACTCTCCAGTTCCATGTACTGCGGAAATGAGCCTAGATGTCATTTTCAAGAGGCAGAAAAGCAGGGGAGAGACGATATGGTAAGAACGTTGAATGGATGGCCATCCCAGAAGATGGGGGGAAACAGGGCAGATGGGGTAAACTGGTTCCTTCCAGTTACCTCCACCTTCCCCCTCTCCTGCTCACCCTGCTAATGGGATGAGGTCCTTACATTCACATTATGGCCAAGATTCTGCACTTGGAGATGTATTAAGGATGCATCAACACTACAGAATTAATACAGTTTTACCCCTTTAACTGCCAAGACTCAATGTAACATTATCCTGGGATTTGTAGTTTGGTGAGTCACCACCATTCTTTGGCAGAGAATGCCAAAGAACTGGATTTTCACCTTTAAACTCTTAATATTGGACATTGAACTTTATAATACTGGACTATATTTGACCTTTCCCAGAAGGTCTATTGATGGACTATATATTCTGCTTATTTTTGTTCTATTTTTTCAATTCTATAATAAAGATATTAGATTGTTTATTGGCTTGGTGTCTGGTTTCCAGTGCTCTCGCAGCCTAGAGTATCACAGTGTCAGTGTTAGCTGCATGTCATTTTTTCTGAACATCCTGAAAAATACTTTTAGTGGCTATGGCTAGATAAAACAGTGAGATGTAGAACTTTCATATGATGATGAAATAATAATGGAGCATGGCTTGAATAACATGATAGCAGCCATCATACAAGGTGGCATGACATGACCTGCAATGCATAGGTAGCAACATTATGTTACTTAAACACTTTCCTACTTATAACATACAACTTATATTCTAAAGGCAGAGCTGTTGACAGTAGAAATATAGAGAAATGTGAATTATGCAAAGCACATGCTCAGATTCCTTTTAAAATGGTGAGCTGAAGAGGCAGTCATATAGTTATTCTACCATCTTGCAGTACTTTAAAAAAGTATAATAATCATTATTGTTCTATTTTACGACAGTTTAGCTGCTGAAAGTATGTAGGGTTATGGGGGTTACAACTCAAGGACACCACAATTTCTGTTTATCGCTGCAGTTGTGGCTTTTAATATCCCTTATGGTTTTGACACATTCCAGAACTGACAGCACTTCTCCTTAGCTTCTCTATTCCCTTCTGCATTCCTGCTGCCCTTACTTAATAACTCTGCCAAAATAATCTAACATATCTAGATTCTGATGGGGGATTTCTGTCATTATAGAAGATGCCAGCTATCATGAAAGCCCTGTTGATTTTGTTTTGCCGATACCTTTTTCGCCCTTGGGTTTGGTTTGCATGCTTAGGAAACAAAAGTTATGCTCAATAAGCTCCCAACAATATATGCTGGAAGACTCCATACTTTTTAAAGCAGCAATGACCTGGTTTCTTTGTACTAGAGGGCATGTGGTTGCTCTCTATACTAAGCCATTGCTGTTCAGCTTTCATTTCATCCCAACACTGTTTTTGACAGCAGCAGGCAACTACCATAGAAGGTCAGATGATGGTTACATGCCACTGGCCAAATTGTCAGTCTCTTATGCTCAGTTCCAGTGTCAGGGAAAAGGCATACTCAACCAGTTTTTGGCATGATGATCAGCATTGCAGTAGTAAATATGAAAACCTGTGAGTGCAGTGCAGATATTAAAACAAACATCCTCAGAAAAATACCAGAAGATGGTGGTCAACACTGATGTCAATGACAATCAAAACTATGTCTTTTAGATTTTAGGTTGCTTTTGTTTTTTGGTGGCTCCGGGTGGCACAACAGGTTAAACCACTGAGCTGCTGAATTTGATGACCAAAAGATCAGAGGTTCGAATCCGGGGAATGGAATGAGCTCCCGCTGTTAGCCCCAGCTTCTGCCAATGTAGCAGTTCGAAAACATGCAAATGTGAGTAATAATAATAATTATTTATTTGACCAGTCATATGACCATTTCAAAATACAATACAAATAAACACAAGGCAAAAAGGCAGAGAAGGCAGCAGCTGACCCTCTGTTTACAGTTAGAATCTTATTTTCCTGATTCTTCATTCAGGAAATGTGCCCTTTTCTTGATAGCTTTCAGGATAAAAAGGCTTACGGTACTCTGATTATGGTGGATCTTTCTTGTCCTTGCAAGAGGAATGTTAGAAAATCATTTCTGTTAGGGGGCCTGAAATTGGATAGTAATGGATGTAAATATCTGTATCGGAGTTCAGTATATGCTGGACAGTCAATCAAAAAATGTTCGATATCTTCCACTATTTGATCTCCCCAAACACAAAATCTCTCACTTTTTGCGATGTTGCTGTAGCGAACAGTTTGCATAATAATACCAATTTGTTCAAACCTAGCCCTGGTATATATTCTTCTTAGGGGTAACGAGACTGGAATAGTCAGATAGTGTTCTAAATGCATGTTTATTTTGTGAGAAGCTAAAAACTTTGTGGCAGAGGACCTACTTATGCTTGCTAGGTCCAATTGAGCATAGATATCATGAGTGCGTTACATAAGCACTTGTTTTGTCCTGGGTCCTAGATCGTTCAGAAATTTTAAAGGAAGGCCAGTTTTAGCCATCTCATTGTTTAAGGCCACTACCTATGTTGACTTGTGGACATGCTGGTCTTGATCCTCTAAACATAGGCGAAGAAGTCTACTGGAATTCATCCGATTTATTTTTGACCAGTAATTGAATTGTATCATTAAAATTTGAGCTTTTACGGGGAGCATTCCTAGCTTTGCCCTTACTGCAGCAGCAAATGTGAGTAGATCAATAGGTACCGCTCCAGCTGGAAGTTAACAGTGCTTCATGCAGTCATGCTGGCCACATGGCCTTTGAGGCGTCTACGGACGCCAGCTCTTCGGCTTAGAAATGGAGGTGAGCACCAACCCCCAAAGCGGGACACGACTAGATTTAATGTCAGAGGAAAACCTTTACCTTTACCTTTGTTTCTTTAAAACAACAAAACTATTGAAGGGAGTTCCACAGCCAAGGAGCAGCCAATGAGGGCCTTTCTAGACAGCCATATAACCCAGAATATCAAGGCAGAAAATCCCACAATATCTGCTTTGAAGTGGCCATATATCTCAGTTCATAGCAGAAAATGTGGGATTTTATTTAGCTGCGTGGAAGGGGCCTGAGAGAGCTTTTCCTGACATCCTCACTAACCATGTTTATGATGATGTTGAGACTAAGAGAACGCCTTCTCTCACAGCTTTTTCAAATAGATATGATCCTTAAAGATCACTTTGAATTCTGCCTGGAAGTAGACTGGGAGCCAGTGAAACCTTTTCAGCAGGAGGGATCTATGTTCCCTATAACCAGCCCTAGCCTGGATAAACTGAAGTTTCCGGTTTCCAAAGGCAACTCCATATATATTATAGTCATCCAAACAGGATATAATCAGGGTATGTGTCACCATAGCTAGAGCAGACATCTCCAGAAGCAGGTACAGCTGGAGCAGCAGTTTTAATTGTGGAAGCAGACTCCTGGCTATACTTCATAACCAGAGTAATTCATTTAATCGTGTTTTTTAATTATTAGGTTTTAATGTATGCATATTGCGCTAATTCATGTTTTAATCTGCCTTGGTTACCTTCTGGCATAAAGATGAGTTGTTAATCCATCAAGAAGTAAATGTAGGTGGGGGGATGAAAACCCTCTCCTAAGTATTTACAATTTTGTTTCCACGTCCAGTTTTCTATTGCATATTGAACAGCGAAGACTTTTATGTATGTATAATTTTTCATCTTCACCTCTAGTCACCTCTAACACAATGATCCCTACATCTCAGCAAGCAGAGATGGGCGGCTTAAGCCTTCCAATTTTTGTGTATCTGTGTATATCTGTATATATGTAGGCACGTCTTTCCCCCAGTCAACACTGAATGTAGTTCCAAAGCTTTAACTTGCTGTGCACCCCTATCCCAAATGTCAAGCCCCAATTTATGAAGTAGAAATCTGAGGTCCATAAGATTCTAGAAATATTGTCTGGCTGAATACAGAAATCTTGAGGTTCAGCTATAACAGTGGTTCTCCACCAGTGGGTCCCTAGATGTTTTGGCCTTCAACTCCCAGAAAGCCTAACAGCTGGTAAACTGGCTGGGCTATACAGTAATCAGAAATCCATAGGACCTGCCTTACATAGTGATCAACTGCAGAATCCAACACTCGTCTTCTCAGAGTAAGCTCAACTGAATTTGATGAGACTGAAGTTCACATAAACCGCAGAGGTTTAGAAATTAATACTCCAAGAAGAACTGAAAGTGACTGAATCTAGGAATATCCACAGTAATTCAGGAAACTACTCTTTCATACAGCCTTTACTTAGGAAAGTGAAAACAGTCAACTTAAAATGATGGTTTATGTGCCAGCCACATAAAGAAACAAAAAGAAAAAAAAACCCAAAAGGGCACTGTAGAAGTATTTAAAAAAGGGAACAAGAATTGAAATCCTGGAGTAATCAGATTTGTCACAGATTTATGAGCAAGATTTGGTGGTGGTGCCTTCTGGACTAAAACCAACTGTTAGCACTGAAAACAGTCTATTTTTACTCCGGTGGAAAGGATCCTGGTGTATTCATGTCAAAATGTGCTGCTTTATTTGCATGCATTAAGAATTATGTTTATCTTAAAATGTCTTTAAATGAAAGGATGTGTCAAGGAACGTAACATAGGCTGCACTTTGCCTATCTCTGTTGTACATGTACAGTATTTTAATTACAGTAGAGTCTCGCTTATCCAACCTTTGCTTATTCAATGTTCTGCATTATCCAACGCAGTCTGCCTCCCGCCGAGATCCACAGCTTTTTTTTAGGCAGCAATGCACAGTGAGCCAACACGCCCAAAAACAACACAAGTACAGCCACACTCCCAAACAAGTGGCAGACTTGTTGTAAAACATGATGTTTAGGTGCTTAATTTGTAAAATCATAAGGTAATTTGACGTTTAATAGGCGTTTCCTTAATCCCTCATTATCCAACATTTTTGCTTATCCAACTTCCTGCCGGCCCGTTTATGTTGGATAACTGAGATTCTACCGTAGCTTATGGAATGTTTGGGTGTTGCAGATTTTAACCATTTTGTTTCTTTGGATGCCTCAAGTGCATTTCTAAACATCAACTGCAATATGATAAATTTGGGGAGTGAAAGTCAATTTAATTGGGGGATAGAATTCTTATTTTGTAAGAGCAGTGCACTCATCATCTCTGTCCACCATCACCACATCCCTGATATTTACCCTGGCAAGATCAATGAAAACATCGCAGCAGATGAGTGAAATGGGTAAAAATGAACTTGAAAAAAGTTTACAATGAAGCTAGTGCTTCTTCCATTTTGCCAGTTCTTGTCAGGTCCTCCTGTTTCTAGTTATTTCTTATTGTGCTAGCGACCTTATTAATTAAACACAGATGTTGTATAGAGAAAATAATTCTACCCAACATCTTAAATATTAATACTCAACAAACTGTCCCATTTAGAGTCATCCCACAGATTAATGTACTCTGAATTACAGTTCTTAGCCCAGCATCATCCTCTGCAGGACCTATGCTACTGAATCATTTATCCAACAGAAAACCACTTATAAAACACTTAGCTGTTCAAATTAAGCTTTCAGTATATTTTTAAATTACTCCTAAGAGCTCCTGTGAAATATAGAGATACTGTTTCTAAGAGATGCCTGTCAGATAATTAGACTTCTGCACACATGTAAATGATTTATAGGGCAGCTCCATCTTTGAGATATGCCCATATAACTCTAGCATGTGCAGTCTAATGACACTGACATACTGTTTTATCTTTGGTTAGAACAGCATATGCCCTATAGCAGGGGTCCCCAAACGTTTTAAGCAGAGGGCCAGTCCACAATCCTTCAGACTGTTGAGGGGCCGAATTATCATTTGAAAAAAAAATACAAATTCCTAAAAACAAATTCCATAGTGCACATGTCTTATTTGTAGTGCAACAACAACAATGAAAGAACAATACAATATTTAAAAATGAAAACAATTTTAACCAACATAAACCTATTAGGATTTCAATGGAAAGTGTGGGCCTGCCACTGGCCAATGAGATAGTCAAGTTAATTAGGATTGTTGTTGTTGTTGTTGTTGTTGTTGTTGTGTGCCTTCAAGTCATGTCAGACTTTGGCCGAGCCTAAGTCTAAAATTAATTATTTATTTACTGCATTTATTTACTACATTTATATCCCACCCTTCTCACCCCGAAGGGACTCAGAGCAGCTGTATGTACATACAATATATTATATTATTAGCATAGCACAATATTAGCATTATATATTACTATATTGAACGATACCACTATACTATTATATAATATGTAATATATAACATATAATTAATATTATTATATGGTATTACTATTAGTGTTATATTGTATAACATAAGATTATTATCAATATTATATGTATATACAATATAGTATATTATTAAAACTGATATAAAAATATTATATTATAAAACTGAGGGCGGGGGCCAGGTAAATGACCTCAGAGGGCCGCATCCGGCCCCCGGGCCTTAGTTTGGGGACCCCTGCCCTATAGTATTTGAACTAAGGCGGTGTAAGGGGATGTGAAATGATACCAGCTTACTCTGAATCACATCCTTCTGCAGTTATATTCCACTGGAACCGAAAAGTTACAGCAGAAAAATAGCTTTTATTAGGAGACACACAGTCAGAGTGACATCTCAGCTGCACTAAAAGACAGGATGTCATCTAACTCAGTAGCTAATCACTTCACAGCATTAGGAGTGCCTCAGCAGAGAACAAAGTTTATACATCAAGTTCATGAGCCTGCATTTCCATCTTGCATCACAACTTGATCTACCACTGAGGCTATTTAGGAAAAAACATGACATGTCAGCTCTTTCTGTAGTGATGATTCAAGGATGTGTGGAAAAGTTGTACCATCAGAACCTCCTCCTGTAATTATTTGGTAGGAACTTTAAAAGACTGTAAGAGTCTGTATAAACGGAACAGAAAGAATGTGATATTTAAAAAATACTGAAATGTGGAAGGAATTGAAAATGATAAATTCATCTTTCCAAGCTTTGAGTGCTTAGTTACTTGAAGTTTGGGTTTAAATCCCTCACTGTGGCAGTGACTTACAGTTGCCATTTTTTCCTTAGTTTTTTTTCACTGAAATTTTCTTCATTTTCACACATTCCTTTACAAATTATGCCTTTGGAATTTGCTTGTTTGGAAAGGAATTGACCAAAATCAAAACAATCTTCTTCTGGTTTCTTGACTTTAGGTTTCATTTTTACTAATGTCTGAGCCAAAGTGTGAAACAATATTTACAATATTTTAATGGCTTAATTGTCTTTTAAAGATACGTCAGTTATCTGTGGTTATCATTTTTGATTTCTTGAAGTTCAACTATAAACTTGCCTTTGCACTTTGTTCCTTGGCTTTCTTCAGTAATTGTTCTAACTCGCTTATTTTTTGATTGTAGTATCTTGATCTTAAATTATTGCTGTTCCTTCCTCCAGCTCGCATGCCTTCTTCTCCTGTCTAATCCTGCTTTACATATATTATACTCCGCATACAAGCTAGAGTGATATAATGTAGCCTTGCCTACACTCTTTCCAATTGGAAATCATTCCATTCTCCATATTGTTCATATTGACAAGTAGCCTCTTGTCCTGAGCACAGGTTGCACATCAGGAAAATCAAATATTGTGGCACATCTTTTTCCTTAAGGGCAATGCACAGCTTTTCATGATCTACAAAATCAAATATTTTGTCACAATCTATCAGCACAGGCTGTTTTTCTTTTGAAATTCTTTGGTGTCCTCTGTTATCCACAGTATATTTGCAATATGATCCTTCCTTTGTTGAACCCACCATAAATATTGAAGATTTCTCACTCCATATATAGGTTAAAGTCTGCCACAGAATTTTGAGCATTACTTGCATGGGAAAATAATACAATGATCCTGTGGCTACTGCAATCCCTGGTGTCCCCTTTCTTTGAATTTATATTGAACGTGTCCAATATGTAGGTCAATGCTTTATTTTCTGAATTTTTTGACAAATTAGAGTACATTATGTCTCTACTTTGAAGCAGCTCTATAAGTATGCTATTTGTTCCTCTTGATTTATTTCTCCTAAGAACTCTGAGTGCATTTCATTAAGACTGTGCCTGAGAACACCACATTTAATTTTAGCAATTTAAAACAATTTATATAAAAAGATCGAAGGGCTGGAAAGTGAAATAATATTTTATAGGTATTTTAAAGTTTCTTAATTATATTTTTATATCTCATGCCATCATTGCTTTAGTAGTCATGCTTTAACCATCACATACACCTCTTATTTAATAGCCATGTTATAATGGTTTACATTGATATGCTGCAACCATTATTCTTAAGACTACCCCATATTATACACTACTTACCATTTTTATAATCATGCATTGGTTTTCACCATGATGCCTATCTTTTCAATAAATGTTAAATTTACTTTACTGGTGATTTAGAAAAAGCATCCTAGTTTTCATTCCTTCCTTTGGATTGGTCATCATTTTCACACACACATACACACACACTATATATGACTCTGCCAAATGAAGTATCAATGTTCAACTGGAATGCAACTTTACATAGGACTTCTTCTAAAACATTTAATCTCTAGATAGTTCAATTGGGGGGGGGGAGTATATTTATGAAGGGAAGGGTTCGCCTGACTGGTTGTTTCATTTTATATGCATATATTCTATGTGTAAATTGTGTTGTTTTTAAATTTCTTGGGTTTTAATGTAACTGCTTATTTTATTGTATGTATGTTTAATGCATCAAATTGCTGCCAATCTGTAAGGCAGCTCTGAGTACCCTTCGAGGTGAGAAGGAGTGGGTGTGGCTCCTGCTCAAGAGGGTGGAGCTGAACCTCTCCCCTAGTCCAAGATGCACGGTTGGGAGGTGGAGGTGGGCGGGGCAACAAATGGGCAGCCAGGACTGGGATGGGTGGAGTTACAAGTTCTGAGGCAGGGCTGAGCTTCTATCTCTCTCTTGCAGTGCCTGCCAGGACACAGGGGGTGGGGCTAGAGGAGGGGGCGGGGCCTCTTCCCAACAAGTGCCTTAGGGGAGGTATACAGATGCTCAGCACTGTCTTGTGCTCTTAAGAAGAGGCCCCGCCCCTAGCTATCCTTTAGTCCTAAAAGCCCTCTCAGGAGAGGCTCAGCCATGTCTCAGACTCTTGGGAAGAAGCCACGCCCACTCCTCCAGCTCCGCTTCCTGTGTGCTAACAGGCGCCTCAGGTGCTCAGCCCTGTCTCCGGCACTTGGGAAGAGGCCTCACCCCTCGTTTGTCCCCGCCCCGTCTCCTAATAGGTGCCATCACCACGCCCCTGGATCGCTGCAGCGCCCACCAGGGGGCAGTAGCGCCCACTTTGGGAATCACTGCATTACATCATGATGAAGTATTTCTATAGAATGTAAGGACAAACTTTGTAAACCAATTCTGCAGAAATTGTCAGATCTCCTTCATCTATCATGAACAGCAAGCTACCCAGAAAGAACTCCTTTTTCCTTATGAATTCAGGATTTCAACACACTTTGAAATATGTTTGTGAAGGTTCATATATACCATACATTCCATTCTTTTTTGTCAGTGAATATTATGGCATTTCCAACTTCCCAATTTGTGCAAACAAAATTTGTGCTTTAAACTATAATCTATCAGCGGCTGCTACTCTCTAGCCATTTATTTATCCAATGGAACTCAATTCCTTCACAAGACACAGGGAACAATGAAAATATTAAACAAAACAATGCAGTTTATAAACAAAGAATACTACTGTTGGGATCACCAACTGGTAAGGAAGGTTAAAAGTCATGTATATCCTTCTGAAAAATGAAAGAAGGTGACTTGAAGATAACACATATGGCTAGCAAGCTTGGTCTGTGTTGAATTTGCTGTGTGCCTTCAAAGCTATAACACATCTTTCTGTAATCTTTGAAAGCTTCCAGCAAGAATAGAAAATGAACTAAAACTAACTAAAATGTATGAAGACGAATTCAAATATATACATTATTTACAGGAGAATTATTAATTGACCAAAGTATTGCATTTGGATTACAGGGTTATTGGCAATAAACAAAGTGATGTGTCTCCCAAAGCAAACCAAAATTATTATTTTTTTGCAAGAGTATAGTATTTTGTGTGTAACTCAATGCAATATAAAAAGTGACTAATTTCTCATTGAATGCAAAGTTTATATGTGCACATGACAAGATTTTCCAGTTTCACTGAAACAGACACAAAGTACAAGTGGTCCCCAGGTTACAAACAAGAGAGGTTCTAGATATTTGGTAGGTTTGTTCTTAAATTGAATTTGTATGTAAGTCAGAACAGGTATAATTTTAAGTGTAGCACTTGCCAAATATTTTCCTTAGTTTTGGATGGCATAGGAAAAAGTTAACACCCTTGTAATGTTTTGAAAAATTTTAGGTTTTTGTGGAAACAAGGATAGTGATAAAGCTTAAATGGAGACACCTTTTTCTTTTCCAGGAGTGAATTCCCTTCCTAGAAGTAGATTTCCTCTCACTTCCTGAGTTCTCTCCTCTGTTTCCAACTAGGAGTTGTATGTAGGTCAGATCTTTGTAACTCGGGGATTGCCTATATATCTCAGTTCACAAGATAGATGTGTTCCTAAGCCTTACTTCTTTAATGGAAACATTGCTGCATCAGGTAGAAATAACATGGAAAGAATATGAGTAAGCTCGTGCACCATAAAAAGAGCAGTTCCATAAGCCTATTGCTTAAAATTAACATATTTACATTTGAATTTTTTGAAAATTCAGATAAACTTTGCATAAGTAAACAAAAATATTTTGAATCTTCTGGAGAATACAGGTGCATCTATAGTTTAGAATTAATGCAGTTTGATACCACTTCAACTGCTATGGTTCAATCATGTATAATTTCCAACATGGGAGAAATAGATGAAGCCGTCTGAATGTTTGAGTGGTGAAATGTGTTAAGCTTTGTTTAAAATTCATTAAACACCAAACCTTTTTACTAGAAAAACCAGCCTATGAAAACCAAGGGGAACTTAAACACTTAAAGCTGCTATTAAAAGAAATACATACTCAATTCCATTGTTTTCCAGCAGATGTCATCAGGGGGCAACAGTAAAACATCTAAAAGGTCATACATAATAAGTAAAACAAACAACTAAATAAAGGATGGTGAAGAGAGGTACAGTAATGTTGAACCTAAAGAAAGCATCTTAAGACATAAAAGAATGCTTAAAAATGCTGTATTTTTATTCTTCAACACAAACTCAAAAATATTATAAACAGCAAAAAATTACTGTACATCAATGCAAACAGAAATAATAAATTTGTTCTAAAATAGGTATTCACAGTACTTTATTTCTCTCAAACATTTTCTTCCCTTAAATGCTAAGTAAACCAAACAACAAATTCTAATGTGGCAGTGCAGCGCTTTAAAGCTTAAAGAGAGAGGGACAGGAAAACAACTTGTATGATGACATTCTGACATTCTGCCACAGTAAAAGTTCTACCTGGACCATATTTTGTATGCCATGCATGATGCTATTTCTGAATGATAAGGGTATCCAACTGCCCCTATTTAAAAAAATGAAATGTCTCAATGAAACTGTAATCACATGAATCCTTAAACAGTTCTACTTCTTTGTGTAAGTGCCACAGCTGTGAAATGATTATGGGAGTAAAATATTTATCACAGTTGATTTTTCTACACTGTTGGGAATGGAGGCTCCGTGTTCTGGTGTCTGGAAAAATGATAAAATATGAAAATGTGTTTTATTAAACAGATATACAGAATTAATCAAATACTGATGTATGTTTTGAGATTTATATAAACTGATTTTGTATTCATGAAGGGCTGCAAAAATGGACGTTTCTTTTTCTACTTTTATTGTCAAAAACACTTTGCTTTAATGAAATAAGCTCAAAAATAGACAGTCTTCCTTTTCACTGTTTTCCTTTTCCTCAGTGGAAATATGGCAAAATGTGCTTCTGATAGGAAGGTTAGACACCCAAGAAATCAAGGTCTCTCAATTTCCAAAATGGGCTGCATAATTCTATGACATATTACTGCACATTTCACGACATTATTAGCTCATAAACTTTAAAAATACCTGATTAGAGAATTTTTTTTTGTCTCTGAGGTGTTTGTTTTATGGAGACCATGAAACTTACATTACAATACATGTAGGGATTTTTAAAAAACCCCTGACCTCCACTGAAAATGTGACGCCACTGACCTCCACTGAAAATGTCAATGAGGTTATGGCTGTTACACTAGTACTTACAACTGTTCAGTCTTTTTCTATATAACTCCCATTAGTACAGAAATCAATGATCTATGCCAACATAATTCATCTAAAAGGTAATTTTTTTCTTTGGAATAGGCATATGGTAAAGGAAAACTGTATGAAGGATTTTATCCTATGAGGTCACACAGGAAAAGAGGCAATGTCCCTTTATATGAGAGCTTGTAAACATTTTAACGGCTCAAAACCATTTTAATGGCTTACAATCAGATAACAGCAGAGCATGCATAGTTTTCTGCAAAATGGGGAGAAAATGAGGGATCTGTTTATATCATTTTTCCTCTATACATGCAATCATCGTAGATGCCTGTATTATCCTACACCAAAAATAATATCTTCTATATAAATGTACACAGTATGTAGCTTCTTGCCAGGATATCAACTGGTATTTCTGGACTAGACATGGCCTTATTCCAATTAAAACATTGTGCTTTTATTTCTTCTTTGAGTTGTATTTCTCCACGTCTCAGAGATGCAACAAATTCAATGTCTACACAATGCTACCTTTCAAATTAGTCATCTGTAGTTACTCTCTTAAAATTTTGAAAATCTCTGCACTAAATATTGTCCTGAGAAAAGATTATTGCAGGTCCTAGCATCTTAAAAGACAGACAAGATGCAGGGGCACAAGCACGTTTGTATTCTCATTGTATGTTCTTTTAGGCTATCCCTGAGGGGAAATTGCTTTCTTTAAGTCTCAACTATTTTTCCTAATCTAAAATTAAAAGTATCCAATAATTCTGTATAATAAATTAAGTTAAAAACAAAAATATAGCTAAAATGACTATATTGAGATGGGCAGTTTATCAGTCAAATATAGCTTAGGTATATTGCAGTGACTTATCTTCCATTGCCAAGTATAGGACCTTGGCATTCTCACCTTGCAAGCCTCCTACTTGAATGGTTCTTCTTGCTATCAAGGCTATGGGCCTCCAAAGGGGATACTGGGTTGGATCCAGACAAGTTTTTCTGTGAATGCAAAACCCATTGATCTAGTGGAGATTCCTGCAAACAAAGAAAAAAAGGGAGGGAGCCATTTTTCGGTCAGTTGCCTCAATATCTGCACTACTTCTATGCTATTTTGGACAGTCTGCCACCCCTCTGAAGAAAAGCTTGGAGGGGTTGTATAGAGAAATTGACGGCAATCCCTCCATTCTATTTATGAGATTAAAATTCCTTTTGTGAATGGAAGGGAATGTCAGAATCTAGCCAACATTCAGATCAACTTGTAGGTATACTGTATCCTAAAATTTGACAATCTTTTATTTTTACAAAACCATACATTATACAAAAAAACCCCTCACAATTCATAATTGGAGTTTAGGTTTTACTTTGGACTTCTTAATTGCATCATTCTATTGAAAAAATCTTCCAAGAAGTTATTTATCTTGTTTGTGCTGTATGAATATAATTCTACATACATTCAGTGAAATGAAGGATGCTATTTTATTTGCTGTTCCTATTTAATGTAATGACAAGTGAGCATAAGAGAGGAGAGAAATTCATGGTATGGCACGACACAATATCTCAATTCAGAAAAAGTTACATGATATGCAAAGCATGATAACTCTCCACATCCGAAGTACTACCAGCTCATTTATTTATAAACACCTTACTGATTAAAAAAACGTTTGCCCATTAGTTCATTGTACTGTCTTTTACATGAAAACAGCACTTTGGAACTCACAAATAATAAAACAGCACTTTCTCTCAATACCAACACTACTGTAACATACACTGTAGCGTGGCATGCAAACCCACAACTGAAGCCTTTACTGGTTTGTATCAAATGAGTGGTAATCTTCCACTTTAAATATCGGTTGCACAGTAACATGAAAAAGGTAGCCCATCTCACTACAAGTGTGATACTACACAGCACTTCATAAAATATGGAATAGGGTGCTTAGTTCCAGTAATTTTTAAGTACTATAATAATCAACATTGTAGTACCAGGATCCTAAGATGCCAAGTGCCATTAATCATCAAATAAATTTAATGTACATTTCTGCTATTTAGTCAATTTCACCATTGAAATGAAGCCACAAAAGAACTGAATATGAAATGAAGTTAACTCCACCGAGCAAAAAGAATCTGTCCTTTTAGTAGACGTTATACAGCAGCATTTTGTTGACATACACACTACAAAGTCCAAAAGTGGCATTGCAAATTCAGTTGTTGATTAATTAAGGTCTATTAGGTCTGTTGTGATGAACAATGCTCAGACTGAGCTGAGTTTGACAAGGCCACGAACTGAGTCTTCATGCAGAGAGTCTTGGCTGGCCAAGCTGAGGATATGCATGGTCCGGCTGTGCCTCATAGGGCTCCCAATTGCCAGCATCCCAGGCGGTGATGGAGCCTCCTCAGGAGTAAGGAATTGGTGACTCTCTAGGTCCTCTTTTAATGGTATCATGTCTGCCAAACCTGTTTCAGACGTAAGATTTGGCAAGGAGGGTGGTGGTGTTGGCTGCCCTAGTGTTAATGTGGCACAGGGAGCACTGATAGAAGTCTTTCCGGGTAAACGTAGGTCTTCGCTATTTATGCTGGACTCGCTCTGGAGGAGTGGTGTGGCGGCAGCCTGCAAAACGAATTTAGTGCTCTGAATGCACTGATCTTGATCACACTGAAGAATTGAATGATGCCAAAATAACATAAAAGGTGTATGACAGAAAGGCAGGCAGAAATGGGAAGATATAGGAAAAAATAGGGATGAGGTGTGAAGAGAAAGAAGAGAAGTATTAGTAATATTGTTTTGTTAAACTGACAAAGAGATCATGCACAACATCTTAGATTCCAAGAAGGTAACAATATTCATTTGAGCAAGCATTTGCTGTGTGTAAGAGACAGAACCCTCATTCGTCTCAAAGATGATAATATTACATAAGGGTGACTTTTCCTACTGTAGAACTGTATTTTATTATTCTATGCAAGTCTTGTAGCCACTTTTGATTCGACATTGTTTGAACAACTGCATAAAGTTTTAGTGCTTTTCAAACGGCACCTGGAATACACCCATTCCCTTATGTCCACTTTACACTTACACTGAACATACTAAAGTCAATAACATTTTATGTGTGATAACATTCAAAGTTCATGGTTCTAGCAATATGCCTGATATACAGAGGACATGATGAGCTCTCCAGCAAATATCCTGTTTGATAATGTTGCATTAGAGGAACTGCATGATCTAAGCGAAGAAGAATATTTCAGAAAACTGCAAGTCTTGAGTGGGCCCATCCTGCACAGTGTGGAAGAAAAACTGAGAGAAACCTTGTACAAACAAAGCCATCAAATTCATTCCTCTGTCTGTTATTAAAGAATAAATAAATAATGAATAAAGCTGCTTAAAACCAATTTAGCTTATGTGTTGTCCATAGCACTGGTAAGCATTATCAAATAATTGATAGAATTTAAAATGACACTACAGTTGTCACTACAGGAGTCAACTCAAAACCTTATCAAACCACTTATATAACTGTCATAAAACAGAACAGTGTGATGTTTATACATTTGCAACTTATAATATGCTTCTTTAAAAACAACTTCAACCTGTACTTACTTTTTCCAACAGTCTACTATTCAGTATGTTTAGAAATAGAACTATAGTTTTCTGAAACACAGTTTTTTATGTTTAATACTGGAAGAAACACACTTTAAGAGAATAATTTCTGCTTCTGGAGGTATCTAGAAGAGACAAATCACTGTTGTTTTTTGGACAGAGATAAGGCAGCTCATGGTGTCTTATGGGGTAAAACGCCACAAAAATACCTGGGTGCGTTTGTATAGAGACAGTTCCAGAACACATTTCGTACAATTTCTAAGACAATACTAGTGTGAATCAAAAACTTTCTCAGTAAATCACAATCTGTACTATACACCACTGACATGTATCTCCGTTGGTTAATAGATAAATTGAAGAATTACAAAGATTTATCTTCTTAAGAGTTTGATACAGGTTGATGTATAAGGATTGTATATCCCTTTTTATTTTTGTCAAAAGCAAAAGAACATACAAAATAATGGTTATGGTCTTTAAAATTCCTCATATGACATAAGACTGTCAAATATACATTCTCTATTCACAGCTGATGCAGTCTTCATGTCTACATTTCTTAAATCTCAGTCTTTAACTTCTTAAAAAGACACTGATGCTTAGTAGTCTGCTGTTTTATACCAAAATACACATACATCTTCATAAAGATAAAGATAAAGGTTTCGCCTTTACATTAAATCTAGTTGAGTCTGACTCTGGGGGTGGTGCTCATCTCCATTTCTAAGCTGAAGGACTGGCGTTGTCCATAGACGTCTCCTCGGTCACGTGTCTGGCATGACTGTATGGAGTGCTGTTACCTCCCTCCTGACTAGGGCTAACAACGGGAGCTCACCCCAGCCTGAGGATTCGAACGGTCGACCTTTCAGTCAGCAAGTTCTGCAGCTTAGCAGTTTAATACGCTGTGCGACTGCAGCCTCATACTGTATTGTATTTTGTATCATTTAGTATTTCATTAATTTGATTATGTATATTTTGTATTTGAAACTTGCTATTAATTACTGACATTTTAAAAATTGTCGTTTGTTATTACACTAAATGACATTCAACACAATACATGCACACTGGCTTATCATGGACAAATATGATGCTGCTGCAAGCTGCTTGACTGTTTGTGCTTGGAGTGGGAACAGTTAAATGAAACATTATTCTCTGAATGCACCACTTTTCTTTCACTTGTTTCACAAGAGGAAGCCTAAAGCAAACCCTGGGGATGTTTGATGGTTTCTTGAAAGAGAAAATAACTGAACATCTGTGTTCAAACAATGTAACAAGCAAACTATCATGCAAAATCCCATAGTTATTTAATTACTTCCTTTGTAAAAGGGGGGATTTATTGGCACCCTTTGATTACTATGTCATCCAAGTCCTTTCAATTATCTAATTGTTAATACAATTCACTGTATGTCAGTCTCAGTCCAGGACAGTATTTAAGTTGGTATCAGAACTATACATTAAAAAATCTCATTTGATATTTTGATATTTGATACATTCAAATTGCAGTTGTTTACAAGAGAGCATCCCTTTTTGCTTTGACAAGCAGCCCAAATAATAATTATTCTACCAAATATTTTAAATGGGCAAATAAATAAATCTTTTGCAAAAATAGAACAGACATTAAAAATGTTCCATTTGTAAGTATACTTACTACCGACAGACTGAAATAGTGGTTCAGAGTGCAAAGCTAGGCTTAATATTTACTAAAGAGTACTTTTTAAAAATTATTACACCAGCAGCCCTAAATGATTACACAATCCAACAAAGAATATTGGTGCCTTGGTTTTCAGGCCTGTTCCTGGGATTCAGAAAATTCATTGGATAGACCATATCACTCTAGTTCCTTGGATGTGATTATCATGATTTTCTATGGGTGAGCAGATGGCAATTGGTAGATAGCATATGTATCTCAAAAACTAGAGTTGATAGTGAAAAACTGTGCTATTTTTTGGAATCATCAGGTCAAATATATCCAGAAACATTTGAGGCACCAACCTTTGGGCCTCCAGGTGTTTTGGACTTCAGCTCCTACACTTCCTAACAGATGGCAAGCTGGCTGGGATTTCTGGGAATTGAAGTCCAAAACACCTGGAGGCCCAAAGGTTGGCAATCACTGATATACAATAATAAGATTTTATTTATATTCCCTCTATCTTTCCAAGGGGACTCAAGGCAGATTCCAACAAACAAAAAGGCAAACATTCAATGCCTCAATACAATAACAAATACAAACATAATAATGCAAAATAACCAAACATATAAAAACACATTATAACATGACACCCAAAGTTAAATAAAACTATCAGAGAAATTATATCTAACTTAAAACATGAACATCAAACATCCACCTCAATTTACAAGAGCCAATGAAGGTTCACTAAAAGATGTATCATTATATAAAAATGCACAAATAAAAATGCATTAATAAGACACCCTGAAACTGGATTTTTAAAAATAACATTTCCTTCTTTGAGATGAAAACAGCTTCCCCACGGAATAGTAAATCTATAAATGGTGGAGTTCCAAAGTCTGCAATCATCATGTATAAAGTAGCAGTTTCTTCATGTTGAGTGAATCTCTTATGAGCAACTGCCTATATTTGCTCTTTCAGAAGGTTCCATCTTCATAAAAAGCCTCCTTATCAGATGCCTTCTTAGGACTCATAAATGTAAGTACTACTCTTGCTAATTCCTGAAGAAACAGGAAGGCTGCAAACAATTCCTGTACGAACAGATATTGGAGGAAGTGATCTTTACCATTTCTAAAGATCTGACAGGATGCTTATTTAAGGCAACACGTCAAGCGAAGTTCCAAGGTCAAGAGGACACACGAGTTCACATCAGACATACCACCTTTGTACACTTCACATGACATTTCAACTCAAGAAACAATAAGATCTGCCATTTTAAACATTAGACTGCATAGTGAAGGTATTGCTGCCAGTTCATGAAAGAAGAGACAAAACAGAAGACACACATACTGAACAAAAAGAGCAGAAAATTTAGGTTAAATATGCTCAGCAATTCACATTTACATGATCCTAAAACAAAATAGAAAGGACAGCAGCAATAATGTGGTGTGAATGGATGTGATTTATAAGCTCTTGTCATAAAATACAAATTGCAATGAACCTAAATATAAATAACCAATTTTCAATTATTTCTGGGGTCTTTTAAACTATCATCTGGAGAGGCAATACAAAAGGCAAAATGAAACAACTGAAGGATAACAGCAGAAAAGAGAATGAACCATGACAGTGACCTACACTGATCTAGCTGTCCTGTGCCTTTATGATTGTCGTCAAATTTGGAGGACAACAAGGTAATATATTTATCCAACTCTTAGTCCCAAATCAAGGAGACATGCTGATTCACTTGGAACTTTGCTAAGTCAATATTTATGTAAGTTTCATTTTTCTATGAATATAGTCTAGTTAAGACTAAAATTGGATTAAGGCACCTAACAATAACCACAATTCCAGCCTTTTAATAACTGCTAAATTGTGGTGACCACATATTGTCTGTTACACTAACATTTAAAAAGAAAAACAGCATTTAAAAACTTGTCAATTACTGATATATGCCCAACCGAAGCATGCTAAGCTTGTACTTTTCGTTTTTTGCAGGATTTAAAATCTGTAACTTGGTATTATGCTGATTTCTCTTTAGTTAAGTACAGTTTTTAATACATTAGTCTTATCTATTCATCTTCAGAATAAAATGTCTACTGCTTATCAAAGAAACGTTAGATGCTCAATCTCAAAACACTGTCAACAAAACTGATTTCAAAATAATGTATTCTATTGAAATGTAACATTTATTTCTCAATATACATTTTAATATTACATCCATACACTAAAAGACAAATACTGAATGTAAGTTAAGATATGTAAATTTGAGGGTAAAGAGTATTTTTGATGTCTTTGGTTAAAAGATTAGTCAGAAACAGTTTGATGGTTTTAAAACTATGGTCTGAATCAAACAATGTGAGAATGTTATCACAAGTTTCATGTGCTAGTAGTTTCTCATAATGTAGAGCAAAAGTCAACTATATACTTTTTATTTAGTGGTTGTGAAAAATAATTATGAAACCAAATGCTTCATTTCTTGTGCAAGTGGTTTGTACACCAGCTTGTATAGTGATCCAATTCAATACAACTATACTAGGAGATATGTGCATTCCAGAAGATTTGGGCTTATTATTTTATGCCCACCCCCACCCCCAAACTACAACAGAGGCTTTAAATGTCTCTTATCTACACAGAAGTATAACTATTAATCTAATTTTCCCCCCTGAAACATCTAAGAGCACTCATTTATAAATATAGGCTGTGTCTGGGGTAACAGAGCAAAGTTATTGAGTGATACAGCCGTTACCAAAAAAGGAGAATGATAATTAAACATTAACTTAACAATACATTTATCTGTTTAAGAAGTGGCAAAACTATAACCTAGATAAGCTTTATATCAATGGGATGCTGCACTGATGGTTATAATTTAGTAGGACAGTGGCATGAATTATCAGTGGAATAACATGTAGAAGGAAGGTACAAAGAAGCAGAGATCTGACAGTTCAGAAATGTGCTAGGTGAAAACCAAAACAGAAATGTCTTTGATCTAGTGCTGCCAAATAAAAAGCAGGATGTTAATGAGAGATATTTACCTAGCGTTTTAAAATGTTCTCCAAGCTGGTTTATTTGAAAGAAACCTAGAAGCGGACTTCATGATATAGAAAAGGGGAGTAAGTACATATGTGCAAAAGGTTACACTGACACAGACATTAACCATGATCAATTGCTTTTTCATCTTGATGTTTTATTAATGTTTTGATTTGCATTTGCATTTCATGTAAATTGCACTGAGAATTTACTAGATAATTATGATAATAAATATTAGCCATAGTTAATGAGGAAGAATTATGTTTGCACCATCTAAATGAAGAAAATATGCAAAATCAGAACATAATTTGAAACATTACAAATATAAAACTGTAAAATATAAACCATGAAAATTTTCTTGTGCATAATAAAATATGAATATTGTGGAGGAATGAGGTGCTGTCATAGCTGGAACTAAGTAAATGAAATTATTACAGGTTCATAAAAGGGTGTTATATAAAACTAGAAGGCAAAGAGGAAACATTTTTACAAAGGTGAAAAATGCTTTCTTTTGCAGAAATGTCTTATTTTTTTAAAGGTGAGTCATTTGTGAACTGAGAAAACACTGCAACATATCAAAATCTATTACATTGTCACTATAGTAATCCTTCTATAAAATCAATGAGATTTTGTTAAAGTTATTGAGGATTGCGGCCATAGGTGCTAATGAAAAGATGATTGGTGTGTTTAGGGAAAATGAAAACTAGTGACTCTAGATTCTCATGGCAATTATCTATGGTGTAAAGGAATTAATGAATTTACAAAACAGTTAAAAAGTGATGGAGAACTGAAGATGTAACTAATAAGAGGGGAAAAACAAAATATACTACCAACCTTTAAAAAGGAAAGGGTGATCCTGGCAATTACCACCTGGTTAATCTAACTTCAGTCCCCTATTAAAACAACGGAAATATTAAGAGAAACATAAAATAAACCTTTGCAACATTTAGGAAGTGAAGCAACGTGTGTTCGAAGTACATTAATGAAGTTTTGATTTTCAATACACTATTATAATTTTAGAGAACATGAATAGACTAGATGTGGATCAGATGCAACAGAAAGATTTCACAAATATCGACTTAGCACTAAAAAGCTTGATAAAGAACTATGCTAAATGGTTTGCCCAAATTGCTGCAAAAGATTAGAGCAAAATTTCCAGAAGAGAAGAAGGCACCTATAAGGGCTGCTATAGAAACTGCCATTTGAATTTTCAAAACAATTTTTATTTGTGATGAAATGGAAAAAAGGCAACGGCACATCAAAGTGACAGAATCACAGAATGTTTAACAACAATAACAAATAGTAAGATAAACCCCATCTAAAGAGACTAATATAATTTATTGAATTTTGCCTAGGATGCCTAAGAGACACAAAAGAATGAAAAAGCTACAGTAGTAATGATTCATCATATGACACTGTTGCTAGATAATTGGATTTGATGAAAGCACACTTAGAAATCTGCATCTAGATTTTGGAGTATACAAAACCCGATTATAAAATTCCCAAATCAATGTTAAAATATGAATTGTTTAAAGTATGAGTACATCCTCCACAATTTAAATGATAAAAATACCAAAATTAAAATTACTATTTTAAATGAGCTTCGCTTTAAAAATAATCTCAGCAAACTTGCATACATACTGGGCATATTTTATTTAAACATACTGATTTGCAATTAAATGCAGTATTAATCTGATTCATAAAGAAGATGTGCTGGCTTTTACAAATAGCTGATAAGTATGATTTGCTTCTGCTAATCTGGGATCATAGTTCTTTGAGTGGTAATCTGTGATCTCACCCTTATGGGTGAGATCACCTGAGCCTGTGCAATCAACCATTCAGAACCTTTTGAAGCTCTTATTAATATGTTCTGGTGGTAGCCCTGTTAACTTTCCACATGCCATATCAGCACAGTTCCACATAAACTCTCCATTCACTGCATGGGCATTGAATCCATCCACGAAAGCAGCAAACAATATACTGGTACATTGCCTTATATGCTCAGTCTTTTGCTGCCAGGCTTAGAGAGGCCTCATGGCAAATGGCAGCATACAAATAGTAGAAGAAATGAACCCTAGAATGAACAAAATGTTTTTGGCATTCCCTTGTTGATTGTGAGGCCAACACATGGTAGCTTTCTGAATGACATTGAACCTGTCCTCCCAGAGAAAGGATGTTGATGAACCAAATGCGCTGAGATAGTTCCAGATGAGATTTCCCAAAATTTATGATTAGCCCTAGATAACTAAGAAGCTTCAGAGTCAGACAAATGATAGAAAGTAAGTTAATGCATATGTGCATCACAAACAACATCAAGGGAACAGCAGCTTAGTCACCACCACAAACAAAAATTTAGTGAACACATGAGGCACAGTGTAAAGGATGCAGAAGCAATACATATGTCTTCCTATCGTGAAACAGAGGAATTGTTGGTAGTATGACCTGATCATGACGTGGAACTATGCATCCTTCAAGTCCAATGTGGTAAATCAATTGTTCATCTATACTGGGGGAGGATAAACTGAAATGCAGTGGTTCTGGACATTTCAAAGGTCCAGGATAGAAAGCAATCACCCCACCCTTCTTAGTCACACTGAAGTGATGGGGGAAGAACCTCTGATGTAGAAGAGAGAGGCTCTATGGAGTGCATTTAAACAACATGGCATCCATCTTCTGTTCTAGCTTGGTTAAAGTGGGAGAAACCTGGAAGATACCTATGGGGTTGGGCTTCCAGAATCTGACTGCATAACACTACTCTATGATGTCTAAGACCCATGAATCTGAGATAAAGTAATTCCAAGCATGATGGAATTTCCAGAGCCTGTTGGGAAAAGGTGGTGCAAACAAAGAAAGCAAATTGATAACAAGGTTGTGATTCTTGAGGAAGCTGAGATAGTTCTTGCTGATGCTTCACAGGATGCTGCTGCCAGTACTTAGGTGTCACATAAGACTTCTTAGAAGATGAAGAACAGGCAAAGTAGAGGGCCTTTGTTGAATGTCCAGAAACAGGACTGTATTGAAATCTAGATATTGAAATTCATTTGTTCCAAGAAAATCTCCTGGTTGATAATTGCTGGAGGTGACTGAAACTGAACTTTTTAGAGTGGAGTGCATCTTATGAGTTAATCAGTAGTCAGTAATCAGTAGGGAAATGGATGGGGCTATCTCCAAAACATAACGTAAGAATCCTAGAAGGTTCCAAATGATACACTGCATATACACAGGTAACCCCATTTGTGTGACTTACAGAAACCATGAAAAAGAATTAAATGTATGTGATCCTATACGCAAGTGTTTCCGGATAAGATTCTCTCACTTCTCATCTTTCTCTCACTGCATATTCTTTTTTTAATCACAGAAAACCCATTAGTGAAAGGGGAGAGAACACTTGGCAATGTCTTTTGATTGATCGTGCCATCTATTCAATACTCTCGGGACTCAATGTATGAAATGAGGGATATATGGGACAGCATCATATGAATCCTTGAGCTCATAATGACCTCTAGATTCCCAGGTCTGGTGTTTTCTCTTTAGAGACAAACTGCAAAATGCCCGTCATTCACATTATTTGGTTTCAGCAATCATATAAAGGTTCTAGAATTTGTTTGAGGTTGCTTAGGCTTTTTAAAAAATCTCACATGTAGCTTTTAACATGTATGCATTTAATTTAGTTGTCATTTATAATTAGGTAAAATTTATAAAATATTTTTAAAGAATAAAATAAAGCTTAAATTAAAAATAACATCATTTCTTTAAAAAACAGAACTTATCTACAATAATTCTCATATGTTTCCAGTATTTAATAAATCCATGGTTTCTGTTCTCATAATACTTCAAACTCTTGCTTGAGCATGAGTACATGAGGTTCTATGGCAGATTTAACAGCAGAATTATGCAAACAGAACATAATCTAGCTGAACTGGGAAGGGGTAATCTTCGCTCTCACACTCACCCAAAGCTGGGAAGTGTTTTTGGGGGTGAAAAGAAGGCAAAGGGGGAAACGGGAAGCTTTTAGTCTAAATTTGGGGGAGGGGAAACCTTTGACTGCAATTTGTGTTGGTTTAATTTCTGGTTTGTCTTTTTTATTTTTTAATCTCTCTTAAAGCACTTAAGGGGTTTAGTCACCAATTACATATTTAATTAACAACTGCATAGGAAACTCAACAAAAGAATAAAAATTATCCAATAATTAAGTTTTATCAAATATTACAGAACTTTTTAATTTAACTCATAAACTGCACTTGCAAATACCATTTTCTAACATCCATTTGATTCAATATCTGTGTTTCACGCCAACAATGAAAACAATATTATGTGGTATTTAGTGTTAAAGCATAACAGCAGCTAAAATGCTGATTAGCTGGAATAGAAGTTGATCAATATGTGCTATCTCAGATGCAAGCAACTATTTCAGAGTGAATTTTACTTCAGTTCATAAGAAGCATATGAATAAAACAAAAAGAAAATCACAACATTTTCAGGTATGTGAAAATCTCTGGCTTATGGACCCCATCCATCTCACTATCTTCCTTGTTCCCCTTGCCTCAGATCAATGTGCAGAAATAAGCAACTTTGCATTCTACTTTCTATGCTGGAATGAGCATAGAAAGCATTTCAAAAAAGCATTTTAAAGTATCAATGTGGCATGGAGGGATTTTTAAAGGGTAGTCTCCACTGGGGAAGAAAGGACTCTCTTTCTTATTCCGCTCAAAATCAGCCTCTCTTCAGTGAGACACTCAGGGGATATTGTCAGGGTCCCTGTTTGGAATTGGGGAGGCAGGGAGAGGATGGGCAAGCACTCACCTGCTTAATGCTTATGTAGTTGAAAATTATCTCCCCAGCCCTACAGCTATCAGTTTTTTAAAAGCTTTTGCTAGCACCAGTGGAGCTTTCCATTTCCAATTTACCAATTCAGTTTTCAGCATGTACCAATTGAGCCTTCAGGCCTCCCCCCCATGACCTAGGAGAAGTGGCAGTACACAAACCTTGGCCAGATGGCCTACGTTTTGAATAGGACTTAATTTTGTTATCCAGTGGTGATGCTCTCAAGCACACACTTTAACTCCTTCAACTGTTGAGACAACTTGGGGTTGAAGGTGAGATGGTACTGCATACAAAGACAAAGAGTAAGTTTTCCAGAAAGCCAAATCTAGATAATGGCAGAGAAATAGTAAAGCAAGCTTTAGACTAGATAGAATAGCAATACTAACATTCAAGAAAAATAATCCCAGACCATCTGAAGGAGACTGTGAGAGAGGAAGTAGACAATATGGGTAGCTTCAATCTCTCCTTTGTGAGCATGGTGTTGTATGTATTCAGTTCCTGGAACTACAGGATTTTGACTTTGTTTCCAACCATATCACAAAGCAGGAAAGTAAAATTATAGCAGAAAAGGAAATGTCATAATGTAAGTATCAACAGAATAACTTGACAACTGAAGTCAAAAGTTAAAATATATTAATTTGTTGACACTCTATTAGAGATCTATTTTTTAAAAGGGCAACACAGAACGTCTGCCTACAAAATGTTAAAAGTTTTCCTACAACTTGTGTGACCAGAAGATCCAGAATAAAGATTCATCAAGGACTAGTGATGTCAAAATATGGCAAGTAAGCAACTCACCATTTTGGGGCTACTACATTTCAAGAAAGACTTTCAGCACTGCTTTGAAAAATCAAGTAGGAATCTTGTACCCGGTTTAAAGGGTGAAAGAGGCACAATGAATGTCATGGGAACTATTCTATAGGACTGCATTATGAATGAACATTCAATAATGATATGAAGGATGTTATTAGGGTCTGTCAAATTGTCCAGTATTTAATATGTAAGGAACTGACAGTGATAAGAAATACCACAAAAAATTAAGGTAAACGAAGCAACCTTTAACAAGAGCATTCATCATTACTCGTGAGTCTCAATGCTTTTCTAAAAATCATCATAGGATATGAAGAGTATTCAAACAACTACAAAAAGTATGCCTTTGCTTCAGTTGAGTGCAAAACGTGTTTGGGACTGAAATTTATTTCCTTTGCTTCAGTTGAGTGCAAAACGTGTTTGGGACTGAAATTTATTTCCTTTTCTTAAAGATTGGCAAGAAATCTAAAAAGCCAAAAAATATATAGGAATGCTCGTATTATCTTTGGAGATACATGTTAAAAGTAGTTGTTCCAAAAAGGGTTCTCGGTTCAGTTTTTCCTAGACTAATTCTTGGAGCATAAAAACAAGTCTTTTGTTCTCAAGAAGACACAATATTGGTACTATTTTAAAACACTGCTTAGTTTAAAATTTCAGTAATAAAGTATTGGCCATTTTCACATTCACAAGAATTCTCTATATTCACTCATCCTGACATGCTGAGTTTTGCAGAAATGAATCAAGCAGCAAACAGTGTTTGGGAACATTTAAAAAGGAACAAACATGCTGTCACATATCTAAAGTGCATCTATGAAAACAGAATGCCCTTCTGGCAAAGGAGGCAACTCTTCCTGGCACTTTCTCTTGATGCTGTAATGTGTATCTCACAGTCTATATATCTACTAAATAATCAGGGTTTGGGTCTTTTTTGGGGGGGGTCTCATTAGATAGCTCCCTTTCTGCTTTAGTACTTACAAAAATCTTGATATCGTACTATATTGTATAAAAAAGGGGAAACTTCTATTAGAGAATATCAGTAGTGTTCAGTTAGTTTAGCGACAGAATTAGTTCACAAGACAGCAGAGAAGGGAAACATTCACAGGGATCTTGCTGAGTATTATGGTATGGTTCCTACCATGTTACTCTGTGACTGTGTGGCCCCATACATTGTAATGCCATTTGAAGGAGGCGTTGGCTGTGGAGTATCTGGCTGTACAAATCCTCTTCTGTCAATTAGGCTACAGAAAAATAAAACATGGTTTTACAAACAAATTTTATTATATAGTTTTTTGGATCGACTTTAATGGAATATAACTTTCACTCAGGAAGTATCATACCATACTTACTCAGGAAGTATCATACCACCCATGAAAATAACTTTGACCACTTCACTGAACAATGGAGCATGTTTCTATTTTTCATGTTTATTAGCCGTGTTTCTGATATTCTCCAATAAGTATACTTGTAGGCAGGGAAAAAAGGAAAGTTCTTTAATGCCCATGTTGGTCCTCAAAGCCAAGGCAGTATATGGAGGACTAGCTTGAGAAACTGCAGGTCAAAAAGGCCTAGGCAATTTCCCAAGCCATCCCTTCCATATTGCCTTGTATTCCGACAGAGCTAATTTTCATTACTAGCAGCCTGCCTCTATTACTAGCCTAGGGGCGAATAAATGAATTTTATTATTACGGTCACAGATCAGAAGCGTAAAACTTTAAAACATTAGAAATAAGTTTTTTTAAAAGCCTAGGGATAAGATACAATAATACCACTGGCATAAACTGCAATTCTTTCATTCAATTTTTGTTGTTTATTGGTTTGAATGTTACATTCATTTCAAGCCACCTCACATATTTTTGAAGTAAACATTGCATATGTTAACAATGTCTAGAAATGTCCACTACTGCTGCCTAATAATGACTTATCTGAGGAAAAATGGGGAAAAGACATAGAATACTTGCAAGTTTTTTTTATCATCTAACATGTTTTATTTAATTGTTTTCATTTAAAAAAAACCCATTCAAATGGTCAGCAGTTAAGCTAGGGCTAACCATGGGACACAAGTTAAGAAACCTGAAATACAGAGGGTTCCCCAAAAGACTGTGACAAATGATGAGGATAGCATGATGAGGATATCATGGTGAACTCTGCTCACTGCAATGGTCTTTTTTTTTCACTTTTGAAAATATTTTGTAATCAAGGGTCAGCTAGGCAGCCATGTCTTTTTATTCTTTTGTACTTTCTACAGAAAAATTATGGCTATTTCCAAGCAAATATGCTTATTGTCAAGAAAAAAGCAATAAGCTGTAGTGTGTTCCTTCAGCTATGCCACTTTGTTAAGTGAAAACTGTAAAACTTCTCATGTTCACATTATTTTTTAAAAAACTACAATTTCCAGATCATTCTATTTTTAATTTTATTCTTTTGCTTTACTTTATAGGCCAATGCCAGAATGTAATAACAATTGCAAAGCATGGAATGAGAATGGGATGGGAATAGAAAAGTTTCTCTTGTGTGGTTTGTAAATGGAATAGTACACATGTATATCTAAAGAGATTCTCATAAGAATGTTTTGTCCAATATTTAAATTCACCTAGATCCATCACTGAAAGATTTATCAGACAATAACCCCATTATATATAATTTAAAAAGCTGTCAAAAGAAATAATTCTGAAAATACGTTTTCCTGTCAAATGATGGGCAATAACATGTAGAACACCAAGGTCTTGCGTGTGATGTTAACCATTTCAAAATGGATTCTTTACAGCTTCTAATTGTTTGGGGCTGGCAGAAGATCATAGACAATCATTTTCTTTTTTAAGCTGCAGGCACTGGCACAGATGGTAGGTGTCATACAATAGAAACAGGCATCTTGCAATCTCTCTTTAATAGGAAACAATACATATCACTTCCAAGAATCCAATCCTTGCATAATATCCACTAACAAATGTCATCTTGCTGCTTGTATACTCATGACCCAAAGAGTACAACAAAATATGATAAAAAGAGGGATTCAATATAACACAATTATATATCTTACCTGGGGGAAAGGGGCCCACAGAGCGCAGAACAACAGTTTGTGAAAATGTTGCCATAGCTGTATGGGTTAAAGTTTTCTTTGCTTCGTTTATTTGACCATGATCCCTTGATCTAGTGAGAAATAAATATTTGTATATTATTCTTGCTTTTTGTAGGATTTTTCAAAATGCTAAGCACAAGAACTCTTGGTTACCATCCCCAAAACTACTGAAGTAAACGAAGTCAGGAAATAATGAGGCCCAAGACTAGCCCATGGGCTTAATCAGTCCCCCACATCCAAATAAGTTACTTTTACCACAGCATTTCACCCTCCCCATACACAACAACCATACAAAATTTCCAAAGACAAAGGAATGTCTGTGCTAGTTTTCACCAGAATACATCCTGGGAATCAAAAATGGAATCCTCACAATATTTTGAGTGGATAAAGGCTTCAACTATAATTATTCAAAGTCTTTTTGATGCTACTTTTTAATCAGATTTATAAAGGATACAATAATTCAAATGTAACTATTATTGATTTTCATACTTAATAGTTGGAAACCAGTAATTCATTAAAACCGTTGAAGCCCTAAGGCTAACACTTTTATTCGGGTATAATTGTATGTTGGCTAAAGCTTATTTCATGTCACAAGATGTTCTATTACTACAACAAAATCAACATTGCCATATCAGATAACTTAAGAAGCACTAAGCTAATAGACAAATTATTAAGTAAAAAAGAAACACCTCCTTACATCTTCATTTGTTGTTTGATTGGAGCTGATCAAATATGTATGAAAACCTGAGAGCCCAACAATGGACCAAACAGAGAAGAAACATACCACAGCTTCTAGAACAGTGACTGAAAGTCAAGGCAAAATTGAAAAGTTTACAAATATAAGGACTATTAGCAATTATGGTTTAATGAAAGTTTCATGCGACAAATGCATTGCCTAAGACTATGCTATGCTAGAGTCAAGTAACATAGGATGGACATCAACATTATGTTATGCTGCCAAACTTCTAGAATGTCAAATTAAGAATTATTATTATTATTATTATTATTATTATTATTATTATTAACTCTATTTTTATCCCACCTTTCTCCCTAACAATCAATATAAAACAATATAAAATGTAAAAATAAAAATTAAAAAATTCAATTGTAGATCTTAATATGTTACATGAAGGCATTTATGTTTTTGTATGAGAGCAACTTTTAATTTCAAAGTTCTTGCATTTATAAAAATACACCAAATATTGTTTATGTTATCAGTGTACTCTTGTTTTACATAAGAAGGTTATAAGTAATAGCAACAAAAAGTGTCAACAAGGTTTCCTAAGGCCATGCAATGACTTAATAAGAAAAAATAATTCTAAACAAGCAATTATGAATACTGGCTACAGAAATTGCTGGTTTCCTTTCTATTCAAGCTAGAAGGAAAATTCCAGTTATAAGAAGTCGTATCAAAAGATGAAAATGTAATTGCATTGGTACTGTAATTTTGCTTACTCTCCATAATTATGACTCTAAAATCTTGTGGAATAGCATGGAAAATCTCTTGGTCCCCAGATTAATTTATAGCTTCTTGCCTTTCACAATTTTCTATCCAAAAGAATTAAAGTGGAATATCCTATTTCTATCACTACAAATTGAACATAATTATTTAATCTTTCAGTTTTATGATTCAATCCTTCATGCCATTATATGAAAAACAAACAGATGTTAAGTAGGAGTAGTTTCAAGCATGTTTTTCACATAGAAATTTCTGGATGATCACTAAGAGCTTTAAGCCTGAGAAATAGAAAGGTAGTAATGTATGAGACTCTGAGTTATAAAATCACTCCAAGACTTCACTCCTGACTTTACTGTCTTCTTTCAGGGGGGAAATTGGGAGACTGATCTATTTCTCATTTTTCTTTTCCAATTCCAATATTTTTTAAAAAAAAAATCAGATTTTTTTTCCATGTTTCTATGTTGATTCCATTCTAGAACATGACTGTTGCTTTCCACGTATCCAAACGGGCACTTGTTCTTAGAGTCATAAGGAAGACAAGGAGTTGGAAGGAGTTGGGCTTTCCATTTTGGGGTTCTTCCAGACAGTCAAAATTAATGTGATTTGTATGGCTGTCACTATAATCTCACTGTTGCCACAGGACTGGTCTAAAAGGTCCGTTGGCATCTGCAGGGCTTGAACTAGCATATATCAGAAGAAGCAAAGGACCAGTTCATCACAAATTGGTAACAAGTTCATCTCAAATAGATTGCCTCATATGCACCATAGTACCCCCACAACATCACTACTGCTGTTCAACTGGAATGACAGATGGGATTCATGTTAAAGGAAGCTGCTGCTGCTGATAACCAAGTAGATTAGATGGAAGTAACACTTGAGAAGCACATTCATTTAATATACGGTATAAGCAATTCAAACAAATCATGCAATTCCTATCAGAGTGCAACAGGCTGCTAACCCCTATGGTTGAAATATAAAATAGTTGGAGCAGGGATCAGCATATGTTCATATGAATAAATATATGAGGAAGGAGAAATCCAAAACACCATGCATGCTTTATTGTGTGGTCCCAGGACCTTATACAATGTGAAAAATTTGACCAAAATGCTAACTCTCTGAACGTGTGCCTGTTGATGCTCAGAATCCTACAGAAAACTATCTGAACAGCTATTCCGTAAGGATTAAAGATTTAAATAGAAAGATAATGGGCCTGACAATTTTATTAACTTAGAATCACTCAGATGTATGACTACCATAACAAATCAAAATAACTTTGAGAAAAGAATCACCTTACTTACTAATGAGTCTAAACATTTCTTTCTTTCAAAAGATTGAAAAAACGTTTAATTTGTTCTAAAGCTGTCATAGGATGAAATAATGAATAGAGTATCATCTTTTCAAGACACTGTTATTTATTTTCAAGCTTTTGACAAAGTTACAGTGTCCTGTGAAGGGGATAAAGATAACTGTTGTAAACCACCCTGAGTCCTACGGGTGAGAAGGGTGGGGTAAAAGTGATGTAAATAAAGAAATAAAGAGGCAAAGCACTTCTAAGTGAGACTGGAGGAAGGAGAGGACAATAATAATTTTATAATACAGCCAGGATAAAAAGATTCCTTCTCTCTAAATAATATATCAGTTGCTTTTTAGTGAGCTAATGATAAACATAGAATGGCTGCAAAGAAGAGAACTTTGTAAAAAGGAATTGTGTTGATATACAACAAACTTTATGCAACCTGCCATATTCATTATCTGAGGGAGGGGGAAAGTAAAACCTGCAGTAGCAACCCGAAACTATTATGAATGATAGAGACTATTTTTATGGGATTGCTTCTAATTCTGTCCCTAAGTTTATATCAATTTCTGCTGAGAATGGCAACATCTAGAAATACTGCGACAGGTTCTATCCTGTAATATTAATATCACAGTGTAAAATAATTTATCTACAAATCTACAGATGTCTACATCTACAGATAATTTTTCTCACTTAAAATCTCTATGACTTTCTTGTTTCAAAATATAGGTTAAATATACTGTATTAAATATACTGTATACTGTATATCCTGTATTTATACAAAATGAAAACTAGTTTCTCATTTTAACTGCAAACATTATAGTATGTATGCCTTATCAGTAAATTAGTCACTCAAATATATATACTACATGTAGGGTCATGAGCAGTGGTGATCTGAAGCAAAGCCAGATCTAATTAAACTGTTGTATCCAAATGTCTGCCATCAGACAACGAAGTAAAATTGACACTTGGTTCCTTTAAAACACAGGCAAAGTTAAGCCTGAAAAACATTTCAGAGAAAGGATATCTTGCAGGACTGTCCTTGAGTGCATTTAAGAAACCAGTTTGCTGAGATCCTGAAAAAAGAAGCCAAAAAAAGAGAAAAGAATGTATACCGTGTTTACATTAAAAGTTTCAAAAATTCAGTAATTAATACATACATTTAGCTACATATAGGCCTCAAATTTTGTTGATACTCTTGACTAAAAACAAACACAATAAAACCATTTAGTCTATAATTGTAGGCAGGTATTGTTAGCTTCTATAAATAAGATTTTTGATAATCCCTTCGTTATTTTCAATCCTAATATGGAAACAAAAGTTTTTCTCCATGAGCCATGTCCATAGATTTACTTGCGCTCACAAAAAAATGTTTATCTTGGATGGGGATATCTTGCAAATATGCCACAATAGGATCCAAATAACTAAGGAGAGGAATCTGCTTTCAGATTCCTCTGGTTACAATGAACAGACAGTGAAAGTAGAAGTCAACAATAACTTAATGAACTTCCAGATCCAGGCTCTGTCTTTTAAAAAAATGATAAATTAAGGGATTCCCCAAGACAATATTTTGAAAAACACAACAGACTACAGATGGGATATGGCATAGGATTCCCATGTGAGCAAAAACACCTTTTCTCATCAAAATACAGTCTCTAACTCTAAACTCATACGGACTAAGATACGGAGCAATGCATTCAAACTATAGGAAAAAAGATTCCACTTAAACATTAGCAAACAACTACTATTGGTAAGAGCTGCTTGATAGTGGAATATTTTGCCTTGGATTGTGGTGGAGTCTGGAAGTTTTTAAACAGAAGCTGGATGGCCAGATTGTGTGTTTCTGCATGACAGGGGATTGGACTGGATTGCCCTGGTGGTCTCTTTCAACTCCATGATACTATATACAATCAATTTTATGTTATGGTGGCACTGCAGGAGTTTACATTGTCAATAGAAAACTATTACTGTCCTTACATCAGTGGTTCTCAAACTGTGGGTCCCCAGGTGTTTTGGCCTACAACTCCCAGAAATCCCAGCCAGTTTACCAGGTGTTAGGATTTCTGGTAGTTGAAGGTCAAAACATCTGGGGACCCACAGGTTGAGAATAACTGCCTTACACCAATAAAACACCAGCTGTATCACCACTAAAAGGTATAGTTCAAGGACAGAGAGATTCCATGATTATCAATTAGGTTGCAAAACTGAACAGCTATTTAACTGAATTACACCCTCTTTGAAAGGAATTAATGAGATATGAGGGGTATCCTTGCTTCATGTATATAAAAATTTCAGTAATGCCTTGAAGACACAACAGGGAAACATGATGCTGTTGAAAGATGCTCCCAGGAGAAGAAAAGGGAAAGTGCATTTGTAAGGCAATTCTCTCTCTCCTTCCCTCCCTCCCTCCCTCCCTCTCTATAGCCCTCAAAAAGAATTATGGACAACTGGAATCTCTGTGGAAGGTTGTGGGAGGCAATATAGATGGTTTGTGGGGCAGAGGGAACAAGATAAAATTGCTTCTTCCTTTCTTCACTGGGTATTTTCACTCTACAGTCAGTCCCCCACAATCTCTGGGGTAGGGGCACAGGACCTCAATGAAAGTTAAAAATCGTGAATAATAATAATAATAATAATAATAATAATAATAATAATAATAATAATAATTATTATTATTATTATTATTATTATTTTATTTCTTACCTGCCTGTCCTCATGACTCTGGGCATGTTACAGAATAATTAAACTACATAACCAATAAAGAAATGCCTATTTTTTACCTGACAGAACACTACTCTAGTTATTTCTAGGTCTTCCAGTATGACTCTGGGGTCAACATCTGTTGGAAGCTGACCAAAGAATTGCATTGGAGGATCCCAGAGGGGCGTTCTCTCCAGAAATACCTACGTCGTCCAACATGACAAAAGAAAGTTGACCACAGAATAACACTGGAGGACCTAGAGATTCCCAGAGATAACATTTTGATCGAATCCATAAATAATCAGATCCTCAAAAGTCAAAACCACAAACGTGGAAGAATAACTGTATTTCAGTCTACAAAATGAAAGAAAACTTTCCATTTAAAGAATCCAGCCCAATGTATTCTATATATAACATATACTCAAGAGTATATAGTCAACCCTAGGGGCCCCTGGTAGCACAGTGTGTTAAAGTGCTGAGCTGCTGAGCTTGCGGACCAAAAGGTCCCAGGTTCAAATCCCAGGAGCGGAATGTTAGCCCCAGCTCCTGCCAACCTAGCAGTTCGAAAACATGCAAATGTGAGTAGATCAATAGGTATCGCTCTGGCGGGAAGGCGCTCCATGCAGTCATGCTGGCCACATGACCTGGAGATGTCTATGGACAACGCTGGCTCTTCGGCTTAGAAATGGAGATGAGCACCAACCCCCCAGAGTCGGTCACGACTGGACTTAACATCAGGGAAACCTTTACCTTTACCTATACAGTCAACTTATCTAATGTGCAATATAACAACAAATTACTTTCTGAACACAAAACATTTATTTAGATCTATGACCAGGATGCTGAGCCACACTGCAATGCTTCTGAAAGCACAGGGACTACTTGTTTAAACAACGTTTTAACAGCTAACAGCCCCACTGGATGAACAAAATAGCTCTTTGAACCGTGACCTTTAGTTCTAGATTAGCAAGAAATATAGTCTAATTAAAAGTGAACACTTTGTATCTATTTCTAGATTCACTGGAATAGACCACAATGTGTTTGTTCATGGATGGAGGATAGCTGTGAAATTAAAGGGCTATGCCTATTTTATGTGACTAATCTGGAATGCAGAAGAAATGTTGTAAATTATTTGTTTTAAGTTAGCAAGTAAATTCCAAATCAGGCATGGTGGCATGCATCTTTTATTCTAAAAATATTTTGTTTCTTTGTTTGCTGTCCAGTTTTTAAAAACTTTTAATATAAGGGGGACTAAAATCTGCTTGCCACTTCCTGCTCCTCTAAACTGCAGAATGTGAACTTCTGAAAAGTAAAGTAAAAATAGATTGTAGAAAAACTGGAAGAAACCAGAATCCTCTTTCTCTGTCAATAATTCTTCAGAAATCCAGCGAACAAAGCCAAATAAGTAAAATATAAATGTCAAGATTATGAATGAAAAGCAAGCTTTACAACTGGAAATTTTGTTGATGACCAAACTAATTATACAGTCTTGTGACCTAAAGACAAGAACCAATGTATTCTGATTATTCAAAAGATCAAAATTAAAGCTGGAATATCAATATATATATCAATATATAATCTGATTTTACTTGCATACTTACGAAGGATGACATGGGTGATAACGAATGCAAATATAAAGACTGTCAGAAAAGACAGAGATAATATAAACATATAAAAAAATCTGTAGTTTCTCTTTCCCACACAGTTGCCTACCCAGGGACAATGGTGATCAAATCGTTCTGAAAGAGAAGAGATTGGGATAGGCATAATTTAGTGGGGAGAAACAGACCTTCTTGGAAAAAAATCACTATGTGATAGCAAACTCCTTATTCAGGTTTACCCCAGTTTTTGTAGACATTACAATCTACACCTGTGTCACAAGCTGGTCTTCAGCAATGCTCTGTTCTTTTCAGACCCATAGAATCAAGGGAAAACAAGGGGTTTTACATTCATATTGACTCTGTTTAACAACTGATTCAAGTTTGGGATAACCAATAAGATTCAGGCATACATAATTTTGTGCTAATTCACATACTAAACTGTTATAAAAATCAAGTTTATTTTTAATTTCTGGCATAGGCATTTAATTCCTTTCAGTTTACTACTTCTATACCTCTCAGTAGTCAAGACTGCCAGATTTCCATTTCCAGTTCATATTTCCCGAGAAAAAAGTGGTATATAAATAAATATAACAATAGCACTTGGTGCTATTTCTGCTAAAGAAATTGCATTTATTTAGAGCTGAACTATAGATATCAGCAAATGTCAGAATTCCCATTTAGTTAAATTGGAGCTTTTTAAAAAAGTTTTCCATTTGACGTCTTCCTGATTTTCCATCTTGACAATCTTTCTTTTCAAAGATAATTTGCTTAAAGGAAAGAATGACTAAATGTTGTTCATGAGGTCAAGGAAACCTAAAAACTGTAATCCCGCCACAGAAGAACAATGCCTATTTCCCATAGTATGGTGTGAAGCAATACTATTATTTCAAGAAATGTCCAACCACTTTCAACATACGTTGAATAATTAAAGATGAGATACAGAAAGGATCACCTACTGTCTTTATCTCCACAACTTTGACTAATTAATTATTAAAGCATTAATCCTTAGTTACTCTGAGCAATAAAAATGCCTTTGTATTAGATGTTGCTTTGTCTAAAAATAGCTCTCCTGAAACAGATATTTCTAGATGTGGGATAATATCCTGCCCTGCAAAAAACAAAACAAAACAAAACAAAAAAACCACCAACCTGTCCCAAAACACACACACAGTCCTTGTTATGATTGAGCCTCATGGCTCTGTTACTGGCAGACGTGGGCGTAAGACTCCTCGAGAGTCAGATACTCTCGAGGAGCGAGAAAGAAAAAGACTGCGAGACATTTTTGCAGCACCATCTGACGAAGAGTCTTTTGAGGGGTTTACGGAGAGAATGGAGGAGGGGCTGGTTAGCTCGGAGGAGGATGAGATGGATTGGACTCGGGTGAGGGAGGAATTGGGTGCCACTGGCAATGATGGGATAGAAGATGAATGGGGACCTTCAGGATTAGACCCATGGTCAAGCTGGAGGGATGGGACGGGATCCACAGCTGGAGATGCTGTGGGGCGTAGTCAGAGGTGTTCCAGCTCTGATGAGGAAAGTGATGAGGAAACGCCCGGGTTAAGGAGGACAGCTGACAGTGATGAGGATTTGTAACTGGCATAAAATGGGGCTTGGGAGCAATTGCAAATTGCGTTGGGCAAGGTAATCTGGACGAACGCTTGGGATCTGTGTGGGACGCTTTCCTGAAGACTGGTGTGTTTTCGTGTGCTGATACGTAAGTTGTTTTGGAATTCAGGGTCAGACGGCGGGAGGAATTGTGTGGGCATTTGTTTGTGCAAACCTGTGCTTACTCTTATTAGCTTGACCTTCCGTCGTCTTCTTGACGGACGCCATCTCCTGCTTTGAAATTCGGACTGAACTGACCACGGCTTGACTTCCCCCTTCTCGGACTTGGAAACTACAAACGTCTGCTTCTGGCTTTGATCTACGGAAAGGAACTGGGTGTGATGACCCATGGGCCTTGTAGTCCTGCTCAGGACATTGTAATTCCTGATGAAGATGAAAACTTGGGTTTTTTACCTTCCCAGTCTGAACTGGATTCCTCTCAGCCAGATCTTTCCCAGGCAGATCTGGGAACCTTGCACCTGCAAGAAAGTTGTCTCCCAGAAGTATGTCAAACAAGCCCAGAGCCTACTTCTCCCGTATTCTTGCGCCGGGAGTTTTGTAAACAACAGAGAAGTTTGGATTCAGCTTCGCGCAGGAGTGCGAGGATTGCAGCTAAGAATGTGGCCAATTAAGACTGCTTCTCGTGAGAATCTTTGGGGAGTCTCACATCTGGTCTCAGAGTTAGCTTTCGGTTCTGATTCCCAGAGAACTGCTTCGGCGGGAAAGCTAGACTCTATTTAGGTGTTTTACCCGCGTAGTAACTTCGCGGAGTCAATTCGTCAGCCTACGGAGCGAGTTGTGTCTGGACAGCGCGCTCCGATTCAAGCCTCGCTCCTGCTCAAGCCTTGCCTTGCTATCCAGCCTTCGCCTTGCTTCCCAGCCTTTGTTTATCTACGGACTTTGCCTTGATTCCCAGGACCAATCCTTGCCTTGTTCCACGGATTTTACCAAGTTATTCCACGGACCTTGTTCTTGTTCTTAGTTACCTTGTTCCACGTTCAAGCCTTGTTTCAAGTATCGGGTTATTTCCTAGCCTCGCTCAAGTTTCATGGACTAAAGGACCTTGTCATCTCCCCTCACTTTGCCTGGCAAAGTGAGTGTTTCGGTTATTGGATTACAACTTTGGACCTTAATATTTCTTATTGGACATTGCTTTTTTGGACTAATTCTGACCTTTCCCGAAAGGTCTAATTCTGAACTATTTTCTACACTTGATTTTATTAACTTTATATATTCCTTCAATAAAGATATTAGATAGATTCTGGCCTCTGTGTATGGTTATTGGTGCTCTGCAGCCTGGGTCGTGACAGTTTGACTCCGCCACCCTAAGCACCAATTAACCTCGGCCAGAATGTCTACCGGAGTCGTACCTGGGCCGAGCGGCCAGCCGATTACCTACACCATCGACAAGGAAGAGGTGGACCGAATCCGTGATAAGCTCAATGCACAGGATGGAGAAATAAGGGGTTTGAAGGAACGCGGAGTTCGTCTTCCGGCCATGGCGTTGCCAACCAAGTTTACTGGAGAAGCTTCTAAGGTTCATGTCTTCCGTCGCCAATGTCAAGCTTATCTGGAGGCCCGTGCTGCCGAGTTTCCCCAAGAAGACATCAAAGTGGCATGGGTTTACAGTCTTCTAGACGGGCCAGCGGCCAGCTGGGCGACGGCACTGTTCGACCAAGCCTCTCCACACCTAAGATCAGCGCAACACTTCTTGGACCACCTCAAGGAGACTTGGGGAATCGAGGACAATTTGGAGGCAGCCGGTCACAAACTCCGTCGCCTTTTCCAAGGAGACAGACCTATGTCTCAGTATATAGCCGAGTTCCGAGTGCTGGCCCACAACACCGGCTGGAACGATGTAGCCCTCAGGGGACAATTCCGGGAGGGTCTCAACATTGAAATGCTGGAAGAAATCTCCAAGGTGGATCCTCCCCAGACCCTCGAGGCACTCATTGATCAATGTTTACGGGCTGAAGTCATGATTGCCAACAGGAAACAGTGGGTTCGAGGCCAGGGCAGTAGAGCCGGGGCAAAACCCCCCGCTCCCGCCAGCGTTCAGCCACGTCCGGTGTGGAGACCCCCACCGCCAACCCCATACCCCAGAGGAGGCGAGGAGGTGCCGATGCAGTTGGGCAATGTACGTCCCAGACTAGATGCCGCCGAGAAGGCCCGTCGTCAACGCTTAAACCTCTGCTGGTACTGCGGGAACGGGGGCCACTTCGCCAGAGAGTGCCCAGCCAAAGGGAAGCCTGCCGCCCGTCTTGCGGCGGCGTCCTCCACGGAGACGAAGGCGTCTGAGCCGACTGGCACACAGCCGGCGGGGGAAGCCAACGACCGGGTGTAGAGAGGCTCGCCAACCCGGTCAAAAAATCCATCCAAGAGCCGCCAACCGGGGTCCTGTTCCTTCTCGTGGTCACATTATGGTCAGCAAAAAGGGGACCCGTCATGATCCACGCCATGATAGACTCTGGAGCTACCAACAATTTCATCGATAGAGAGTATGCCGACTCTCTGGGATTACAATATCATGATTTCAAGAATGCCCGTGTGGTGCAAGCCATAGACGGCCGTCCCCTCAAGACGGGCCCCGTAAGTCAGTGGTCGGAACCCACCAGGATGTGGATAAGGGAACATATGGAAGAGATTTCCTTCTTTGTTACCGAGGTCCCCCATTTCCCTGTGATTTTGGGAATTCCATGGCTGACTCTCCACGACCCTAACATCTCCTGGTCCAACAGAGAACTGCAGTTTGCTTCACCGTATTGCCAAAACCATTGCCTCGTAGCCAAGGTATGCCATGCCACAGACACCGAGCCCATCATCACCTTGCCAAAGAAGTACTCCGAGTATTGGGATGTATTCAATGAGAAAGAAGCCGAAAAATTACCCCCACATAGACCTTATGACTGTGCCATTGACTTGGTGGAGGGGGCCCCGATCCCGCGAGGGCATCTCTACTCCCTGACTGAACCAGAGCAGGAAGCTCTCAGGGAATTCCTAGAGACAAACCTTCGCAAGGGATTCATCAGACCCTCTCAATCCCCAGCCGCCTCCCCAGTGATGTTTGTGAAGAAGAAGTCAGGGGAACTACGCTTGGTGGTGGACTACAGAGCATTGAACAATATCACCAAGCGGAACAGCTATCCCCTGCCCTTAATCTCGGATCTACTGGATCGGCTTCGAGGAGCCAAGGTTTACACCAAGCTGGATCTTCGGGGGGCTTACAACTTAGTTCGCATCAGGGAAGGGGACGAGTGGAAGACCGCCTTCCAGACCAAATTCGGATTATTTGAGTCCCGAGTTATGAATTTCGGTTTATGCGGAGCCCCCGCAACGTTCCAGCATTTTGTCAATGACATTTTTCAGGACTATCTAGACAGGTTCTTGATAATCTACCTGGACGATTTTTTGGTGTTTTCCAGATCACAATCAGAACATGAGAACCACGTCAAAATGGTGTTACAACGATTGCGGGATCATGGACTTTATGCCAAGCTGGAAAAATGCGCTTTTGATCTACAAGAGGTAGATTTCCTTGGTTACCGCATCTCGCCTCTAGGGCTTTCCATGGATCCAGCCAAAGTTTCAGCAGTATTGGAATGGCGGGCGCCAACTAACAAGAAAGAGGTGCAGCGTTTCTTGGGGTTCGCGAACTACTACCGCAAGTTCATTCCAGATTTTGCCCGCTGGTCCGACCCCATCACTAGCTGCATCCGTGGAAAGCAGCCTTTCCGCTGGACTGATCAAGCAGAGAAAGGGTTCCAGCAACTAAAGAAACTATTCACCTCCCAGCCAATTCTACAGCACCCAAATCCTGGAACCCCTTTTGTGGTGCAAGCGGACGCCTCTGATGTGGCAATTGGGGCTGTACTCTTACAACCGGTGGGAGATCACCTCCACCCCTGTGCCTTTTATTCTCGTCAACTAACCACACCAGAGAGGAATTACACCATTTGGGAAAAAGAACTACTGGCCATAAAGGCAGCCTTTGAAACTTGGAGACATTGGCTAGAAGGGGCCAAATTTCCCATTGAAGTCCACACTGATCATCGTAATCTAGAACATCTAAGAACTGCCCGCAAACTAAATCAGAGGCAGCAACGTTGGGCTTTATTCTTTGAACGTTTCAACTTCCAGATCCATTATGTGACCCCAGCCCAAACCAAACAAGCAGACGCCCTGTCACGTAAACCGGAATACGCTGCAGGACGCAAGGAGACCTTTGAATCCCAACTGCTACAACCTGAGAACTTTGCCACGCTCACGGTGGGGAACACCAAATCCATTCCCATTGGTTCAACTTCCCCTACTCCAGGACCCATCTGTGCTCAAGAAATCAGGGCTAGTCAGCAAGCCGATGCCTGGGCGCAGGACCAACTTCGCCAAGGTCTGCATTTCCCCTTTTCGCTTAAAGATGGGCTGCTCTGCTATAGAAATCATGTTTATATCCCACCCGGACCGGGCAGGGAAAAAGCGCTTCGTCTGTGTCATGACTGCAAACCAGCAGGACACTTCGGACTATTTAAAACTATGCATTTGATCCTAAGGGATTTTTGGTGGCCCAAGATCCGCAAGGATGTGGAAAAATATGTCAACACCTGCCCAGTATGCCAGCGCTCCAAGATACGAAGGGAGAAGCCCTCAGGGCTTTTACACCCCCTTCCTACCCCATCTCGCCCATGGGAAATAATTTCCGCGGATTTCATCACTGACCTACCACCTTCCTGTGGATTCACCACGATCTTAGTGGTGGTGGACCTATTCACCAAGTTAGCCCATTTCATTCCCTGCGAAGGCCTCCCCACGGCCAAGGAAACTGCGGATCTATTTCTTCAACATGTTTTCAGACTACATGGATTGCCCAAGAGTTTAGTCACAGACCGTGGATCTCAATTCACCTCTCGTTTTTGGAAGGCACTACAAAAACTATTGGGCATAGACTCTCGCTTATCTTCAGCTCATCATCCCCAAACAGATGGGCAAACGGAGCGCACCAATGCCACTTTGGAGCAGTATCTTCGCTGTTATGTAAACTATCAACAGGACAATTGGGCTTCTCTGTTACCACTGTCTGAGTTTGCCTACAACAATGGAGTTCAAGCTTCTACAAAAGAAACGCCGTTCTTTGCAAACTACGGCTTCCATCCACGTTTCTTCCCCCCTGTCATTGAAACTTCAGAGGTTCCCGCAGCAGAGGATTGGCTGCAGGAACTCACAGCGGTGCAACAACTTTTGCTCCAGCAACTGGATCAAGCCAAGGAGGACTATAAACGCCACGCTGACAAACATCGCCAGCCGGGCCCCGAAATCAAGGTAGGAGATCGGGTTTTCCTGTCCACTCGCTTTCTGCCCTCCCACCGCCCTTGCCGGAAGTTAGATGCCCGTTTCATTGGTCCCTATCCAGTGGTGGCGCAATTAAACCCCGTGACTTTCAAACTCCAACTTCCGCGTTCAATGCGCATTCACCCAGTGTTTCACCGTTCCCTGCTCCTTCCGGCGGATGGTGTGCGACCTGATACAGACCAACCGGCCCCCCCTCCTGTTTTGATGAATGGGGAGGAGGAGTTCGAGGTTGAGGACATTTTGGATTCTCGCTTTCACCGCCGCCGCCTACAATATCTCATTGACTGGGTGGGTTTTGGCCCTGAGGAACGCTCTTGGGAAGACGCCTCCACAGTCCATGCTCCTGATCTAACCCGTCGCTTTCATCAGACCTATCCCACCAAACCACGACCTCGCGCCTCGGGGAGAGGGCCCCAGTTTGGGAGGGGCCTTGAGGAGGGGGATAGTGTGATGACCCATGGGCCTTGTAGTCCTGCTCAGGACATTGTAATTCCTGATGAAGATGAAAACTTGGGTTTTTTACCTTCCCAGTCTGAACTGGATTCCTCTCAGCCAGATCTTTCCCAGGCAGATCTGGGAACCTTGCACCTGCAAGAAAGTTGTCTCCCAGAAGTATGTCAAACAAGCCCAGAGCCTACTTCTCCCGTATTCTTGCGCCGGGAGTTTTGTAAACAACAGAGAAGTTTGGATTCAGCTTCGCGCAGGAGTGCGAGGATTGCAGCTAAGAATGTGGCCAATTAAGACTGCTTCTCGTGAGAATCTTTGGGGAGTCTCACATCTGGTCTCAGAGTTAGCTTTCGGTTCTGATTCCCAGAGAACTGCTTCGGCGGGAAAGCTAGACTCTATTTAGGTGTTTTACCCGCGTAGTAACTTCGCGGAGTCAATTCGTCAGCCTACGGAGCGAGTTGTGTCTGGACAGCGCGCTCCGATTCAAGCCTCGCTCCTGCTCAAGCCTTGCCTTGCTATCCAGCCTTCGCCTTGCTTCCCAGCCTTTGTTTATCTACGGACTTTGCCTTGATTCCCAGGACCAATCCTTGCCTTGTTCCACGGATTTTACCAAGTTATTCCACGGACCTTGTTCTTGTTCTTAGTTACCTTGTTCCACGTTCAAGCCTTGTTTCAAGTATCGGGTTATTTCCTAGCCTCGCTCAAGTTTCATGGACTAAAGGACCTTGTCATCTCCCCTCACTTTGCCTGGCAAAGTGAGTGTTTCGGTTATTGGATTACAACTTTGGACCTTAATATTTCTTATTGGACATTGCTTTTTTGGACTAATTCTGACCTTTCCCGAAAGGTCTAATTCTGAACTATTTTCTACACTTGATTTTATTAACTTTATATATTCCTTCAATAAAGATATTAGATAGATTCTGGCCTCTGTGTATGGTTATTGGTGCTCTGCAGCCTGGGTCGTGACACTGGGTCTACTCTACTGCTACAATCCTTGGCTGATCTGTTCGTGTTGGAAATCCTGTCTGCTGTGTGTGGGAGCGACGCAAGTTACTCAAAGCACAGTGCTGGCAGCAGAGAGGAATCTGCTGCCAATTAGTTGCATTCTTTTGTATCTTTTGTTCCTCGGCTTTTGTTTTGTTTATCCCCAGGCTGAAGCAAGCAGTTTGTTTTTACCCGGATTAAACTCCGGTTTAATCCGGTTTATCTTTTGAACGTTTTTCCTTGTCCCTTTTTGCTCCTAAAGGCTAATACTGCCTGGCCCTTGTATTTTACGGGCATTTTTGAGTTCTGTAATCCAATAAACTCTGTTATCTTTGATCTTGTGGCGTTCTGTCCTTGACAGATTGCCCAACGCCCATAAAAAGTTTATTGCAGTAATAAACCCGTCAGGAAGACGATGGAGGAGTTAAGGGCCAAATTTGAGCAATTACAAACGGCTTTTACCGTCAGTCAAACAGCTCATGCTGTTTTGACTCCTGAACGCTTTGACGGAACCAGGTGCAAGTTGCCAACCTTTTTGGCACAAGTGGAGCTTTATTTTTCCCAGCTCAGTGCTCATGCTTTCCCTACAGACACTAGCAAGGTGGCATTTATTTTGAGTTTGCTGACCGGTCCCGCAGGACAATGGGCCACTAATTTAATTTTGGGAAATGACCCAGTCAAAGACAATTTGAATAATTTCAAAAAGTTATTAACTGATACTTTTGGGGATCCTCTCCGCACGGAGAATGCTGGGTGGGCTCTGTATCGGTTGAAACAGGGAAAGGGGACTGTTTTGGATTACTTAAATAAGTTTAACTTGTATCGCCACCAGCTGGACTGGGGGGAAAATGCATTCATGCTTTTATTTACTGCTGGGTTAAGTGATATGCTCCAGGATGAATTAGCACGCTTGGAGCCGGCTGAAAATTGGGACGCCTTAGTAGCTAAGGTGCTGCGTTTGGACGCCAGGTTCGAGGCTCGTAAACACTCGAAAGCAATGTGTGCGCCACCCATGCATGTAACCAGGGCACCTGTGGTGATGGGGGAAGAACCTATGGAGCTTGGGGTCTTTAAAAAGCTGTCTACAGAGGAAAAGAGCCGTAGGAGGCAGCTGGGGTTGTGTTTGTACTGTGGGAATGCTGGGCATTTTGCCAAAAACTGTAATGTGAAACCTCAGCTTTCGGGAAAAGGCCAGCCCTAGTGCGACGTGAGTCCAACGCACTAGGGCTCCTAAAGCAGTCAACTGAGGGGAGGAAGCATGTTTTCGTACCCATTACATTATCTGTTGGGGGAAGGGAACTTGTTTCTACTTTGGCACTGCTGGACTCAGGGGCTACGGTCTCTTATGTAGATATTGAGTTTGCTAAGAAGCATGGCATTCCTAGAGTGCGCAAGGCATGCGACGTGTGGGTGGAAGGAGCAGATGGGAGACTGCTGGAGACTGGGGTGGTTAACCATGAAACCTCAGCAGTAATGTGGGAAGTGCAGGGAGTAACGGGAACGTTTGTGTGGGATATTACGAGCTTGCCTAGATACGATGTGATCCTGGGGATGGATTGGCTAGCTGTAGTAAATCCACAAGTAGATTGGGTGACACGTAAATTGACCTTAAAGAGGCAGGACTGTTGCACTCTGAATGTTACTCAATCTGATATGGAGGGAGTGCCTGCTGAGTATGGGGAGTTCTCTGATGTATTTTGTAAAAAAGAAGCGGACAAGTTACCGCCGCACAGGCCATATGATTGCGCCATTAAGCTAGCAGAAGGTGCGAAATTGCCAGCAGGAAGGCTGTATGCCTTGACTGTACCGGAAAGGCAAGCTTTGTGAGAGTTTCTAGATGAAAATTTAGCCAAGGGGTTTATTCGCCCATCTAGCTCTCCAACTGCGGCACCAGTATTCTTTGTAGCCAAAAAGACTGGGGAACTTAGGTTGGTCTGCGACTATCGGATCCTAAACAAATACACCATTCGGGATAGGTATCCGCTACCTTTAATCTCGGAACTGTTATCAAGGGTGCAAGGGGCCAAGGTCTTTACCAAGCTTGACCTGCGGGGGGCATATAACTTAATCCGTATACGGGAAGGTGATGAATGGAAGACGGCATTTAACACGTGTTTCGGATGCCACGAGTTCCGAGTCATGCCTTTCGGACTTTGCAATGCTCCCGCGGTCTTCCAGAGGTTCATGAACGATGTGTTCAGGGACCTAATTGACCAATTTTTAGTGATTTATTTGGATGATATCTTGATTTTTTCTAAGGACGAGAAAGAACATCGTCAACATGTCAAGCAGGTTCTGCACCGTCTGCGGGCTAATGGGCTTTTCGCCAAGGCTTCCAAGTGCGTTTTTCATGTGCTTGAAGTGGAGTTCCTAGGTCATGTAGTGTCAGGTAGGGAACTTAAAATGGACCCACATAAGGTTGACGCCGTCAACTCATGGCAGGAGCTTAAGACTAAGAAGGATGTGCAAAGGTTCTTAGGATTCGCTAATTACTACCGGGAGTTTATTCCGAATTTTGCAAAGCTCACGGTACCTTTGACGCAGCTCCTGCGTAAGAAACAGCCATTTGTGTGGGGGCGGGAAGCTCACGATGCGTTTTTACAACTTAAGTCTAGTTTTCAATCGGACAACATACTAACACATCCTGATGTTGACAAACCGTTCGTGGTAGAAGCGGACGCTTCTAGCTACGCGTTGGGGGCTGTATTGTCTCAGAAAGATTCCTCAGGGACCTTGCGTCCCTGTGGATTTTACTCGCGGCAACTAACACCCTTCGAGCAGAACTATACCATATGGGAGAAGGAGTTGTTGGCGATTAAGGTGGCGTTTGAGGTGTGGCGGCACTGGCTAGAAGGGGCGCGGCACCAAATCGTGGTCAGATCTGATCACAAGAATTTAGAGCACTTGCAAACAGCAAAGAAGTTAAACCAGCGTCAAATCCGATGGGCTTTGTTTTTCTCCAGGTTTAACTTCAAGGTGCAGTTCGTGGAGGGGAAGGCAAACTTGCGGGCCGATGCTTTATCCCGCAAGCCGGAGTTTAAGACCAATGAGCAGGTAGTATGTCAGACCATCTTGCCTACTGCCTCTCTATGTGTTGTAGATAATGAGCTCGGGTTACATGACCAGATCCTTGAGGCTCAGAGGGATGATGTGTGGACTCAGGAGCAACTTATGCTGTTATCAGCAGGTAACCGTACCATACTGCCTCATCTACAAGATCAAGACGGAGTATTGGTACGCAGGGGGCAGGTCTACGTACCAGTGGGGGCCCTCAGGTTGGAGGTGATTAGAGCCCACCATGACAAACCCATGGCTGGGCACTTTGGCAGGTTCAAGACCGTGCAGCTTATCACCAGGAGCTACTGGTGGCCAAAGATGCGGCAAGACATTCTGCGCTTTTGTGACAGCTGCGCTGTTTGCCAGCAGAGTAAGACGCCTGTTGGGCGCCCTAGAGGGTTGTTGTCGTCTCTACCTGTTCCTGAGAGGCCATGGCAAATCATTTCCATGGATTTCATTTCGGATTTGCCTAAGTCTGGGGGTTATACTTGTATTTGGGTGGTGGTGGATTTATTTAGCAAACTGGCTCATTTTATTCCTTGTTCAACCATTCCGGCGGCCCCTACGTTGGCCTTATTATTTACTAAGCACATCTATCGTTTGCACGGAGCACCCGAGGTGATTATTTCGGATAGGGCTCCGCAATTTGTGTCACGCTTTTGGAAACACTTCCATGAGTGCTTAGGGACTAAGTTAAACGTTTCTTCAGCCTTTCATCCGCAAACGGATGGACAGTCGGAACGGGTTAATGGGCTCTTAGAGCAGTATTTACGTTGTTTTTGTTTAGATCAACCCACGGCTTGGGTGAAGTGGTTACCGGTGGCGGAGTTCGCTTACAACAATGCGGTGCACACGTCTAGTCAGCATACGCCATTTGAGCTAACTTATGGTTTTCACCCACGGGGAGGTGTGGCGCCGTCGACCAATGTGGTCTCTTCGGAAATGGCTGCATTGCATGATGTTGCCCATCGCTTACTGTTGGAAGCTAAGGCAACGCAAAAAACTCAGGCTGACCGCCACAGGCAGGCAGGGGAGGAGTTGGAAGAAGGGGATTTGGTGTGGTTGTCTTCCAAACATATTAAACAGGCTGGGGGAAAGTTTGCGCCTCGGTATTTGGGTCCCTTTCCTATCGTTAAAAAGATTTCTTCCGTTGCGTTTCGTTTGCGTTTACCGTCTAGTTTAAAGGTCCATCCAGTTTTCCATCGTTCACTGTTGAAGTTAGATACCTCCAGTCGTCGTGGTGCTATAGCAGATGGTATCACTGCCACTTCTCCGCCTTCGGGGGAGGAGGCCTTTGTGAGAGGGGATAGTGTTATGATTGAGCCTCATGGCTCTGTTACTGGCAGACGTGGGCGTAAGACTCCTCGAGAGTCAGATACTCTCGAGGAGCGAGAAAGAAAAAGACTGCGAGACATTTTTGCAGCACCATCTGACGAAGAGTCTTTTGAGGGGTTTACGGAGAGAATGGAGGAGGGGCTGGTTAGCTCGGAGGAGGATGAGATGGATTGGACTCGGGTGAGGGAGGAATTGGGTGCCACTGGCAATGATGGGATAGAAGATGAATGGGGACCTTCAGGATTAGACCCATGGTCAAGCTGGAGGGATGGGACGGGATCCACAGCTGGAGATGCTGTGGGGCGTAGTCAGAGGTGTTCCAGCTCTGATGAGGAAAGTGATGAGGAAACGCCCGGGTTAAGGAGGACAGCTGACAGTGATGAGGATTTGTAACTGGCATAAAATGGGGCTTGGGAGCAATTGCAAATTGCGTTGGGCAAGGTAATCTGGACGAACGCTTGGGATCTGTGTGGGACGCTTTCCTGAAGACTGGTGTGTTTTCGTGTGCTGATACGTAAGTTGTTTTGGAATTCAGGGTCAGACGGCGGGAGGAATTGTGTGGGCATTTGTTTGTGCAAACCTGTGCTTACTCTTATTAGCTTGACCTTCCGTCGTCTTCTTGACGGACGCCATCTCCTGCTTTGAAATTCGGACTGAACTGACCACGGCTTGACTTCCCCCTTCTCGGACTTGGAAACTACAAACGTCTGCTTCTGGCTTTGATCTACGGAAAGGAACTGGGTCTACTCTACTGCTACAATCCTTGGCTGATCTGTTCGTGTTGGAAATCCTGTCTGCTGTGTGTGGGAGCGACGCAAGTTACTCAAAGCACAGTGCTGGCAGCAGAGAGGAATCTGCTGCCAATTAGTTGCATTCTTTTGTTTAATCCGGTTTAATCCGGTTTATCTTTTGAACGTTTTTCCTTGTCCCTTTTTGCTCCTAAAGGCTAATACTGCCTGGCCCTTGTATTTTACGGGCATTTTTGAGTTCTGTAATCCAATAAACTCTGTTATCTTTGATCTTGTGGCGTTCTGTCCTTGACAGTCCTCCCAAACCACATCCTAACCTAATAGGTGTAAATGCATTCCAAATATGATAGTTAATGTTTTCTTTCTTGGGGTTAAATCACAATCTTATATAGAAAGATGTGGCAAATGTGCTGTATTATTACTAGATCAGCAGCCTAGCACAGTGTGTCCTAACTGGACAGCATGCACCAGACAAGCAACTACTATTCCTCCAATATCTGCACATTTGGAAATTTCCACACCTAAAGATGAATGATTTGTGTATGTGCCAGCATGCTACCAGTATACTGGCCAATCATTCCCGCTAGAAGTGGAAAGAGTTAAAACACCTCCAGACGTATATTTATGGTTTGTTCATTGTGAATGAACCTGGCACTGTATCTTCTTTCTCCCCACAAGCCAGAGAAATAAGATGAGAACAAGGGTTTGTGGTTTGCTTAACCAGTTGCACTTTTACTAAGAATAAACAAGAAACATGCACGAACACACACTTTATGAGTGACAAAACAGGATTGCTCTGAAATCTGGACTTCTTCTGCCCTGCAAAGTCACTCACAAAGTTAGGAATGTACTGTATTCAACTGTCTAAAGCAGGGGTCCCCAAACTTTTTAAACAGAGGGCCAGTTCAAGATGCTTTGGACCATTGGAGGGCCGGACTATAGTTGGCCACCGAGCAATAATAATTAATAATAATAATAATAATAATAATAATAAAAAAGAGGGTTGGAAGAGACCCTTTGGGCCATTGAGTCCAATCCCCTTCTGCCTTTGTGCACCAAAAGCACAAGCAAAGCACCCCTGACAGATGGCCTCCCAGCCTAAATGTCAATAATAATAATAATAATAATAATAATAATAATAATAGACCCTTGAGCCATTGAGTCCAACCCCCTTCTGCCTTTGTGCACAAAAAGAACAAGTAAAGCACCCCTGACAGATGGCCTCCAGGTCTCAATGTTAATAATAATATTAATAATAATAATATTAATAATAATGATGATGATGATGATGTTTGGAAGAGACCCCTTGGGCCATCTAGTCCAACCCCCTTCTGCCCTTGTGCCGTGGGGGCCGGATAAATGGCTTCAATGGGCCGCATCCGGCCCCCGGGCCTTAGTTTGGGAACCCTTGGTCTAAAGGATACATCATCTTTATAACTGTCTGTTTCTATTATGGAGTTGATGAACATCTGTTAGGCTGCAGTAACAACTACTTTTTCCTTCAAACACAGTGGTGTCAAATGTGTGGCCCTCTAGGTGTTTTGGACTTTGGCTCCCAGAATTCCTGACCATTGGACAAGCTGGCTAGGGTTTCTGGGAGTTGGAGGCCCAAACATCGGGAGGGCCAGGGATTGTGCAACACCACTAAGAGAGGATAATAATACCTGAGGCATATAGATAGAGCAATCTTGGGCTGTCCCTGACTTATGTTCTATGATGGAACTATTTTAATCTACTAATCTACTAATCTACTAATCATCCCAGATAACACAGTACCCTAATGATGCCCAACTCCAGCTTGGGTTGGGCATCATTGGCTTAAATATCTCTTGCCAAGAAACTGAAGTAAATTCTATGCAACAGAGAGAATGTGTGGTCTATTGAACTGCAGTTCCTATCCATTGGAATTGCTAGTTAAGACTAACTGGAACTGCAATCCAACAACACACGAGAGACACAAGTTGCTCCCTACTAAGCTGGACCTGGAGAACTGTTGTTTTCTGTATAAATATGTCTATAACCAAACAAAAAAGCTATGTCAACTAAAGAAAAACTGAAAAATATTACACCAAACACAATGTGTTGTATGTTTGCATTTTAACTCTTAACTACAATGCTTTTGTTCCCTGCACATATCCATAAACTTAACACCTTAAAAATGTTCAAATGGAAGGAGGGAGGAATCTACTAACTATATCATTTCATATTAATGCAGCCAAGGTAGTACGAGTGTATTAACTTTGAAAAAGTGAAGTTGCTTATCAGTGACTGCAATGAAAAATATAAGAATTATGCGAGATGAAATCAAAAGTTTGTATATTTTAGTATTATCACTACTACACCAGGCTACTACACCCTTCAGCAAAGGGTACATTTCTTATAATTTTGTATTTCAGTTAGATCTTTTACCCCAGGGCTATTCTATTTGTGGCCTTCTAAAAGTTGATCATCTGCAACTTCCATCAGCCCCAAGCAGTATGCGTAATGCTAAGATGTAAAAGAAATAACTGTATCTTTGTCCTAATGGCAGCATCCACATTTACTGACAGTTTTGATTGCTCTGTCAATAGATGAAAGCTAATGACTCATATTATAATAGAATCTTAAATTCTGTTGTAAAATTATAATAAACAAACACTGTTCCGTCCCCCAGAGGTTTGGTTTGCATTTTTATAGTTATAGGAACAGCATCTGTTTGCATTTGCTCCAGGGTTGCTGCAGATTCTGCAGCAGTCTAATAGTTTAGCCTGTTTGCAAGTCTTTGCTGCTTGCAGCCTGCAAATGTATCATTTTGTTCTGAAGACCGTCCCTTTTCCTGGGGATAGAAGGCTCCATTTTGAGAAGCCTATTCTGCCTTCTAGACTGAAGGAGAAACAACATAGATGTGCTTGTGTGGCCAAGCCAGGCCAACTCTGAAAAGGCCATCGTAAGTACAAACAATTGACCTGCCTTTAAAACCAGTGCCAAGCATAGATAGGGGGAAGACCTGTTCTTTCTAATAGCTTTGGCACTGGGGCAGAGAACATCTTCGGATTTCTTTGCCACTGGAGGAAGCCCTACCAACTTCGCCTCAAAAACTAGCTTTGAACTCAGATAGTTATAGATCTTTTGATAGCAGGTCAGAGCTAGGGTGAAGAGGATCTCTGGACCTTTTTGCCTTTGGTGGAAGTTAGCCCAGCAACCTAAAGAGGAAAAGCAAGCAAGGAACATCTGCAAGGTTTTATAAGTGGACTGTTTTTATTTGCAACTTTAATTACATGTGCCAAGTCTGCCAAGGACTTTGTGAAAATAAATTTTTGTTTGATTGTTCTACTTGAAGTGCCTTTGGTTACTGGGATTTCCAGAGCTTCTTAGTAAGGCCCCGCAGTTCACCTGGGCAAAGGAAGAAGCACATCCTAAAGTGATAAAAGGTGCCTGGGTGTGACGGCATAAACACTTTTGTGACATCCTGTCCAGCAAGTGAGGAGCTCATACAAGAAAAGTGTTAAAAATATATGAATGGCCCAAGTGTCATTAATAACTCCTAAAACAGTGACATTTTCTTTTCTTGGGCCTCCTACATTGGACTAAACTTTCAAGGTTATTTATTTAAATCTTGCTATTCCACCCAATAGCAAAATATCTCAGGGCAGTTTCAAAGTAAATTTGATATGAATAGGTTATAAAAATAAATATAAGTTAAAATTTTGTTTTAAATGATAGTATTTGATTCTGAATTCTACAGGGACTGAGCAAAGAATTGGAAACTGAATCACTTCATAAGAGAGAATGTTCAAAAAGCAGAATAGCTTAGTATAGAATCTGTATGATATATAAACAATTAGGTCTAGCAGAATTAAGGCTTCACCTTTGGTTTGGTTAGCCATAACCAAAAAGACAAAACAAAAACAAAACTCAGTACTGTACATTCATCATGAAAACATCAGCATATTCACTGTTAGCCACCATAAGCCTCTAAGTTGGGAGAAAGGCAGAATAAAAATAAAGTAATAAAGTGTATAAATGCATAAATCAGTATTAATATATGAGAACACCAGTAAAAGGAGTAGGTGGTTTTCTGGACATTACTTTCTAAATAGAAAATTGATAATAAAGGGGAAAGAATAGGTAAGAGCAGTTCAATGACATGCTAGAAAGTCTTTTAGCTATAAAGAGGAACAGGAGGGAAGGGGGACTGTGTGGGCATAAAAGGTACTTTGACATAGATTTTGTTAACTGAAGCATGTCTGTAATTCCAAGAATATATATATTCTCTAACACAGTTAGCAAGACCAGAATGCACCATTTTAGTGTTTCACTCACCTACACAGTTGTCACAAAGGCTGCAATGTGAGGCACGTGGTGGGCGGAAAATTTTACAAGTAAAACAGTATTTTAGTTTCACTGTTTGTCCATTGATAAGCACTTCTTTTGTTCTGGGAGGTGGACGGTAACCTCCTGAGTTGGAGCCATTTGCAATTTCTACATAGGGAAATATAAAGAACTAATAAACAGAATGTATTGTCATAATACTATAAATTTCACTCTAGTTATCGTAAAGTTTGAAATTCTTTCCAAAAACCAGTACTATTTTTCAAAGACTGTTATATATAAAAGAGCAATATGTAAATAAACAAAACAATGTTACTCCTCTCTTAGTAAAAATGCATGGTATTATAAAAAAAAAATTCTTCTTGTACATTTGTATATCACAGCTGCTTCATGCTTGCAAAACTACACATCACTCTGGGTGATATATTACAGAACAAAAAGTTGAAAAATACAGGAAAAAAGTTGTTTCATTTCTTGGATATGGAAATATTACAATTCTTTAAGGTGTTTATGCAAAACTCTGACTCACATAACTAAGTGAACCTGGGCTACCTGGGCATGAGATGTTTGCTGAGTGGTTGTGCTTTCTCCCTTCTCAACTAGAGAAAACAATGCCATCAGCATTTCAAAATCCTGTGCATTAAGAGACTTGAATTCCTGATACTGCTTAATACACCTGTTTTAAACATCATGGCATTCCTGTCGATAGTCTCCTTTCCTTGTTCTACATCTTTCTGTGTGATGCAGGCATGTGGGGGGGGGGGCTTGAGGGGCTTAAGCCCCCCCCCCCCCGAAATTCTCAGGGTGGTCCGTGAGAAGTCCTTACTGTTACGTGGCATGGTGGCATCCTTGTCCGCGCCTAGGCCCTCGGCGCACTCTCTTTCCTTTTTGGTGCCCCTGGTTTCAGCCTTTGGTGCCGGGAGAGGAAGGGGATTGCGCCGACAGCCCAGGCGCCAAAGAGGATGCCGCTGCACCACAGACCATTCAGAGGCCGCAATAGGCCTTCGCGCCCATGCACTCGGCAGACCTTCACGCCTGTGCATTGTAGTCTCGCCACACTCGTGGCTGGGAATGGAGTGTGTCGAGCCCGTCGGCTGCCTTCTGGGACTCTCTGGATCCTGGTAAACAACTCCCATTTGAAAAAAGGCAATCATTCCCCAATCCCTGCCTCTATGCACAGTTGGGCACATTGGTTCTATGTGCCAAGTTTAGTCCAGATCCAACATTGGCTTGGTTCAATGCCCTCTGGATAAGGGTGCAGTGCAACTCCCAGATCCAAGGTCAATCACCACCAATCCCCACCTGTCCTGTATGCACAGTTGGCCATGTTTGGTCCAGATATGATGTTGGCTGCCTTCAGTGCTTTCTGGATCCACGTAAACAACAACTACCATTTGAAAAGGGCAATCATTCCCCAATCCCTGCCTGTATTTACTGTTGGGCACATTGGCTCTATCATTGGCACCATCAATTAAGAAAGATACTGAGGTACTTAAAGTGTTGGAACTGTGTGACAAAATCTACTATCGGTCAATCAATTTCCTTTTGACTGTATTAGCTACTCTACCAGTAACGACATGCAGTGTGGAAAGATCATTTTCAACCATGAAGCGAGTGAAAAGTGTATCTAGAAGTTTAATGACAGACCAGAGACTTAATGGACTAGCAATGATTTCCATCCATCGGAACATCACTATCAAACCAGAAAAAGTAATTGACAAAATGGCCGGGGAGAAGAAAAGAAGTCTGTTGCTGTCAGGTATGTAGCCGGAGAGGGGGGGGGGCTTGAAGGGCTTCAGCCTCCCCCCCCCCCCGAAATTCTCAGGGTGGTCCACAAGAAGGCCTTACATTTATTATTTAAACTTATGTTTATTCATATCATGATCTTATCACCATGTTCAATATATCCCATATGCATGGGGGTATTGGGATAATGATACAAAAGGTTTGCTAGGGTAGATCCTCTCTCACTCAGACTCATCCCCTCCAAACCAAAATCCCAGCCCCCCCCCCCCCCCAAAAAAAAATCAAACTTCTGGCTACAGGCCTGGTTGCTGTAAAGTAAGAAATAAGTCAAAAAGTATTCTGTTAATGAAAGTAAATAAATAACATTTATTATTTAAACTGTTAGGTTTATTCATATCATGATCTTATCACCATGTTCTCACTAGGTTTGCTAGGGTAGATCCTCTCTCACTCAGACTCAGCCTCCCCCCCCCTCCAAAAAATCAAAATCCTGGCTACAGGCCTGGTGTGATGACTCCCTAATTTGATCTTGTCTATTTAGAAATTCATTATGATAATTCTAATGACCCTGCTACCACATTTCTCCTCTCCCTAACATTCTTTCAAACTCTGGCTTTCGACAGACTTCCACACATATCATTTTGACATCCTTTTTGATCCTGTATTCAAGTTGGAACCTTCTTTATCTGATCATTATCCTTAACTGACAAAGTTGATATCTTTAATTATAGTAATTGTTATCAATTATTTGGTCTACTCTTTCAATATACTATTTGACATTCTCAGACTCAATCCTAAATTTTTTCCTTCCATAGAAGGAAAGAAAGAAGGAAGACAAACAGCTAATGACAGAATCACAGAATACAAAGGAAATCAAGTTGAAATTTATCATCTGCATCAATAGCAGCAAAACTTTTAAGGAAGAGGCCTAAGGAGCTATCTTTGGATTTGGCAATGAGAAGGTTGTACATTATCTTTGTGGAGTGTAAAGAAAAAAGTCAGATCAGAAGAGTTTAAACAGAAATAGGGGGAGAATCTGGCAGCAGGAAGAAGGAACATCTTCCACGTATTTAGAAATATATGGAAGAACAGAAACTGGGTAGAGGGTGAATCAAATGATTTATTATATGTTTTATTATATATAGAGGGGGGAGAGTTGGGAGAAAGTGCTGTGTCTGAAAGGAATCACAGGAAAGACACAGCTAATAAAATGGTGAAGGAAGATTAGAGAGAACATAATGACTAGAAGTTAAAAAGATCAGAATCAAGGCGACACACGTAGGTGGAATTAGGTGAGGATAATAGTGTAATCAACACATCAGACATGGCACGAGAGAAATAAAGAAGAGAGAAGAGAAAAGTGCTGGAGGAGGAAGAACTCAAAAAAAGAATGTTAGTGAAACACATAGATTTTATTTAAACACTGAATGAGGTAGCAAAATCTAGATTGTAATATAGAAATTGTTTCAAAACAATTTTTATGAGAAACAGAAATTAAATCAAATCCTTCAAAAATTAATCCAAATTCCACCAAAGCTATGGGTGCCACTTGATACTGATCTATAACAGATTAATTGTGTAAATACCCATTTTAGAAACCTTTCCTGTATTCCTCAGATCTATGGTAGATTACTTTTGTACTCAGAAATCTTTGCGTTCTTAAAAGTTACTCATTTTGACATTTATGGGACAGAAAAAGTTCTTAAATTTCTCTTCAGGACTCCCAGATTTGAGGTTTTAATGCATAAAAGTGCACTTTGTAAACAAGGGAGCCACGGGACAGTAAGATGGAGCAGTTTGGAGTACATAAACGTATCCTCTCCTGACCCTGGACAATGCCTTTTTAAAAGTAAGTGAACTGTGTACCTAGGGCAAATAGAATAATTGCTGCATTTATTATGCTCCAACAATACAATGTCAGTCCACAGAAGCAGTATGCTTTGCAAGCGTTGTTAACATGGCCTATTTTGTGATATCTGAGTGTACTCCAGGGAAAATCTGTGACAATCCTCCATTTAATAAGGATTTAAAAAAAAAACACTGCATTCTGCGTGACAAGCTAGCATCTAAAGGCTCTTTATACTTCTGCCACTCTGTTTGGTAAGAACAGAAAACTTAATCAAATTGCATAACGATCACCTAAATCAACTACTGACATGTCCACATCAGTACCTTGAAAGCAATTAACTATCCCAAACAGAGGCACTTGGCACCAAAGCTGAACAACTCATTAAATTAGAAATCCTTAGGTGAACTGAAGACTTTAAATCAAAGCTGAAAATATAAATATAACAACACTTAGGAACAAAAGGCAGCATCTGAGTGCATTTACTCAGTGTTTTTTTCCATTTACAAAGGAGTTTGACAAATGTTAGTAGTGACAGCAAGTTAGCTGCTGCTCTTTAGTAAATTTATTTTATTTTCTGTTTAAGACAGTGTGGGCAACTGTAGAGGGAGAAGACATCTATCTTCTATCATGTTACCTGACATTGGTGCACTGCACTAGTACACTGGAGGTTACATTATGTCATTTCTAGTTTCATCTTTTCAAAAAGATTGCAGTGCTGAGGAAGTTAAGGCATGTGGGGGGTAAATCTTATATTCTGAAATAGTTTTGAGCTATTTGTGGTTTGGAAATAAAACAATCAATTTAATTGGTTTTTTTTATTTTTGTATCAATCTCATTTTAAAGCTTTATCAGGTATGTTGCGGTTTTTAGCCACCCTGAGTTCCTATGGAGAGAAAGAGGGGATAGAAATAAAATTAATAATAATGTGAACCATTTTCTCCATGCCTGGTTTAAGATAGTAACATCAGCACCATGTGTTATTGTTTTAAACCCCATAAACTAACTGAAAGCAGGAAAAAGAAAGAAACTCTTACATCTCCTCCTAACTCAAACTTTTCAAACAAAAAACCACCCACTCATTCCATTTCCAAGAGTGTACTGCCAAACACTGTCAATTGAACAGCCTTTCTGTAGGCCAAAACACAACAATGTGTTTTCCCCCAATTGTTTCCTAAATGAAGTGTCATGTTATCTCATTTCACAACTGTAGAAATAAATGCAAGGCAATATTCTTCACTAGAAAGCATTCATTTTAAATTTATATATACTGCAATTATTCTTTTTCTTAATGTCATTATTTAGTTTGTCAACAGGAAAGAACAGTTGAGCCATAAAGAAGTTTGCATTTTTAAGTATGCACTTTTTGCAATATGCACTTTATAATGATAATTCATGTATAAAATACTGCAAACCAGTTCTCAAAAAACAGTATTCTTTCACAAGAAAAAATGAAGAAAAGTTCTATATCAGGTTATGGCAGGGGTCCCCAAACTACGGCCCGGGTGCCACATGCGGCCCATCAAAGCCATTTATCCGGCCCCCGCAGCGGCAGCTCCCTCCTGTGCGTGCGGTGAGGAGGGAAAGGCGTGCACCTTTCCTGCTGCCTCTGATGAAGGTGCGAATAGGGTGAGGGAGGAGGGAAAGGTGCACGCCTTTCCCACCTCCTCTCTCCCAGTGTGCACTTTCCAAAGCTTTGCTGGTATTTTAATTATTTTTAATAATTAATTATTAAGGGGTGCTTTGCTAGTGCTTTTGGTGCACAAATGCAGGAGGGGTTGGACTAAATGGCCCAAGGGGTCTCTTCCAACCCGCGTTGTTGTTGTTATTATTATTATTATTATTATTATTATGGTTATTAACATTGAGGCTAGGTGACCATCTGTCAGGGGTGCTTTGCTTGTGCTTTTGGTGCACAAAGGCAGAAGCGGATTGGACTAAATGGCCCAAGGGGTATCTTCCAACCCTCTTTATTATTTTTATTATGGTTATGATTATTTTTATTATGATGATTATTAACATTGAGGCTGTATTTGTTCCTGTTTTGTTTTTTTTACTTCAAAATAAAATCTGTGCAGTGTGCACAGGAATTTGTTCATCATTTTTTTTTAAACTATAGCCCGGCCCTCCAACGGTCTGAGGGACTGTAAACTGGCCCCCTGTTTAAAAAGTTTGGGGACCCCTGGGTTATGGTGTTTATTCCTTTGTTTAAAGTATTCCAAGGTACAGCAGTCAGTATTTGAGAAAGACACTAAAATTGTGTTGGATGTTCCAAACAAGTAGAGTCTGGAGATGTATTTCATCTCTAATATTTCTTGATCCTATTTTGTGCCGAGGGGGGACTTGCCCCAAAGTGGGGACAACCTATACACTTCTCATGAAATGGAAGCATGGTTTACAGCGATTTTCTCTGATGCCACCATTCTGGAATACCCGAAGCAGCCTGGCAAAGTCATTCCAAAACAATTAAGTGAGACTGGTGTTCATCATACATACAAAGAAAATGAAGTGACAATGACAGACCTTCTGTGTTACCTATTTGTCTTTCTAGATCAGCTGCTTCATCGGGTGTTGCACGAGGCAGGACCCCAGGATCACTGAAGCTAGTCCGCAGCAAGGTCCCCATCACAAAGAAGAAAAGGACTGCTCCTACTGCAGGAATAGCAGGTGTGATCTGATCAGATAAATATGGACAACTGCAAAACAAGGAAAAATTAAAAAGTTAAGTGTAACTGCCATACAATAACTACTGTGGCTGATTCTTTAGGACAATTGAGGGGCAGGGAATCTACTGGAGCTCATAAACAATTCTTGAAGCAACTTTTCAGAACAACTAGGAAAGCTTCCCAAATCTTTAAAGTGAATAAAGAAAAAGGTGTTTAAAGATAATACCAACAAATAAACTGTTAAAGATTATTTTCTATTGAAGTATAGACCAGTAAAACATTTCATAAATGGCATACTTTTAATGCTCCAGATCTGGTTCCCAAACTAAGGCTTGTGGGCTGGATGTGCAAGGTCATTTATCTGGTCCTAACCTTTAGACTTAGGGTCTGAAATGACTTGAAGACACACAACAACAACAACAACAACAACAACAATCATAATTAACTTGACTATCTCATTAGCCAAAAGCAGGCCCACACTTCTCACTGAAATACTGGTAAGTTATGCTGGTTAAAAGTGTTCTTCATTTTAAATATTGTATTGTTCTTTCATGAGTTTTTTTTTTTTGCACTACAAATATGATATCTGCAGTGCGCATAGGAATTTGTTCAGGTTTTTCTCAATCTACAGTCCCCCCCCCCCCCCCCCCCCCCGCAACAATCTAAGAGGCCGTGAACCGGCCTTCTGCTTAAAAAGTTTGAAGACTCCTGCTCTAGATAAAAGATGAAAATATGGCTAAAATGTGTGGTTATTGTTCTGTGCTTCCGAGTTGCTTTCAATTTATAGCAGTCCTAAGTTGAACCCATCATGCGGTTTTCTTGTTTACACGAGGTAACTTTAAAAAATCTTAGAAAAGAATGCAGGAAAGAAACAGAAATTGTGAGGCTATTATTTTTAATTGCTTCTGCTGAAATGAGATGACAGTGGTTAAGTTGAACTAAAAATATCCATTGATTTACTCTTCTTAATACCCAATCAACTTTTAGAGATTTAATCTATGTAAACACTTCCTGCAAAAGAGAGCTAACTGTGAGGAAATTAAAGAGGGGAAATAAAAGTGAGATGAAGGAGTGCATTAGAAACTTAAAGTTTTAAATGGTTATTTATGCATGCAGGAGAATTAGCAAACTAACTTTTTATACCTTATAATAGGCATTTCAAAATTGTGTCCAAACAAAACATATTCAAAAAAGATCCTCCTTCACACCCCTACTGTTTACAATGATGTACTAGTTGAAACGGTTTAGAATTTATTAAAAACTATATTACAAAATTTTATTAAAATTTGTTTAAATCTTCTTTATTAAAATCACACCACTTTTCTTTATTATTCACAATTGTGTGCAAGGAAACTTTTAGTTTATCCAAGTACTTTTTACAAGTTTGGTGGATCCTTTTTCAGTAAACTACCCCTTTGAAGGATTTCAAAATATACAACTGTGATCTGCTGACCATCCATTTTCATAATATGACTTGTTTTAGTAGATGTTTTCAGGAACTTTAGTTTTCATGACTTAGCTTATTCCCAAAGTTAATTATTTCTCATAATGGCTTTGTGTTTCTAGAGTCAAGTAGTAACATCGCTGTGTTGACGACTCCAGTTTTAAGCAACTCCTCTTCCCAAGTCTGTCCTCTTTTCCAACAAAATCCACAGAGGGAGCTTTCTATCAAGTGCTGAATTCCAATTTTTTCAACAAGAAGAAACATCTTCTATAAAGGAATTACTGTATGTTATCTATTTTTACATTCTGGGAGGATGACCTAATTTCTTTTTTCTATCTTTCAGTCAACTTTAGGTTCTGTTCTCAAGTAAGATCACATAATCATGATGAATAATCATGAGTTTCATTTACTGTACTTCTAGACAGAATAAATGAAAGAGTGAAGTATGCATATAAAATAACACTGTATCCTGAACAATAAAATTCAACCAATTTGGGCAGTGATAAATTTTAGCAACTGTTTTTGTATGTCAACCACATGGAAAATCAGTTTTGTGCTTCTGATGATCAGACAGAGAGATAATAGTTTGGTGTGGATTTTATACAGCAGTGGAAGGGGCCTCATATACTCCATGTCTAAGCAGATAATATAATATTATAAATACAATATATAATAATTTATCTGGTAAAATAATACAAAACAATATAATTATAAAATCAGGACAGCAAATAAAGGGCAACAATCTGAAAACAGGGGAATTCCAGAAAGGAAACAATCAGGGCCAGCTAACAACTCCCAACAAAGGATTCCCCCAGGGAGGATGCAGCCAGGCTTTGAAGCTGCAAGGCCATTAATTGCTAATCAAGGTGCCTAATTGCAGCATTCATACCTGCCACACCGAGACTATTAATTGCTATTCAAACTGGCCAACCAAGGATTCCTCAAGATAGAAAGCGGCCAGGCTTGCAAGCAGCAAGGCTATTCAGTGCTATTCAACCTGGCCAACCAAGATTTCCCATAGGTAAAAGACCCCCAGGTTGTAAAGCCACGAGGCAACTTCCGTCCCATTATGATTCCCATAAGCCACAGCAATGCGTGGCCGGGCAAAGCTAGTTTATTAATAACTAGCTTAATAACTAGCTTGTCTTGAGTGAATCACACTCTCTTGAACTAGAATTTTAAATGTGGCTGCCGTATAATGTTTCCATCTTCTCTTTGCCCAAACTAAACATATCCAACTCTTCCCCTCCCATATCACTTGTTTGGCTGAAGTAAAATGTCTAGACTTCAACCTAAATGATTTGGATTGGAGATGAAGAGCTTCTCATAATCCTCAAGCAGAGTTCCCCAGACGCCAATGACATAGAAAGGGCTTAAATAAATGCTATAGGTTCACAAATGGACATTTTACCATTGGGGAAAGAAAAATTATAGAGTAATTCCAAGAATACAGCTATTTTTATTTTATTTTTTTATTTCAATGTTTATATCCCGCCCTTCTCACCCAATAGGGGACTCAGGGCAGCTTACAATAAAACACATATATAAAATTGTACAATACATTGCTAGATAACATTCAGCTACACAAATTACACCGGTATAATGCACTAACATTTAATTTCTAGAAGGCTTTAAGCTTTCCTTTGGACAAAACATTAGCTATTTCTAGAGGTCAGAAAATTTTATGCATTTCTTCCCATGATCTTGTGACATTACAATCGTAATGAACAGCTCCCACATCAACTGCCAGTTCTCATCAAGACAGTAATGTCCTCCCCCTTATGGAAATATAAAGTCCTGCTGCTCTAGAATCTGGAGATTAGGACACAGGGGAATGGATTCAAATTGCAAGAAAAGAGATCCCACCTAAACATTAGAAAGAATTTTATGAAGTAAAAGTTGTCTGGCAGTGGAATATCATGCCTCAGAGTGGATGCAGTTTCCTTGCCTGGAGATTTTAAGCAGAGGCTGGATGGCAACCTGGCAGGAGTTTGATTACAGCACTATATAACAGGGGTGTTTCAAAAAGATGAACTCAATCTGAAAAAGCTACATCGCTGCAAATATGAATTGCTCATGAATGAAACTCTTACCACTTAAATGATGGTGCATAGGATCTCAAATGATTGCTGCTTGATGCCTCTCCCAGTGTACAAACAGCCATTAGCCTCAGTCAATCACAAGAGGGTGACCCCACAACAGAACTAACAAGATATTCTCCATCTGCAGAGGGTTTTTTTTATATTTGCTTCTGGCTCAAAATAGTTAGTAAAACTCATTAAACTGTTTGCAACTTTTTGTATAAATGTAATATGTTATGTTGCCATCATGAAACATGCAACTTTTAAATTTGGTCCATCACCTTGAAATACCCTTTATTTTCCTGCATAGTAGGGAGTTAGAGTGGATGGCCCTTGTGACATCTTCACTTCTATGATTTGAGCTAAACACACTACTCTCGGCCAAACAGAGTGGCAATATAATCCATATTAATCTAGTAGAAAGTTCCATTAAGCAGAGGTCGTTTCATATCTGGGCAAATATGCATAAGACTGTGCTGCAGATCAACTTATCAAAGCACTGGCAAATTACCCGGCTTGGCTACACTTAACCCAGATTCAAGGCATGTTGGTGACTTTTTGAATAATTAGTTAGCTTGGATTCCAAGATTTCATTGTTGCTGTTGCTGATGCTTCCCCCACCATGGGACATCATCTGTTGCCTCCATGTACTTTATCAAAATGATTACCCTGGTCCTGCTATTTCTGTGCAAGCAACAGCAAGGAGGAGGAGCAGAAGCCATCAAATTCATAGATGAGTAGGAGACAGATGGTTGTCAAACAGGTGCAGCAGCAAAGAAGAGCAGCAAGCGAGCAGGAGATGGCAATAGCAGCAGCCAATGCTACAACAAAGGGAAGAGCCAATGAAGCTACATGGGTATGTCAGTGGGAAGGAAATTGAGAGCTAAGGAATTATGCAGAGATATAGCATAATAAGGTGAGAGGGGGTAGACAGGAAAGAAACTGAGCTGAAGAACAACCTTTTTTCTATGGGGAGCCGGGTAATTTACAGTCCTGGTATCTTACTCTAATACTCAGAAGAAGAAATTTAGTAGGGAATTTAGGTTAAATTTTACAAGTGTTTTTTAATCTTACAACTAAGATAGAAAAAGCTCTCTAACATTTTCTAATCGCTGTACATTTCAATGTGAAGTTTTTGAGAAATCAGTAGAATTAACACCATTTTGTATCTAATTCTGGTACATTTCCATTCATCCCAGTCTGGATGTTTTCTTCTGTAGATCCCTAGTCATAGAATCCCTTTTGGTCTACTAACCTAGCTTCATTACACTACTAAGCAACAAGTCATAATGGAAGTAGGGGCTAAGGCCATTTTTTAATTATTTTTTCCCTTCCCCTTGCATTGTTTACTTCTTGAAACCACCAAAATGGATTTTCATGGGGAACAAGAAGCTGCAGAGCAAAAGGAACAAATTGGGAAAAGTGTAATCTCTCTCCTTGAAACAATGCTGCAGTTGCTTTACACTACTCTTCCTCCACTGAATCAAATGTTTCATGTCGGTATTTACATAGACAATTACTGTTTTTGAACACTATAATGTAAAGAAAAATAGAAAGAAATCAGGAAATGGAATTTAAATACCGTGATGCTAAATTCTTTGCTAAACAACCAAATGAAGCTGTGTCCAGCAGTTATAGCTGCAATGAAATACTTTCTTACATTCAACTAAGTATTTTGTCTTCCCAGCGCCTACATTATGATAACATTTGTTCAACAGAAGTAAGGGCAAAGTTGTTACAAATCTGATTGGCCAGGGTTTTCCTGTGTTTTAGGCCTGTCACTATCTACACAGACAAGCTGAAATTTCCACTGTTCGTCCATTTAAAAATAGGACTGGCACGCCATTTATTTATGGAGACAAGTATGCCAATGCCCATTGTGATCGAAATTCAGCTGTTAGTCTCAATTAGAGCAGACTCACTTTATAACAAAACATATCCTATTATTTCTTCAGAGAACCTTGGGCAATGTATGTAGCATTTCCTAAGGATACAATGTTTATTTGTAACTTCTTGCAGAAGGACGTCTTCAACTATCTTTTAACAAATAAGAACATGCAAGGAAAATCACCACATTTGCAAAAGGTGTGTACAATAGCTCTGTACTTTTCCAGGAGAATCTATTCCAGCTTGATATATCTCCTTCATACCACAAGAAAAGAAGAAAACCTCTCAGAATATAGTGAGGTTTTAAAAATATATCTCAATATGGTTTAAAGTATTAGTTTTGATCTGCTATTAAACTTTTTACTAATACAAACTGAAGGTAATTTTAAGTGGGGAAGTCGTATATATTATTTGCTGGCTTTACCTTATCCTGGGTTGGAAATATAATAATTTAAAAACAGAAGAGTAGGCAGCATTACTTAAGGTATTATTATAGCTCGAGAATGACAATCAGGATCTATTTGAAAAGGAGCTTTTCAAAGCTGCATAGACAATTGCTTCTCAGTCTTGGAAATTTGCTATCTAGTGGTTTGTGGAGGAGTAAAACAATTCCTATTGTTAACATCAAAGCAGTACTGGCCTTGATTCCACTGCTAGTGTATCTATACTCCTATTCCAAAATACTTTATTTACATGTTGTTTTTTTTCCAATAAACTGTACCTAAAATGGTTCCCAAAACAGAAGTCATAGGTGGGGTGGGATTTCTTTAAAAGCTGTAGTATCACAAAACCACCCATTCAGTACATGTAAAACAAATTCAATATTACAAATGAAGACAATATTGAGCAAACTGAAAGCCTCCAATAAACCAATGAAATTGCCAAACTACTGCTCATTTTACTGTAGTCAAAGTGGTCCCAGCAATATGCCTTAGAAGTCTGAAATGTAACCCCCAACATCTCTCATATAGAGAAACATCTGGAAGCAGCAAAGGGGAAGAGCTGGGAGAAGCAGGGATAGAAATCCTTTTCCTCAGTTGTTCTGAGTGCTCTGTCCCTCCCCAATAAGCATTACTGCTGGATTAGAAGTAAAGCAAGACCTTTAGCATTATTACCACATTCTATACCCCAGTGTAGACATAGCAGGAACCCTTCCTTTTCTTTATTTCACTCATATTTGTATACACAAAAAGGCATCAGAACCTCCAGCTTTGATTTTTGAATTTACAACAGGTCCTCACTAAGTTTAACCTTGGGAAAATATTAGTTGTTTTAACTGTGATTAATATGTGAAGTGTTATTCTAAAAAGCAGGGTGTGAATAAACAAACAAACAAATAAATAGGCACCAGTGTCAAAACTTAATTGTCGATGTTCTTAGAATTGTGCTCAATTACACTATTAGCACAAGACAAATTCAATAGATGAACAGTACCATTCAATTTATTTACAGAGTATTTGTCTGAGAGTTAGCACTCGGGACACTTCAGAAAATACAGTCAGTAAATAAGTCTTAAAGTGAGGCCTACTGAACAAACAGCTATTGTAAAGAACATGTGGCACACACAGATTTCATTAATTGTCTACACCATTAACAAACTGTGATGTCATTTTCCAAATAAACTGAGCGCAATGGAGAAATTCAGCTGGAAGCACATACAACAAAGAGTAATGCTGCAGCCACATAACCTTACAAATCCGCTCCCTGGATTTGAACCTGCGACCTTTTGGTTCACAAGTTCTGCAGCTCAGCGCTTTAACACACTTTGCCACTGGAGGCCCCCGCCGCATTATACATACAAATAATAAATACTGTATAACATATCAAATTATAAAACAGTTAAAATACATAAATGCAATAAAACAAATTAAAAACATAGTTTCCCAGTCACGTTCCCCCCCACAGACCAAACATAAGCCTGCTAGTAAAAGTAGTCTTATGCGTTATTACCACGGGGGTTTTTTTTCGTGTCAGGAGCAACCGGAGTTGCTTCTGGAGTGAGAGAATTGGCCATCTGCAAGGACGTTGCCCAGGGGACACCCAGATGTTTTTGATGTTTTACCATCCTTGTGGGAGGCTTCTCTCATGTCCCCGCATGGAGCTGGAGCTGACAGAGGGAGCTCATCCGTGCTCTCCCAGGGTGGGATTAGAACCTGGCAGCCTTCAGGTCAGCAACCCAACCTTCAAGTCACAAGGCTTTTATCCCCTAGGCCACAGGAGGCTCCTTACCATGGGGTAAGGCGATATAAAGTGCTAGCGTAAAAGGTAATCCCAGGGCTGAGCAAGGCAGCAAAGCTGAATAGCAAATATTCAGGCCCCAGGGTTTCCCCTGCAGCAGGGCCCAACAGCTCTCCCAGGCCTCTAGGTCAGACCTTTTATGTCCTCTTCTTGGAGGCTGCTGGGTCAGCTGGATGGAATGAGGGTGTGGCTGCAGGTCTCCTCATACCTTGCATAACCCAGGAGCTTTGAAGGGTACTTTCTGATCTAGACTGTTATTCACAAAAGGAAGGAGGAAGAGAAACATATAGTACATGTTGCTGTGAGAGCATATGTGAAAACATACAGATACATGGTGGCTCCAGGGAGCAAATATAGAAAGCATCTCAGATTAGATAAATGTTAATTTTGCATTTTACTACAGCCACAGGTCACTAACTAAATCTTGGGGCTGTGGGAATGTATCACCTGTCCCACACACTATTCATATAGAAATAGATATCTTTACAAGTTACACATATTTCTGTAGTAAAATTATTGTAACTGGAAAATTATTGGAAAAATACATCTGCCATTTTTATCATTCTGCCTTGTTCACATGATACATTGCAACAAATACAAGAAATTAAAGATACCTCTACTTTAACCACCTTTAAAAACTTGACCCCCTCTTTTCCCACAACTACTGAGAACTAGCAAAAACTAGTTTGTACCAAAAAATAAAACAGTATATTTTCTAGAATATTAGCCTCAATACCCATCTATTACAACAGTCAGCTGAATTTAACAATTAACATTTTATTATATATTTCTTTCTTTGATTGGTCTTGGACAGCATATGTCTGGTTCTGAAGTACAGTGGAGTCTCACTTATCCAAGCTAAACGGGCCGGCAGAAGCTTGGATAAGCGAATATCTTGGATAATAAGGAGGGATTAAGGAAAAGCCTATTAAACATCAAATTAGATCATGATTTTACAAATTGAGCACCAAAACTTCATGATATACAACAAATTTGACAGAAAACGTAGTTCAATACGCAGTAATGTTATGTTGTAATTACTGTATTTACGAATTTAGCACCAAAATATCATGATATATTGAAAACACTGACTACAAAAATGGCTTGGATTATCCAGAGGCTTGGATAAGTGAGGCTTGGATAAGTGAGACTCTACTGTATTACAAAATGTCTACAACTGTTATTGTAATTCAATCATCACTTGAGACAAGAATTTTAATCAATTTTGCATCATTTCTACAATTTGAACTAACAATATTTCTACAATGAGAACTGTCATTCTTGTTTTGGATGAACACAAAGAATGCTTTCTTGAAATAAAACTTTTTGACCAACCACCATCCCTCTTCTTCTTTGTGCTTCACAGAAACTGGAGCTCTGCTACAGCAAATACCATCAATTCATCTTGTGTGATCTCTTTCCCTCCCAGCAATGTTCTCTGTCACAACATACCATGGAGCCATAGATTTGATGACATCATGTTCAAAAGGATCCCAGATTCTTAGAAAAGATTTTTTCCCAAGGATGTCGAGCCTATAGTGAGAATCTTGACTTACAACAACTTTTCCCCATACAAACAGTTCTTAGGTTCCAATCTACTTGTTTTCTATACGATATATTTTCTTCTTTTTCACTTCTGCTGTCAGTAAATACAGAGCTAAATCTTCTTCTTAAGGCAAACATGTCTAATTAGTATACCAAGATAGGAAAAAACTGTCAGAAAAGTGAAGTGGTTTAATGCTTGAAAAGAAGCAACTCCGGTTGCTCCTGACACGAAAAAAAATGCTTGAAAAATAATCTGTATGAAACAGTGCCATCCTGAGAACGTCTGCCCTGAGACCATTCGATGTTTTCTCTCAAAACTTAGTATAACACTAACCACTATCCAAGCTTGTGTAAATATTACATGGTAGGCAACACAATTCTTGCTCTTAAATTAAAAATAAATCAACACATTCTTAGTGCTACTGAACCAATTCCAAACTTCAAAAGATAAAGGTATAAAAATAGCAGCTGACAAGAGAACTGTATTCTGAATTCTTACAAAGAATTACAAAAGAATGTTATCATAAACAGAATTGTAAGTTGTGCTAGAAAAGTATGCTTTAATATTTCCTAAACTACAAAAAGAACTAGGACATGAAAAATTGCACATGAACACTTCAACAGCAAATTTTATTTCTGTGTACTTTTTAAGTGTCAGTATTTGATTCTCAAACATCTCCCCTTAAGAAAAAAAATAGTCCAAGATGTTAATTCTCCATTCTTCTTCAAGGGGCCCAGAAGACTACATAGTCTGGCTGATTCTTCTGGGACATATGTTTGGCACTAGACTATACATAATAAACATCTGAGAGTGTGGGTTTTTATCTGAGATACGGTATGAGAATATGTTGTCATTCTGTCTTGTGACAAACCTGGTTGAAGTCTAGAATGGTAAATTACTGTTCACAGTTTGAGAATATATAAGGTCAAAAGAGACCAAGGACATTGTGGTATGCATACTCCATAATGTACTCAGCAAGCTTCTATATCTGCCTTTCAAGGCCTGTTCTAATAGGCCACTATGTATAAAAAGTTTTCCTTCCTTCCTTCCTTCCTTCTTCCCCTTGATCCATCCCTCTCTTAACACACTACACATTCAATCTCAAGATAACTCCTGCCATGTGCACTTCAGGCCAAAAAAACATAGCATTTCAAGAAATCCTTGGCTACAGCAAACGGGAATGAGAAAGGCATGCACAAGGGCGTGTGACTATTTTTTTGTGATATGTTTGGTAAATTTTTGAATGCCAACAATTTATACTGCAAGTTAGATATTCAATAATTATACCTATATCTATTTAGTAGTAAACGGCTACCACACCAAGAAACTGTGTCAACTGCTGCTGCTCCTCAGTCGCATAGTCGTTTCTGACACTTCGTGACCTCATGGACCAGTCTATGCCAGAGCTCCCTGTCGGCCGTTGCCACCCCCAGTTCCTTCAAGGTCAAGCCCGTCACTTCAAGGATACTGTCCATCCATCTCGCCCTTGGTTGGCCTCTCTTCCTTTTTCCTTCCATTTTCCCCAGCATCATGATCTTTTCCAAGTTTTCCTGTCTTCTCATGATGTGGCCAAAATACTTCAACTTTGCCTCTAATATCCTTCCCTCCAGTGAGCAGCCGGGCATTATTTCCTAGATGATGGACTGGTTGGATCTTCTTGTGGTCCAAGGTACTCTCAGGATTTTCCTCCACCACCAAAGTTCAAAAGCGTCTATCTTCCTTCGTTCAGCCTTCCTTATGGTCCAGCTCTCACAACCACAAGTTACTATGGGGAATACCATTGCTTTGACTATGCGGACACTGAGAACTGGGAAGCCCTGGCCCTTGAGCGCTCTAATTGGAGGTCAGCTGTGACCAGCAGTGTTGCAGAGTTCAAAGAGGCACAAATGGAGGGCTTAAGGATGAAATGTGCCAAGAGGAAGGCCCGTCAAGCCAACCCTGACCGGGACCGCCTTCCACCTGGAAACCGATGTCCTCACTGTGGTAGAACATGAGGATCAAGAATAGGTCTCTTCAGCCACCTACGGACACACCCAAGACAACAGAAATGGAAGAGAATCGTCCTCGAACTACGAGGGATCGCCTAAGTAAGTAAAGTAAGTAAATTTTGCAATAAGAAGTTCGTGATCTGAGCTACAGTCAGCTCCAGGTCTTGTTTTCACCGACTGTCCTCTATCTATTTAGTAGTAAACTGCTAACATGTTAAATTTGTAACACTACTTTCCAAAAATACCACACCAAGAAACTGTGTCAACAGTACCTACAAAAACAATACCTGACAAATGCACACATCTAGCTTTTTTTCTCTTCATCTCCAGCTTCTAGCTCATTTCAATGACACTCATGGCTGACACATCAGGCCCAATTTTAAGATTGTTGACTTCCTTTTTCCATCCCTCACTTAGTGAGAACTCAAAACTCTTCTATGTCACTGTGGCATGAGGACTTTTATTAGTCCAAATGGGTATTGCTGGCTATGAATGTTGCTGTTTTTTCCCTAGAGGGATATACACACACACACACACACACACACACACACACATATACATACATACAGCATTTTATAAAAAAATGTTCCCTGAATGAAGATAGCAGGTAACCTTTGCTTTCTTAAAACACGCAATTTTTCTGGCCTTTAGTCCTCTAAGAGAAACAAGCAGGCATACTATCTTACAGTTAGGCAGAAAATTTGAAATATACCTCACTACCAATTAGCCTCTCACTATGTTCATATCAACTGAATGATTAGCATAGCTGCTAATGTTTTGTTTTATACCTTTTTAAAGTGAAACCAAAAGATTTATCATGTTCCAATACACTGGCAAACTTGATAGTGCACTCATGAAAATATGAGTGGTTGTTTTCCATATGCAAAACCTTCTGCTCCTTCACAAAATAAGCTGCAGGATTGTGTATACTCCTGTACAGGCAGTCCCCAAGTTATGAACATGATAGGTTCTGTAGGTATTGTATTTGTATGCAAGTCAGAATACGTACATTTTAAAGTGTAACTCCAGCCACACACACACACGTGTGTGCCTGTGCTTTGCCTAGCATAGGGATGGGTTAACATCCCTGTGGTGTTTGTTTTGCTATCTGTGCCCCTGTTCAGAAAATTTTACTTCCTTTTTTGTCCCTGTGAGAACTGGATTTTGAAAAAAATGGCTTGTTGTGGAAGCAAGGATTCGTGATAAAATGTGTCAAACTAAATATTAGGAACTGACTGGGTTATAACAAAAGAAATGGCAGTCTTAGTACAAAAAAATGAAATGGGAAATTACAGGGAAATAATGGAAGCAATAATTGAGTGCACACAAGCGGTGATAGTATTGGGATGGAAAGATAAATGGTATCTGAATATAGCAGACCAAATTGAATTCAAAATTATGGATGTAAAATTAAATGATTCAAAAGGTAATGAAAACAGAATGCAAGAAGTTGAAGAAAGATGGAACCAGGTCAAGAATTATATTATATTATATTATATTATTATATTATATTAAGTCTAGAGACTAGGCCATAAGAAATAGGATACAAATATTATACAGTATGTAAATCTAGAAGGATTGTCTCAAACAGGATTATTATGTAAAAGAAAATAATCCTCGTGGTGGTGGTGGTAATTGTAAATGTTATGTATGTGTATGTCCAAAAATAAAAATATATATTTATATATTTAAAAAAGCTTCAGTGGAGACACCGTTTCCCCATGATAACTTTTCCAGGGGTGAATTTACCTCACTTCTTGTTGTCTCACAACTATTTGTAACTATGAGTCATTTGTAAGTTGGATGTTTGTAACTTGGGAACTATCTGTACTTTATCTTGAACCCAAGACTACATATCTATAGTTAAAATTGGTGTGCCATTGTGCTCACTCTTGGAGATGTTTGATCTAGCCCTAGTGACAGATACCCATAACACATTCTATGTGGGTCTCCCTTTTAAGAATATGCAAACATTTCAGCTGGCCAAAAAAGCTGAAGCAAGATCATTTTCTGGGACTGGTTACAAGAAGCACACTGTTCCTTTGTGACAACAATTCCATTGGCTACTTGTCTGTTTCCGAGCACAGTTTAAAGCTATATGACCTCTAAAGCCCTTTCTGGCTTGGGCCCAGGCTATTTACGGAATTATATTCTGCTTGTGCTTTGAGAACTTAAAGAGAGCACCTTCTGTAAATCCCATCAGCTCCGCAGGCACATCTGATGAGAATGTGGACCTTCTGGTGGCTGCTCCCAGATGGTAGAATTCAATACCTAAGGAGAAAGTAGACTAGCATCCTCCATCTGTCAGCAGGTGAAACCTTTTTTATTGTAAAAGACTTATGGAAACTAAACGTTTCATAAGGAAAGAGCTTTTATTAGTGTGCTGAACTATTTTGTCTTAGTTTTAGAGCAAGTGTTTTAAATGATGTTGAACTGTATATATAATTTAGTTATGTTTAAGGGAAACAGTTTTCATCTTCTAAATTTATACGATATGTGTTTTGACCTTATCTATGTCAAATTTTGGTAAGCCAACTTGAGTCCCCTCGTTGTGAGAGACATGGGACAAAAATACAGATAATATGAGTAAAAGGTGACTAAGATGTTACAGTCAGCCCTCTGCATCTATGGCTTGAAAATACTCCCCCACCTCAACAATCCAAAACAAAAAACAAACCACTCTTAATTTTGCTACTTTCTGAAAGGGACACAATTTTACTACCCCACTGAATATAATTCTTCCACAGGGAATCCTGTAACCAATTCCTAGTGGATACCAAGGGCCCACTATACTATGTATAGTTATGAAAGTTGAAAGTTGGGTAGTAAGAAAAACCGATAGGAAGAAAATCAAAGCATATAACATCTGGTTCTGGAGAGGAATTATGTGGACACCATGAGCTGCTAAAAAGACAAATAAATAAGTACTAAAACAAATCAGTCCTGAATCCCTATATGCAAAGATGAATAAACGAAGGCAGCTATACTTTGGCCACATCACGAGAAGACAAGACTCACTTGACAAAGTGAAGGGCAGGAAGAAAAGAAGACCACATCCCAGAATAGATTAAATCAAGGAAGCAACATCCTTGAGTCAGCAAGACCTGAGCAAGGCAGATAGTCTGAGTTGGAGGTCTCTCATCACTGGAGCATCAAAGACAACCTGATAGCAGTTAATAACAACAAAGGGCATTTCCTTCCAGCAAATGATTGCTGAAAATAATGCATTTGATGTTTATGTTCTTACTCTGTATGGCACCAATATGATCTCTTGACAATCAATACAGATGAGGATATCCAGGTATGTACCACATGTCACACTGTTACCACTGTTACCACACTGTTACAAATGGAAGATTTTTTTTAAAGTTCCCCAGATGTTTATGCAAACACACAAATACTAAAAGATACAGATGCCTGGAAAATGAAACTTGTCATGGCTGACCAATATTAACTGCTTACCATTTATCTGATCATTCTATGACACTACATTTGACAAGAACATCTGCAATATCTCGTTGATATCTTTTGATTTCTGAAAAGGCTATCATAACCCCCATTCTATAAAAAATAATCTGTGGGAAAAATCTATCCAGTTATGTACTGTTGAAGGTTTTGAAAATGCCAGTCACAGATGCAGGCGAAACATCAGGAAAAAAATGCTGCTAGAAGATGGCCATTGGCCATTCAGCCCAGAAACCATGCAACTATCGACAAGTATGTTTTTTTCTATTAAACAAACATGGTATTGTACTGTAAAAAAATAGTTATGCTATAGAAGTAGATTCCCTCTGTCCAGTGTATCTTACTCACTTGTAAATGTGATTAATATAGCAGTAGTAACTTTACTTACTTCTAATATATATAAAACATGCTTATACATTGCGGTAACAAATCCATCATGGCACAAGGGTAGGAAAATATTAGTCCTGCATGCTAGGGTGAACTAATGTTGATTTTAGCTCAGATAAATGCATAGTTATTTCTCAAAACATGCATAATTTTCTTTCAAAACATTTTCAGCCTTCCCTATTATTCCACAATTTATTGGTCATTTCATATAATCTTACATTACCAGACTCGTTTTCAAATCACTGTCCCATAAAACTCGTAGGATTTACTGTTAATGCAATTTTCCTCAAAGATTCAAACAATATGTCTGTTTACAGAACAGATTGTGTACACATTAGGAAAACAATCTATGTTTTATTTCATCATATATGAATATTGAAACTACTGCAAAACAAACTCACAAGACATTGTATCTATCGCCATAGCTTTAGGGCCATACATAATATACTGAACAAACAGGAATGGGAGTGTTATGCAACACACAAGTGCCATTAACACATTTTATCACTCACAGGCACATTACATACATACACTTTTAAAAGCTGAGTAAGAATTCCTTAGGGGAATGGAATTCTACATAGTTGCAGACTTCAATACTTCCTCATATCTAGGGCTGGTGATAACAGGAAAGACCTAGTGGCTAGGTGAAAGTACCCAAAGTTGTAGAAGGTCTGCTCTCATCCAAAATAAAACAGTGATTTACCATGAGATGGTAAACTTCCACAAAACACACATTTTTTAAAGATAATAACACAAAGAAAGCTGGAATAAATATTAAGGTGTACTGTTAAATGTTTGTTTAGCATAGTTTGCTTTACCCTAGCCTAGAGGAGGAGTCACAATTCAACGGTAAATGTGCACTTCATTCCTAAAGGACTCAGATAAAATCCCAGGCATTTAATAAGGGGCTAAACCTAGATGGCCTTAGGGGTGCTTTCTAATTTTGCAGCACTATGATTACAAACAGAAGTGGGAAACCATTTCGCCTAAAACCCTAGAAATCTCCTTCCAGTCAGAGGGTACACCTACACTGTAGAATGAATGTAGTTTGAGATGGCTTGAACTGCCTTGGCTCAATGTGATGGAATCCTAGGAGTTGTAGTTTTACAAGGTCTTTAGCCAATAGGTGCTGATGCCTCACCAAACAACCCCAAGGATTCCATAGCACTGAGCCATGGCAATTCAAATGGTACTAAACTGAATGCATTCTAAGTGTAGATGCAGCCATAGTGAACATCACCGATATCAGGGTGGTTGTGTGTTTTCCGGGCTGTACGGCAATGTTCCAGAAGTATTCTCTCCTAATGTTTCGCCCACATCTATGGCAGGCAACCTCAGGTTGTGAGGTATACAACCTCTGAGGAGGCCTGCCATAGATATGGGCAAAACGTCAGGAGAGAATACTTCTGAAACATGGCCATACAGCCCGGAAAACACACAACAACCCTGTGATTCTGGCCATGAAAGCCTTCGACAACAAATTATTGATATCGAAAAACCAATAGTTTGATTCTATGTAGTAAGAGACAAAGAAAGTAGTAATCTTCATGCAAATTTATCAGAAAGCAGTTGTCCTGAGCAGAGCATGCAAAGAGTTGCAAACTGGATAGCATTAGGCTAACAAGGTCAAACAAGAGAAAAGCAACTGTAAGGCCTGAATGTAAACAACTAGTTTCTCAACACATTAGTGGATTTCTAAATTCACAAAATATTTCTTAAAATATAAAGGCTGAACATTAAGTTTCTACAATAAATCCAGATAGTGAAGAAAACTCTCTTAAATTACTGGAAAGGGGTTTAAAGAGAGAGAAAACGTTAATGCTGGGTTGTTGTGAGTTTTCCGGGCTGTATGGCCATGTTCCAGAGGCATTCTCTCCTGACGTTTCTGGAACATGGCCATACAGCTCAGAAAACACAGAAACCCAGTGATTCCGGCCATGAAAGACAGAATTCTAGTGCTACTTACTCAAATGCGAAGAAGAGCCCACTGGTAACCAAGATAAGAACAAGTGTCAAGTAGAAGACTCCTGTTTGGCGAGCCATCATGATTCTTCCATTGCAAAAGAATTTGTTTCTTCCTGGAAAAACCTCCCATTTCCTCTTGGAAGTTACTTTCTTCTTCTTATGGGGAGACTCCATGGGAGATGAAGAACTGTGAGTGCTGATCTGGCTGTATTCACAGTCTTTCATGGGTCCTCCGTCACCTCCTCCAGGAGTCATTGAGAAAAAAATACGGTGAGGGACACCCCTCACAGTAATAACAATAACCCTTGGCTAAGGTGTTTTCCAGAGTCACTATGAGTTATTTCATTAAAATAAATTTATCAGGGCATTATAAAATATCCATGTAACTCTCGCCATTCTGGTAGCGATGTGTGGTCTTTCCCTTCTTCCCAGTTAAATGTTTTTTTAAAAGCAAAAAAGTTCTTTGAAGTGCATAATCATACAATAAAAAGGATTTACAAAAGCTAAAATATAAATCAGTTGCAAGTTAATTATAAACACTGGAAGGATTCTGAAGCATTGTGTCTTTTGTTTAACAAGGAATGTTGTTCCACATTTTTCTAAGAATGTCTTGGTCTAGCAGTTTGAGTCAGCTCTTGTCATAAAGGTTTGATTGGAAATGTTATGCAGACCATTTTACAAAAAATATTTTTTAAAAATACAACCGTACGAATTTCTTCAACAGGTAAATACATCCAGTCAGGCTGAGAAACAATCTATAGTACCAATAGCTTCAATGAAGTTGTAGAGGGTTCTTGAGCTGTACAACAACACAGAGTATTTGTTCCTGTTTTCTTTTGCTCTATGACTTAAGTCTTCCCAATCATTAAAGAGGCATGATTCATATCCATGCTAGGAAAATATATGAAAATTCTGGACATGGCTGGAGCCAGAATTCATATTCATATGTTGGGAAATATTCTGTTTATTTCTTTCAGGAAAGAAGTCACAGGGGAGTAAAAAAAAACAACCCTCTATATTCGAAAGTCTTGCTCCTGCTGCTGCTTCTCCCTCCTAGTGCTCTTTTTAAGCAAACAGGCTTTCAGACCTCTAAATAGCCACAATAAAAGACTATCTCTAGTTTTTAAGTAGGTCTCACCAGGGAGCTTTTTGGCCCAGGATCCGTCTAGAAGTCCAGCAGGACCTGCTAGGCACCCCGCCTGCCTGTCTCAGTCCTCTGCACTTGGTCCCAAAAGCTGTCAATCACCTCCACACCTTTCTTTCAGGGAAGGAGGAACGTGAAGGGAAAGAGCGGGAGGAGAATGAAGAAGCCACTCACTCTTCAAACATTTATCTAGCTTTATCCCCGACTGGCAGCCCAAGCAGAATCCACCACCTTTTCCTCCTCATGGCCTTGAGAGAAAGGAAAGAAGAGAGGAAGGAAAGTCCAGAATGTGAGGAAGGGAGCAGGAAAAAGGAGGAGGGGAAGAGAGGGATGGAGCAAGCAAGGAAGGAAAGGGTCCTCTCAGAGTGCAGAGGACTGAGGCAAAGTGACAGGCAGTGAAGAAGGAAGGAAGACAGCGAGGAAGGAAGGGGAAAAAGAAACGATGAAGGGAGGAAAGAGAAAGGGAGGGAGAAGAGAAGAGAAAGAAGGGGGAAAGGAAGGAAAGAAAGGAAGTGAAGAAGGAAGGGAGATAGTGAGGGAGGAATAAAAGGAAAGGAGGAAGGAAGGAAGAGAAGAAAGGGAGGAAGTGAAGAAGGAAGGGAGATAGGAAAGGAGGAAGAAAGGGAGGAGAAAAGGAAAGGAGAAAGGAAGGGAGGGAGGGAGGAATGGTGAAAAGAAGAAAGGAAGGAGAAAAGGGAGGGAAGGAAGGAAAGAAGGAAGGAAAGAAGGAAGGAAAGAAGGAAGGAAGGAAGGGGGAAAGGGAGAAAGACAGGCAGGAAACAGGAAAGGAGAAAGGCAGAATGGGGAAAAGGGAAGAAGGAAGGAAAAGAGGAAGGAAGTAAGGGAGGGAGGAAGAAAGGGAAGGAAAAGAGAAGGAGGGAGGGAGAAATGAAGAGAGGGAAGGGTGAAGAGAAAGATACAGGGAGGGAGAAAAGAATGAAGGGGAAAAGGAAGGGAGGGAGAAGGATGGAAAAATCAAGAAAGGGAGGGAGAAGAGAAGGAATGAAGAAAAGAAGGAAGGTAGGTAGGTGGCTGCCCGCTTGGTCCCGTTCCTCCTTTTCCTCCTCCTCCTCCTCCTCGGGCGGGGAAGCAAGGCGGGCGAGTCCCTTTTCCTTCTGGATGCGGTGGAAGGAGAGGCGCTCGGCTCCGAAGGGAGGGAGGTCAAGGGGAAGACCCGAACCTGCAGAAGCGGCGCCCTCCGCCGCCTTTGCCTCCTCTTCCGCGGGGCTTGCCCTTCTCCGCCTTCATGGCCAGGCGCGGAGAGGAGGCGCGACTCGGTTCCTCTTCCTTCAGGCCAAAGACGGCCTGCCTGCTTGCCTGGGTCCTATTCCGCCCCAAGCCTTTCCTCCGAGAGAGGCCCTTCTCTCTCTCTCAACCTCTCCTTTGTCACCAGAGAGAGCTGTTCTCCCTTCGCCGCGTCTCCGGAGGCTTCCCGAGGGCTGCTTCCTCCTTTCTCCTCCTCCGTCCTCCTCCCTCAGAAACCGGCCCGCATTCTCTCCTCAGATAGGGCTCTTCCCCCTCCTTCTTCCTCATGCCGAGACACTCGCGCTCTAGGCCTTCTGGGAAACGTAGTCCGGAGCCTGCTTCTGCGTGCGGTAGATTCCATTGCCTCGGCGTCAGCGGAGAGGGGAGGAAGGACTACATCTCCCAGAATGCCTTCTTTCTCCCCATGTTTGACGGCTTGGCGCTGTGTGTATACTATTCTCCTGAGGGCGAAGGTGTCAAGCAAGGCGAGGGAGGAGCAATTAAAGGGGGAGAAGGAGAAGTAACTGTAATTACCCGTAACCTCAGGATACGTTGCTAATTGTGTTGAACTCTTAAAATGGTAATGATTTTGAGAGTAAAGTTACAGCAACATCTGAAAAGAGGAATAATCTGGTCCTGGCACAGTCTATAGCAGGCCTGGGCCAACTTAGGCCTTCCAGGTGTTTTGGACTTCAACTCCCACAATTCCTAGCAGCCTAACGGAAGGCCGAACAGGGTATAGAGTTACAGCCTGTGCCGGATGGGGTGACACTCCCCCTGAAGACACAGGTTCGCACCTCGGGTGTTCTCCTGGGTTCATTGCTGAGCCTGGAACCCCAGGTTTCGGTGGTGGCCAGGGGAGCTTTTGCATAACTAAAACTTGTGCACCAGCACTTGCACCCGTACCTTGGGAAGCCAGACTTGGTCCACGCTCTTGTTACATCTCAAATAGACTACTGCAATGCGCTTTATGTGGGGTTGCCTTTGAAGACTGAACATTTCAAGTAGTCCAACGGGCTGCAGCCAGGCTCCTCACTGGGGCAGCATGCAGGGAGCATACAACCCCCCCCCCCCCCATTACGTCAGCTCCACTAGCTGCCAGTCTGCTACTGAGAACAATTCAGAGTGCTGGCTTTAGCCTATGAAGCCCTGAACGGTTCCGGCCCAGCTTACCTGTCTGAATGCATCTCCCCCTATGAAGCAGGATGTACGTTAAGATATTCTGGGGAGGCCCTGCTCTCGGTCCCACCACAGTCACAGGTGCGGCTGATGGGGACAACAGACAGGATCTTCTCAGTGGTGGCCTCTTGCCTGTGGAACTCCCTCCCCAGTGAAATTAGAACAGTGTCCTACCTCCTGACCATCAGGGAAAAAGAACAAAAATGTGATTATGGGACCAAGCTTTTGGACAATAATAAAGTGCAATAAAGAAATATAGAATAGTGCAATGACAATTGGAACTGCTTTGGATTACGATTTTGGGTGATGTAGTTTTAATTAGTTGGGAGTTTTTTTGGTTTTAATGTTGAGATGTTTTTAACTTGTTAGTTTTAATGTAGTTTTAATGGAATTGTTTATTGTATGTATGTTTGTGGCATCAAATTGTTGTCTTGTTGTAAGGCCACTCTGAGTCCCCTGCAGAGTGAGAAAGGTGGGATATAAATGTGGTAAATAAATAAACAAACCTCTCTGTCCAGTTGTTTGGGACTGAAAACAAAAACAAAATCAGGACTCAAGGCTGGGAAATCTCTGAGGTATGACATAATAGGGTGACGAAGTGAGAAAGGAGTAATGGTTTAGCAGCCAGAAAGAGGAAATAACGATGCTATAGAAACCAAACCTCTCAGCCATAAAATCGTCAACTCATTGGTGTACAGTAATTATAACCTGAGAGGTGTCATTACAATAAAGGTTGGGAATTCCTGCTCCGTTTCCTTTGTACTTTCTCCAAACACCAGGCTTCACTGCAAACATGAGATCATACTCACTTCATTAATCACAGACCCTTTTAATATACTAATGTGGTAGTTTAACCTCTTTATATTGATTTTTATTGCAGCATCTACTTTAAAAACAAAGGGGTGGGAAGTATATAAAGCAACAATTCCAATTTGCAGTTTAATGCTGTTTGGAGAGCCATATCCTACAGCGCATTAGCTCCACAAAAACGAAGAGTTATGAAATGAAATCTGTTTGCTTTCAGCCCAAAAGTATTTCAGCTTAAATGTGTCAGTTTCAAGATAAAGATCTGAGAGTGTAAATTATTTGAATTTGTGAGTTCAGTTCAAACTGACACTAGTGAAGTAAGAGAACACTCAGGAAATGTTAATTATGTTGAAAATACTACCTTGCAATTACTCAGTGTCTGTTCCTGTGGTAATAACATTAACTGCAATACTGGGAGGGGGTTAGTTTATATAAAGATAGTTTAGTCACTATGGTAACAGATGGTACAGATAGATGAGGGTTATAATTCCATGCAACATAATTGGAATGCCTACTGATAAAAATTAAGGAAGAATGTGCAAAAGCAGCTGAATATGAAGAAAGCAAAAAAAAAAATGACCACAGAAGTTTCCATAACTTAAAAGTAGATGCTAAAGTCAATTAAATCTTTAAAGATTTACAATAACTTGGTTCAGTCGTTATGCAAAATGGAAACCAGTCAATAAATCAGAAAAATTTCAAGACTTTGAAAGGGAGCTATAAAGGAACTAGATGCAATCCTCAAATGTAAAGATATATTATTGAATATTCAAGTCAGAATAATCCATGCCATAATTGTTGTGTTCCTGTGTCATTTCTACCTTATGGCAACAGTAAGGTGACCCTATCACAGGATTAGCTTGGCAAGATTTGCTCAGATTGAGGTTGCCATTGCCTTCCTCTGAGACAGATACAGCCCAAAAATGATAGAATGATCTCAATTTGAGTTCAAGGCAAGCCGTTTAACATCACAGTGATCCAAATAAGAAGATTGAGTGCGATTTCCTGCTTCTTGGCAGGGGGTTGGACTGGATGGCCCATGAGGTCTCTTCCAACTCTACTATGATTCTATGATTCTAAGATTCCAAGGCTGGAGTTAAAATTGCTGGAAGAAACATTAACAACCTTAGGTATGCAGATTATACCACTCTGATGGCCAAAAGTGAGGAAGAGCTGAGAAGCCTTATCACCAAGGTAAAAGAAGAAAGTGCAAAAACTGGGTTGCAGTTAAATGTCAAGAAAACCAAGATCATGGCAACTACACCTACTGATAACTGGCAAATAGAAGGAGAAAACGTGGAGGCAGTGACAGACTTTATATTTGTAGGCGCGAAGATCACTGCAGATGCAGACTGCAGCCAGGAAATCAGAAGACGTTTACTTCTTGGGAGGAGAGCAATGGCCAATCTTGATAAAATAGTGAAGAGCAGAGACATCACACTGGCAACGAAGGTCCGCATAGTCAAAGCAATGGTATTCCTCATAGTAACTTATGGTTGCGAGAGCTAGACCATAAGGAAGGCTGAACGAAGGAAGATAGACGCTTTTGAACTTTGGTGGTGGAGGAAAATCCTGAGAGTGCCTTGGACCGCAAGAAGATCCCACCAGTCCATCCTCCAGGAAATAATACCCGACTGCTCACTGGAGGGAAGGATATTAGAGGCAAAGTTGAAGTATTTTGGCCACATCATGAGAAGACAGGAAAGCTTGGAAAAGATCATGATGCTGGGGGAAATGGAAGGAAAAAGGAAGAGAGGCCAACCAAGGACGAGATGGATGGACTGCTCGGTTTAATGTTTTATCTGATTTGTGCTGTCGTGTCTGGGCATGGCCCCATCTAAGCCGCCCCGAGTCCCTCCGGGGAGATGGGGCGGGATATAAGAATAAAATTATTATTATTATTATTATATTATTATTATGGACGGTATCCTTGAAGTGACGGGCTTGACCTTGAAGGAACTGGGGGCGGCGACGGCCAACAGAGAGCTCTGGCGTGGACTGGTCCATGAGATCACTAAGAGTCGGAAACGACTATGCGACTGAGCAGCAGCAGCAGACACAGAGATAATGCAGGTTGCCCAAGGCCACCCAAAGTTTCCATGGCTGAATGGGGAAAACCAACTCATTGGAAATGTGGTGCTGGAGGAAAGTTCTGCAGATAGCATGTATTGCCAAAAAAGCCACAGAAATGGTTCTGAAAGTAATTAAAGTCTGAACTATCACTAGAAGCCAAGATGACTAAACCAAGACTGTGATTACATGACTCATTGGAAAATATTATAAGGCTCAATAAAGTTAAAGGCAGCAAGGAAAGAGCAGCCCCACATGACAGGTGGATTGACTAATTCAAAGGAGCCATTGCCCAAAGTTTGCCTGATCTGAACAGGTCTGTCAAATGAATCCCATATAAGTCACTTATTCATAGGATTGCCATTTGTAAAAGCCAATTTAGCAACAAATTCCATACATACCTACTTATGAATATATCCCATTATATATACTACCGTATATCTATATTTATATGTATAATGTAATGCATTCGTTTCTAACAGCAACCCTAAGACTGGGTTTTGTTGTCAAAATTTGTTCATAAGGGGTTTGCCTTTGCATTCCTCTAAGGCTGGAGCAACACTGCCCTATATCCCAGGATCTGATCACAGAAGTGTATACAAATGCAAATAATATAATAAACACAATATACATTTGCATTGAGGTATGTGTATAAGTTGTATACAAAACATAAATGAATTCAATGCTTGACGTGGGTTCCATCTCCAAGACATCTCATTACACACACACACACACACACACACACACACACACACAAATATGGGTGTTCCAAAATCCTCTGGATAAGGGATACTTAGCATGTATAACAGACTAAACTAACGGTGTGCCTTTATCACGTTGTGCTTTTCTTGCATGACAAGAGGTTGGACTAGATGGCCCATGTGGTCTCTTACAACTCTATGATTCTATATAGCAAGATACAAATCTATTTGATATGTGAGTCGTTATTTCTTGGAAGATTTCTTTTCATGTGTGGGTCATAGCAGGGTGATATTTGATGTTTTAAATTCAATACTTCTCTGTAGTTTCAGCAAAAAACTGAACTCATTTGAGCATTTGCTGTCCTCCACCCACATTTTATTAATCTTGTTCCAGTTCACAGTGACCTGAATTGTGAAAATGTATTCCAGATGCAGAGGCAGTGGCTGTTTTTGGTACGGACTATAGACCATTGTTGCTCTAATGAAATCTGTTGAAAGATTAAAAGAGCCCCTTGGATTGTAAATAGTCAGTTCCTTTGTTGTGTGTGAGAAACTGCTTTGGGGCAAATGAACTATCATAAAATGTTGCCAGTATAAGATCACATAGGAGAAAAAATTAGAATACTCTATTCTTTTTTGGTTTTCAAGTATTTAATGTTGATTGAACATCTACTATTGTTATGTTTACCAATAGTAGTAAAATTGATACTACGACAGTAGAGTCTCACTTATCCAACACTCGCTTATCCAACGTTCTGGATTATCCAACGCATTTTTGTAGTCAGTGTTTTCAATATATCATGATATTTTGGTGCTAAATTCGTAATTACAGTAATTACTACATAGCATTACTGTGTACTGAACTACTTTTTCTGTAAAATTTGTTGTATAACATGATGTTTTGGTGCTTCATTTGTAAAATCACAACCTAATTTGATGTTTAATAGGCCTTTCCTTAATCTCTCCTTACTATCCAACATATTCGCTTATCCAACGTTCTGCTGGCCCGTTTACGTTGGATGAGACTCTACTTTAATTGGATCTGAGTAAAGGCCCCCTCCCATTTGTTCAGATTCAACTCTACTTTTATATTATGCATTCAGGTTATTGTAGATGCAGTGAACTTGAATTAAAGATGGACATTGTCTACTAGTAAAACAGCAATCAATTTAAGTCATGAACAAATTAGCCAAGAGGAGAGTAGGTCGCAAATCCTTGGATGCTACTCTAGGTTTCTTTCTGACTTCCTCAATAATTAATCCATTTGTTCTTGGAGTTATTTTGGTGGAGCAAGAAGTCCTGGATGGAGAAACTATACTCTTCAACCTTTTCCCCATCTAGACTTTTTGTCTGATAGTGGACAGGTGAAACCCTGTATCCTTGAAAACCGAGGAGCAGTCATCGCTGCTTCTCTGAAGTCTTCAGAGATGTTTTGATCACAACAAGATATATTTCAAGACAACATTATAGTGAATATCATCTTTTCTAATGTGTAAGGCCTCCCAAATTCACATCTGTAGACCTATCTAATTACTTAAGTTAGTAAATCATTTACCTGAGCGGATGCAAACACAAGTTCACTTACATTTGCACATTCTGGGACTCTTAATGTGCTCATTGTTTGCCTAATATATTTATTGCTATATTTCACAAGACAAAAATTGGTTAATATACTGTAAACTCTATTGGAGATGTACAAAAGGTACATTATTGTGGTTATACTGTGGATTTTCATAATGACTTAGGGTTTGCAAATTTTTTCTTAACACAACAGTATAGGCAACTTATACTCCCCGCCCCCCCAAACACATATTATGCTTGAGCAACATTTTTTTTTGCAATATTCATTTACAAGAGTTACAGAAGGCAACAAAAAAGAAAATACATTTAGCAAATCCCTGCCCCTTTTCTTCCCACCTGTTTCACTGCTTTCTATAGCTCTCCATAAAGAGATGATTTATGATCAACTTTTCATTTATCTCTCCTCTAGCTTTTATTCCAGGTTTCTGTCAAGGAGACTTATATAGGCATTCATTCTGACTACATATTATTAAGATATTCCAATTGTATAGGATACTGCAACACACTGATTATTACATTCTTTAAGATACAATGTGCGTTACAAAAAGGTGGTTTAGATTGCACCTTGGGAATTAAATTCTAAAATGAAACTGAATACTGCTAGAGATCTTACATTAGGAAATTAGAACTAAACTGTTCCAATCACGATATTACCAGTAATTTATGCAGCAAGAGCAATTTAATTAGATACAATGCTACCTACATAGAAAAAACTCATTTAACGCTCAGTATGAAATAGATACTTGATACTCAGGTCTTTCTGGAGTTCTGCCCAATATGCTGCTTAGCTACAATAAATAAAAACGAGGCATTACCAGATCAGACTGAATTTGTACTATCTGAGCCTGCTGGATTATTTCCAGATATAGGAAACTGTGTTATACTAATTGAGATCATTGATCTACTTAGCTTATTTACAGTAGAGTCTCACTTATCCAAGCCTCGCTTATCCAAGTTTCTGGATTATCCAAGCCATTTTTGCAGTCAATGTTTTGCAGTCAATGATATTTTGGTGCTTTTTTCGTAAATACAGTAACTACAACATAACATTACTGCGTATTGAACTACTTTTTCTGTCAAATCTGTTGTATAACATGATGCTTTGGTGCTTAATTTGTAAAACCATAACCTAATTTGATGTTTAATAGGCTTTTCCTTAATCTCTCCTTATTATCCAAGATATTCGCTTATCCAAGGTTCTGCCGGCCCGTTTAGCTCTACTGTATTGTCAACTCTGAGCTTCAGGCAGAACTCTTTCCTAGTCCTTTCCAGAGATCCCTGGTTGCTCTCTTGCAGCCAAGTCTGACTTTATTCAGACTTTCCTGAAACAGACATGTTTATGTTGAATGTGGTGTAATAAACTATATTAACTTCAATTACATCTAGATTTGAATATACCAGAATGAAGCATATAGGGATGATCCAATTTTTTAAAGTCTTAGGTTCTGCGGGTTCAATGAGCACACTATGCAATAGACATCTCTAAACCTAATACATTCAGTAACAATTCAAGATGATGGTTATGGCTGATAAAGACCTACACAGCTTTAGTTCAGTTTATTTGTAGAATGTATCTTTTTATATCTGGGGCAGACAATCACCTAGGACCATTTTTGTTGCTGCCAAGGCCCCTCAGGGATCAAAAATATTTGTCTTGCTAACAATGAAAGAAAAACCTTTTGCTCCATGATGTTCTCAAATTCTATCTAGGATATGTGAATGTGTATGGCATTTCCACCATGTTTAGGGGTCCTCTGGGCTCAAAAACAGTTTTTGCAAAAATAATATTAAATTAAATTAATTGCCCTGAAAATCTGAAGTGTTCTCATGTGGTGCATTTTCACCACATTCTCTGCTCCCAACCCATTGAACTGAAGTCTAGGAGAGTCCTCTTCTGAACCCCTAAAAATAGTATCCTTGAGGGGCCCTGGGACCAAACCATGTCAGATCCTAACAGCACACTTTGAAGTATTATTAGCTGCCTTGAGCCCCACCTTGGAAGAAAAGTGGGATACAAATTCAGTTGAATAAATGGATGAATACTGTACATCCTTACATGGCCATGGGTGAATAAATCTTGCCACTGATCCTTAGAGGCGCCTGCTCTTTTTTGGCTCCTCTTCTTCCTGAATTGTTTCTGTCCCTTCTGGTTATAATAAGAAAACCACCAACTGTCAACTTCTTAATAGTCTGTTGTTATAATAACTATAAAGCATTTTGGATTATTTTCCCTTGTTTTGTCTGTTTAGACCAGGCATGGGCAAACTTTGTCCCTCCAGGTGTTTTGGACTTCAACTTGCACAATTCCTAACAACTGGTAGGCCAAAGTTTGCCCATGCCTGATTTAGACTATAAATACAAGGACAAGGTTTTTTTTTTTGGTTTTTTTTTTGTTCTCTCCTTTGGGAGAGAAGAAGCGGGATATAAATACTAATACTACTACTACTAATAATAATGTAATTGATCTGTTAATAAAAATGAATATTTCTGGCTGAATAGCAGTGTACAAATACATTAAAATAAAAAGTACAGCCACATTAATTTGAAGGCACCTCCTCTGAAATAATATCGGAATGAATAAATACATCTCAGGTTTCCGATTATTATCTGTATTTTTTTTACTTTTAACTTGTTTTCTTTACAGTCTGTAGAGAACTGAGTAAGATTTCAGGTATGCCTATAGGATGAATATATTTATAGTCCAAAAACTACAGCAGTTTATCTTTTAATTAGGTAAAAGATCACATATATTTATGATGCCATAAAATTAATAATCAATGCCAGCATGAAATGTTTATTAGAATTTTTATGTAAAACAAACAGGAGTGATTCTGGGGAGTTTAAGATAGGCTCACCAAAGAGATACAGCTTCACATAATGGCTTCTGCATTAGAATAGATAAGACTGAAGAAAAGGTTACCGCATAATTTATTTACTTATATATTTCAATAATAAAATTTAACCACTCTCATATCCCAAAGCCTTGGCTGAATAATAAAGAGTTAGACATTTATACATAACATTTCAAATTAAAATTAGACGTATAGACAAGAGCAAGGTCTGTTCTCAGGAGATCTGCAGGGCATCTTAGTTGATTCAACACAGAAAAGGGACCCTGTCACTCCCCAGAGAAGATGTGTGCTATTAGTAGGAGACCCCCTCCTGAGAGGAACATAAACAGTGATTTGCAAATGTGACAGGATGTTTCGAGAAGTATGCTGTCTTCCTGGGGCAAAAATCCACCATGTAACTGACTGGCTGACAAGACTCATCAAGCCCAATTACCACCCCTTTCTCTTGTTGGTTTATGTGGGAACCAATGATGCTGCAAGGTCTAGTCTACAAAAAATCAGAAGGGATTTTGAAGCTCTGGGGAGAAAACTAAAGGATTATAATGTAAAGGCTGACTTTTCATCTCCTCTCCCAGTTGCACTACGTGGTCCAGGAAAAGCGATAAAATAGTAGAGGTGAACAACTGGCTCCGCAAATGGTGTTGTCAAGAACGATTTGGCCATGGTCTGCTTTTCCAGGAAGATCGGCTTCTGGCACGGAATGGATTGCACCTCACAGAAATTGGAAGGAATGTTTTTGCTGAGAGATTTGCAAACCTGATCAGGTGGACTTTAAATTGAGTTGTGTGAAGGAGAGTGACAATATTCTTGGGGACAGTACTGTATCAAGGCCCAGACAAAACAGCCCAAAGGCTAATGAGACAGTTGGACAAACAGGACAAGTACTAAGCAGTGAGAGAACAGTAATCTCAAATAACTAGTTAGGGGGACTGTCCCAAAGGTTAGATGCCTCTACACTAATGCACAGAGTATGGAAAATAAACAAGATGAACTGGAGCTCTTAGCACAACAAAACAGTTATGATGAAATAGGCATCATTGAAACCTGGAATGTTGTGATTGAAGGGTATAACTTATTTCAGAGAAATTGACCAAATAGGAGAAGGGGATGGGCTAGCATTATATCTTAAGAATGTTTACACCTGTTAAGAGATGCAAGACTTCAGTCCTGACAATCAGGTTGAGAGTATCTAGATAAAAATGAAGGGAGCAAGAATGGAAAAAGATGTAGATGTGGGGATCCACTACAGACCTCCAAGCCAGACTGAAAACCTGGATGAAACCTTTGAGCAGATAAACAAACATGTAGAAAGAAGAGATACGTATAGTAGAAATGCGGAATTTCAACTACTCTGATATATGCCCAAAAAGACCTCTGCCAAGTCCAAAAAAATCCTCACTTGCCTTGCAGATAAGTTTATTGTCCAGAAGGTGGAAAAAACAAAACAAAACAAGGGATCAGCTGTTCTTGGGTCTGATCCTAACTAACACTGGAGATCTGGTCAATGGAGTGGAAGTGGTGGCATTCCTTAGGTGGGAATAACTATGTGCTCCGGGAGTTTGAGATACAAAGGAAGGGTGAAACTAAGAGAAGTCAAACATGCATTCTAGACTTTAGCAGAGCTGACTTCTGGAAATTTAAGGAAATACTGAGTGTGATTCCAGGGACAGAATACTAAAAGAGAAGGGAGGTAATGATGGATGGGAATTTCTTAAAAGTCAGATACTGAAGGCACAAATGCAAACAGTGCCAGCAAGGAGAAAAAATAGAAGTATAAAACAACTAGAATGAATGTCCAAAGAACTTTCAATTGAGCTAAGATTTAAAAGGGGCATGCACAAGAAATTGAAAAGGAGAGGAATCATCAAAGAGGAATTAAAACAAACAAACAAACAAACAAACAAACAACACATGTAGAGAAAAGGTCTGAAAGGCTAAAGCACAAAATGAGCTCAAGCTTGCCAGAGGGATTAAAAACAATAAAAAGGGGTTATTTGGTTATTTCAGTAGAAAAAGGTAGAAAAAGGAAACGAAGGGCCTCTGTGTGGAGAAGGTGGTGAAATGCTAACAGGAGTTAGGGAAAAGGAAGAGCTGCGCAGCACCTTCTTTGCCTCAGTCTTCCCCCTAAAGGAGATTGGTGGTAAGAGGTAATAGGGGAAATGAAACCCAAGATAGGTAAAGAAGTAGTCCAGGAATATCTGGCTACTCAAAAGGGCAGATGAGCTACACCCAAGTGTATTGAAGCAACTAGCAGAAGTAATTTCAGAACCACTGGCAATAATCTTAGAGAATTCTTGAAAGCTCCATCTTTGTGGAGACTTAAAAAGAGACTGGATGGCTGTCTGTTGGGGGTGCTTGGATTGTGCTTTTCCTGCATGACAGCGGATTGGATTAGGTGGCTTATGTGGTCTCTTCCAACTCAATTATTCTACGATTCTATTAATTTCCTCTTCCTGAGTGTAAGCAATATTTTAAACCACTGCTTCTTAAAGTGTGGGTCTTGCCCTCAATGGCTTCACTCAGTGTTGGGACATGACAAATTGGGCAACAGGAAAGAGTTTCCAAAGGCCATCCATTTACATGAATCTGTTAGCAACAATATGCAAGGTTTACAGTGGACTCTGCAGAAAATGCTTTAGCTTTACTTCATTAAAAAAAAGAAAACCAACCTGTTTAGCAAGCCTTGCAAATGTTGATTTATTATAATTTATTATCACTGATGTTTGATTTGTATACCTATTTTATATACCTATATAGACTCATATAATGCAATTCAATGCAGTTAAACTGCACATGTGTCTATACCAGGCATGGGCAAACTTTGGCCCTCCAAGTGTTTTGGACTTCAACTCCCGCAATTCCTAACAGCCTATCAGCTGTTAGGAATTGTGGGAGTTGAAGTCCAAAACACCCAGAGGGCCAGCGTTTGTCCATGCCTGGTCTATCTTCTTCTTCAATCACACAGTCGTTTCCAACTCTTTGTGACCTCATGGACTAGTCCACGCCAGAGCTCCCTGTTGGTCGTTCCTTCAAGGTCAAGCCAGTCACTTCAAGGATACCATCCATCCATCTCGCCATTGGTTGGCCTCTCTTCCTTTTTCCTTCCATTTTCCCCAGCATCACGAACTTTTCCAAGCTTTCCTGTCTTCTCATGCTGTGGCCAAAATACTTAATCTTTGCCTCTAATATCCTTCCTTCCAGTGAGCAGCTGGGCATTATTTCCTGGATGATGGACTGGTTGGATCTTCTTGCGGTCCAAGGCACTCTCAGGATTTTCTTCCACCACCAAAGTTCAAAAGCATCTATCTTCCTTCGCTCAGCCTTCCTTATGGTCCAGCTCTCGCATCCATAGGTTACTATGGGGAATGCCATTGCTTTCACTATGCGGACCTTCGTTGCCAGTGTGATGTCCCAACTCTTCACTATTTTATTGAGGTTGGCCATTGCTTTCCTCCCAAGAAGAAGACGTTTTCTGATTTCCTGGCTGCAGTCTGCATCTGCAGTGATCTTCGCGCCTAGAAATATAAAGTCTGTCACTGCCTGCACGTTTTCTCCCTCTGTTTGCCAGTTATCAATCAGTCTGGTTGCCATAATCTTGGTTTTCTTGATGTTTAACTGCAGCTTGGCTTTTGCACTTTCTTCTTTCGACCTGGTGATAAGGCTCCTCAGTTCCTCCTCACTTTCAGCCATCAATGTGGTATCATCTGCATACATAAGGTTGTTAATGTTTCTTCCAGCAATTTTAACTCCAACCTTGGATTCATCAAGCCCCGCACATTACATGTTGTGTTCTGCATACAGTATACAGCCCTACCGTGCTCTTTTCCCAATTTTGAACCAGTCTGTTGTTCTGTGGTCTGTTCTTACTGTGGCTACTTGGTCTTTATACAGATTTCTCAGGAGACAAACAAGGTGACTTGGTATCCCCATACCACCAAGAACATGCCACAGTTTATTATGGTCCACACAGTCGAAGGCTTTAGAATAGTCAATAAAGCAGAAATAGATATTTTTCTGAAATTCCCTGGCTTCCTCCATTATCCAGCGGATATTGGCGATTTGGTCTCTCATTCCTCTGCCTTTTCTGAACCCAGCTTTGTTGTCGACCGCGCTTTAGGGGATCGGGCCCTTAAGGAGAGTCCCGATCCGGTCCTGAGAGAACGGACCTTGGCGGAGCCAATAGGAAATATGAGCCGCAATACAACCTGAAGCCGAAATGAAGAAGGTCCGCCAAAGTTGAAGGAAGATCCGCCAAGGAGTCTTTATTGAGCGATTCAGCTGAAAAGGACTCTAGTAGTGATCATTCAGTCTACTAGGGTACCACATAACCAAAATAAAGCCATATTTATACAAAGTTTCAGTCTGACAGCCCTTTGAATTTCCCGCCCCACTCCCCCGCCCATCTGATCGCTGGTAGGCTAGAAGGTTGAACGAGGCGGGCTTTCGTTTCCCGCCTTGCTCTGTTGGCCCAATAGGGAGCTGCTTTTTGTCCCCACTCGAGCCAATCAGGGAGGAGAAGGCGGGAGTTACTGAAACAATGAAGTGACTGAGCAGGAAAGATCGGATTAATTCCTGCCCGGCCGATTTCTAAAGGGATTAATGACAGCAATCAAGGGTTCCTGTCACGTATACAGATTTTAGATATGCCTTGGGGTGTCAGAGGTGGAAGTAGAGATGGGTGGTGATGGGCCAAAATTGACAGGCTCTGCAGGGCGCCTTCCTGAGGTGTCCTGGATTTTCTTTTGGAGGAGATATGACAATGTTTGCCTTGGGGGCGAATCACCTTTAGGTCAATACTCCGAATTCGGCGACTCAAGCCCTATATTGTTCATGCAATCTGAATTTGATTGGGTTAAGCAGTGGCGGATTATCCTTTTGTTTTTGGAAGGGAAGCCTGGGTCATAGGAACTAGGATGGGCTCTGGAGTTCAGGTTGAGTTCAAAATATTTCCTATTTGATTTCATGATTTGACAATTATATGAAATAAAATGAAAAATAAAATAAAGTTGGAATATAAACCCTGCTGGGAAAAATACATATTTTCCGGGGATCCCAAGGAGTACAAATACATATAGGCAGATAGATAGATTTCAAGGAAATAAGGGAGAATCCATAAAGGTGGGTTACATTGCATAAAGGGGAATCATGAATGATATAAACAATTGAAAACATTTGATAAGAACGAAGTTCACAACATCTGGGGAACCCAATATGGAAATTCATAAAAGTGGAGTTTTAGCAGCATGATTTCACAATTCATGAAGTTAGCCCAACGATTAGAAATTCATACAACAGTGATTCATGAGGGTGTCCAGGTACATAGAATATGAAAATTCACGGATACATTGGGAAAAGAGTTAATCTGTGGTGGAAGGAATTCATAGAAATAGCATGGGGAAGAGGTACATGTGGGTTGCAGTCTTTGGAAATATAGGATTTCATAAGTTGAGGGGTAGGTCTGGGAAGAGTGTCCCTCTCATTCATAAAATTATGAAGGCACCCTCCTGGCAGCTGTAGAGAGGGTGAAGGTCCTTGGAGAACTATGTCTCCCCAGCGGGAGAGCGATCCCCCCATCCACAGTTCGCAGAAAGGGACCAGTGATCTCTGAAAAACCATCCCGCGGGTCGCGGGGAGAGGAAAGTCCGGGATAAGGCTGGAAGAGAGCAGTCCGGCTTGAAAAGAGCAGTCGGTTCCGTTTGACAGTCAGCTGATGAGGTGCCGAGAACTGGACCGATTTTGGTTCCGCTGGTGGTCCTTGAGTCAGGAGCCTTAGGAAGGGTTAGGACTAAAAGAGGAGTGTGCTAGGGGTAATTTTGATAAAGATATGAGCCAATTTGTATCGCCCGCCGTATTAATCTATGGCGGAGGAGCCTCAGCCAGAGTTAAAAGGACGGACGTGTTAGATAGAGAGAGAGAGAGACTGCGTGCAAAAGAAGGAGTCAGGGAAAGACACAAAATAACCAGGTAGAGAGTGTTACTGTTAAAAATGAATGCTACTTTTATTGGGGGATTTGTTACATAGTTCAGGGAAGGGGAAAGTGAAGAAAAAAAAGATCTTTTAACAATAGTCTGCTGCGGTCCCGCTCCGTTCCTTAGGTGATGGATCTGCGGAACTCTCCGCTGCGGGTTCAAATCAATTTGAAAGCTGGCGCCTCGGTCATCAGCTTGGACATCTGGCAACTCTTGCTCCATGTATTGCTGGAGTCTGCCTTGCAGGATCTTGAGCATTACCTTACTGGCATGGGAAATAAGTGCCACTGTACAGAAGTTTGAGCATTCTTTAGCGTTTCCGTTCTTTGGTATGAGAATATAAATTTATTTTTTCCAATCTGATGGCCATTCTTGTATTTTCCATATTTGCTGGCATATGGCATGCATCACCTTGACAGCATCATCTTTCAAGATTTTAAACAACTCAGCTGGGATCCCGTCGTCTCCTGCTGCCTTGTTATTAGCAATGCTTCTTAAGGCCCATTCAACCTCGCTCCTCAGGATGTCTGGTTCTAGTTCACTCACCACACCATCAAAGCTATCCTCTATTATCCTTCCTGTACAGATCTTCTGTATATTCTCACCATCTTTTCTTGATCTCTTCAGCTTCTGTTAGGTCCTTGCCATCTTTGTTTTTGATCATGCCCATTTTTGCCTGAAATTTGTCTCCAATGTTTCTGATTTTCTGGAAGAGGTCTCTTGTCCTTCCTATTCTGTTGTCTTCTTCCACTTCCATGCATTGCTTGTTTAAAAAATAGTTCCTTGTCTCTTCTGGCTAACTTCTTCAATTGTGCGTTTAGTTGGGCATATCTCCCCCTATCACTGTTTCTTTTCTCCTTCCTTCTTTCTTGGGCTACTTCCAGTGTCTCAGCAGACAACCATCTTGCCTTCTTGGTTTTCTTTTTCTTTGGGACATACTTTGTTGCTGTCTCCTGAACAATGTTGTGGACTTCTGTCCATAGTTCTTCTGGGACTCTATTTATTAAATCTAGTCCCTGAAATCTATTCTTCACCTCTACTGCATATTCACTAGGAATATTTGTGAGATCATATCTAATTGGTGTGTGTATTTTCTCCATTCTCTTTAGTCTGATTCTAAATTTTGCAATAAGAAGTTCGTGATCTGAACTACAGTCAGCTCCAGGTCTTGTTTTCATCAACTGGATGGATGTCCGCCACCTATTGATTTACTCACATTTATATGTTTTTGAACTATTAGGTTGGCAGAAGCTGGGGCTAATGGCGGGAGCTCACCCCGCTCCCCGGATTCGAACCTCCAACCTTTTGGTCAGCAAGTTCAGCAGCTCAGCGATTTAACCTCCTGTGCCACCGGAGGCTCCTATATGTAGTGGTCTATAAACGTTGCGACTAATAGTCACTCATATTTATATTATATTATATTATATTATATTAAAGATCATATTTAATTGGTCTGTGTATTTTCCTCATTTTTGTTAGTCTGATTCTAAATTGCCTGGTCTATACTGACCATATAATACAGCATTAAGTTGCCTTTTGTCCCTTCTTTTGGGGAAATACGATATAAATAAAATGATGGTTGGGTTGATTTGCCCTAGCAGAAAGCACCTTAATTTACATTAGACAAGGCTAGCAAAATACATTAAATAACTTATTTCCTTGTTGGGCTCTCTAGCAATTCAGCAATCACAGCCCGCCTTGCCTGTAGAAGGGAGTCACTTCAAAGACGAGTTAAAATGGCGTCGCTGAAGCCATGCCTTTCTGCCGGAGGAAGTGTCTTGGCATATAAAAGCTGCCTTGGTAAAGGCATAGCTAGCAAAAACTAAACTTGTACGCATGTGCTGAAAAGCAAGTTCCCTCGTTCGGTTTAAATCTCAAGTACAAACTCCCCCCTCCAAAAAAAATTCTAAGAATTTCAGTTTAATACCGTTCTATAATATTGTATACTTTTATTACATGTGTTGGTGGGCTTGTTTTATATTATACTATATTTCTTTTCAATTTCATCTGGATAATTTGTTTCTCAGTGGTGTATATTTTGTTGCTGTTTCCCTCTGTATGTGTTTTTGTGTGTGTTTATATTTGTGTTGTGTATGTATTTCTATCAAAGTATGTATGTTTGTTTGCTTGTACCACAAAGGTTGTTGCCAGATGAAGTGGCCTTCTATGACATCACTGGAACTGTTGTTGCCAAGTGATTAATTGGCTGTTGCCAGGTGAAGTGTCTTCTGTGATGGCACTGAGTTATCTGTCGCTTGGTGAAGTGGCCTTCTTTGATGGCACAGGAACTACTATTGTTAAGTGATGAATTGGCTGTGACCAGGTGAAGTGGCCTTCTGTGATGTCGCTGGAACTGCCGTTGCTAAGTGTTGAATTGGCTGTAGCCAGGTGAAGTGGCCTTCTGTGATGTCGCTGGATTGTCTGTTGCCAGATGAAGTGGCCTTTCTTGATGGCACTGGAACTGCTGTTGCCAAGTGATGAACTGGCTGCTGCCAGATGAAGTGGCCTTCCTTGATGGCACTGGAACTGCTGTTGCCAAGTGATGAATCAGCTGTTTCCAGGTGAAGTGGCCTTTTCAGTGATGTCACTGGATGGCTGTTGCCAGGTGAAGTGGCCTTATTTGATGGCACTGAAACTGTCATTGCTAAGTGATGAATCAGCTGCTGCCAGGTGAAGTGGCCTGTGATGTCATTGGAACTGCCATTGTTAAGTGATGACTTGGCTGTTGCCAGGTGAAGTGGCCTTCTGTGATGTCATTGGATTGGCTGTTGCTAAATGATGTTTTGGCTGTTGCTAGGTGAAGTGGTCCTCTGTAATGACAGCAAAAATTAACCCTTAGGTCAATATTAAATTTTTGAAAGCTCATTCTTACTGTATGCATTTTTATAATATACCTGAGTTTTACAATTGAACTGTATGGTATTATATTTCATTACTGTTTCCCTCGAAGTGTTTGTGTGTGTGTATGTTCAAACACACACAACATACATTTACACACATATACAAGAAAGAACCAATTTTGGGAGGTGCCAACATTTATGCTTTCCAAGATCATCTCGGGTGCCACACTGTAGAGCGGATCCAGCTTGGCCCCACTTTTGACTCAGTGCGATGGGGTTCTGGGAATTGTAGTTTTGTGTGGCCTTTCTGGAGCCTTCTTTGCCGAGGAGGACTGGTTCCCCGCCAAACTACGGATCCCAGGCTCCCACAGCACCGAGCAGTGTTTGTGGCTTCCCTGTAGTTTGGACTTCATTTCCCAGAATTCCTGCTCCTTGGACAGACTGGCAAAGGCTTCTGGGAGTTGAAGTTCCAAGCGGCTGAGGGGGAAAAGCGAGAAGGAGGGAGGCGGTGTTACTGTGTGTTTGCTTCCTCTCTCCACCTCCTTCGCGTCTCCATCCGGGGAAGGAGGAAAGGGCGCCACTCTGGGCCGTTCCGGAGGCATGGACCCGGTCGCCCCCGAAACCCAGGGCGAGGAGGCAGAGCGGCGGAGGCTCTTCCTCGTGAAAGGTCCCCGGCCATTGTTTTTGCGGGAGGGAAAAGCAGGGTTCATCCACAGCAGGCCTGGGCCAACTTGGGCCCTCCCTCCAGGTGTTTTGGACTCAACTCCCACCATTCCTCACAGCCTCAGGCCCCTTCCTTTCCCCCCTCAGCCGCTTAAGCGGCTGAGGGGGAAAAGGAAAGGGCCTGAGGCTGTGAGGAATGGTGGGAGTTGAAGTCCAAAACACCTGGAGGGAAGGCCCAAGTTTGCCTGTCCCTGATCCACACTGTAGAATGGATGCAATTTGACCCTATCTGAACTGCCAGGACTCAAATGTTGTGGGATTTGGGGAATTTGTAGTTGTGCAAGCTAGCTTCTTCACCTTCTCTGCCAAAGAGTGCTGGTGCCTCACCAAACTATAACTCCCCGGATCCCATAGCAATGAGTCATGGAAGTTAAAGTGGTGTCAGGCTGCATTTCAGTTGCCAAGACATTTTTCATATGACAGCTCGCAGTACTGTCCAATCCCCACATCTGCCAGGGATGCATACAGGCCCTATTGAAACTAATGATTTCTGGAGAAGCGTACCACCGAATTGTGCTGGTGTAAAGAATGCCTGCAAAGAACCATTTTAAGGTGCTCCAGTGCAAACCTTATCGTCAACACCTAGCAGATAAAATGAGTTTCAATGGCACAATGGGTTGAACCCTTGTGCCAGCTGGACTGCTGACCTGAAGGTTGCCGGTTCAAATTTGCAAGATGGGGTGAGCTCTCGTTTGTCAGCTCTAGCTTGCGGGGACATGAGAAGCCTCCCAGCAACACACCCGGGCATCCCCTGGGCCACGTCTCTGTAGATGGCCGATTCTCTCACACTAGAAACGAACGACTTGCAGTATGTTCTCAAGTTGCTTCTGACATGACAAAAAAAATCCTAGCAGATACATGATATGAAATTGTTCAGGACAACCTGGAAAATGAGTTTTCAGGCATGAGTAACTCAAAATTGTTGGTATTGGTCTTGTGAATATAGGGGTCATACTGTATTTAGTACTCAGTTAAAAAAACCTGTGCATTCGTTCAAAAGGGAGGAATAGTGTGTGTGTGGGTTGCTTTAATGATGGCAAGCTGTACAGGACCAGGCACTTATTATGTTCTTGCCCAGGATTTGCTTACTATTATTATTACTATTACCATTATTATTGGATCTACAAAAGGACCACCAAACGCAGCGCCCGAACATGAAGCAAGGAACATGAAAGGCACTGCAGACTAAGTCAGCTATAGCAGAGCACTTGATGAACCAACCTGGACACAGCTTATTATTTGAAAACTACTATGTCAAACTACACAGAGAAGTCATTGAAATCCACAAGCATGTGGACAATTTCATCAGAAAGGAGGAAACCATGAAAATGAATAAAATCTGGCTCCCAGTATTTAAAAAAACACTAAAATCAGGACAGCAAATAAAAACAATACTCAAAAAATAGGGGAATTCCATATAGGAAACAATCAGGGGCAGCTAACACCCCCCCCCCCCAACAAAGGATTCCCCCAGGCAGTAAGCAGCCAGACCTTGAAGCTGCAAGGATATTCAATGCTAATCAAGGTGATCAATTGCAACATTCATACCTGCTTCAATCAGGCAAGAGTTCTTTCTCCCACCCTGGACATTCCACAGATATATAACCCCCCCTTGCCTAATTTTAAACAGACCTCAAAACCTCTGAGGATGCTTGCTATAGATGTGGGCAAAACCTCAGGAGAGAATGCTTCTGGAACATGGTCTTACAGTCCGAAAAATTCACAGCAACCCATTATTATTTGTCTTTTCTCTCAGGACAGAGACCCAAAGTTGCCCACAACTTTAAAAATCAAATAATTGTAAAAACCTATGATATATGTGCCCGTATTCCATCATATAATAGTTGCCACCGCATAACAGTCTCATCCCCATTTTGGGCTGATTTTCCCTTGCTTCCTTCTTTCTATGGGCCCTTCCATATAACTCAGAATATCAAGGCAGAAAATCCCACAATATCTGCTTTGACCTGGGTTATCTGAGTCCACACTGCCATATATTCAAGGCTGAAAATGTGAGATTTCTTAAGGGGTTTTTGAAGACAAGGCTGTTTAAAAACTACAAAATGGAGGTCTCTGAAGTTCCACTCTTCTCTCCTTCCTACTTCTTCCAAGATCGTAGCAGTTTACGAAACCTGGAATGGAGTTCTTTGGGGAAAGGAGGAAGGAAGATCCAAGTTCCACAAACCTCCATTTCAGGTTATGGAAACTTTCTTACGGCCTCAGAGGAAGGAGAAAGCAGAGAAGAGTGGAGCTTCAGAGACCTCAGTTTATAGTTTTTAAATTACCTTCGGGAAAGGAGGGAAAATCGGCCCCAAATGGCTCTGCAGTTTCAAACAAACAAACAGAAATAGAGCTGTTTGTTTGAGACTGGATCATCCCTCCACCCATTTTGGAGGTAAGGCATTTAGAGAAACCGGAGAATAAAGGCAGATTTTTTTTCCTTGCATAATAATTGCACTTCACCCTTTTTTAAAAAGTGGGGGAGTGTAACTATTACACAGTAAAATATGGCATATTAAAATAGAATTATATGTTTGAATTATTAAAATAATTCAGTTAAAACCTCATTAAAGCAATAAATAAAAACTTAAAACCAGTTCAATAGTATAGATGGGTCATACTTTGAGCAGTCATATGACTGAGTTTACAGAGCAGGTCAGACATTGAAGATGCCTCTGTAATCTCAACAAACTGTACTAGCAATCCTTAATTTTAAATAATGACATAACTGCTTGGTCTACTCTTCAGGCCATGAACCCATTAATTTCTTTTTACTTACAACAGTAGTTCTCAACCTGTGGGTCCCCAGATGTTTTGGCTTTCAACTCTCAGAAATCCTAACAGCTGGTAAACTGGCTGGGATTTCTGGGAGTTGTAGGCCAAAACACCTGGGAACCCACAGGTTGAGAACCACTGACTTACAATAAAAGATCTATAACTTGTTTCATGTTTACTGTTTTCTCTATATTGGCAGGTGGTCTGTTTCTTACTACAGTCGCTACTGCAGGAATTCTAGCAGGTTTTGGTACAACGCTTTCCATGGCAAAAAAGAAAAACCCCAACTGGTTTAATAAGGTTAGTTTCAAAAAATGTTTAAAAAATGCATCTCCATCATGGTGTTGTTTTCTAGTTGCTAATGAGGAAACATACCTTGGACAAAAGAGGTTCTTAAAAAAACCCAGCCAAAATCATTGGGCAGAGTAGATTAAAATCACTGTATTGTGTGATTTTTTTAAAAAGTTGAAAATCAGATTTTAATTTTAAAAAATCAATCATGGCAAACAACCTGGTATAAAAATGGAATCTGAATTTATTATAAGTGGGCATGTTGTTACTATGGAGACAACAAGATAATGTTCCTGTTTTTCACATTAGATACACTTGTCATGGATTTTGTTGTTATTTAAATATACAGAAGTGTCTTAAGTTAATAAAAGAAATCATGCTTTGTATAGATGGCAAGTAGCATATGACTCAAATCCCTTCTCTAAAATAGTTCCTTCACTTCCCCTTCATCAATTAGATCTTTTCTTCTGTACTAAAGAACTGGGTAAACTCCAAAGTTTTTTTTCTAGTTATTTGTTCATCACTTGATGGTTTAAATAAGTTTTGCATACATCATATGATACATTTTCCTGTAAACAATGGCTTATCTGAATATTATTTGCCCCAGAGGAATTATTTCATGTGCTAACTCTCTTGAATGAATAAACCCAAATCAGCTCTTAAGTTATTGCTTTTTGAAGGCTTTCATTCTTTACGCAACATTTTGAACAAAATGCCCATTTTATATCTCCCTAAAAACTCACAGCGTTTTTGTCATAGCAGAATACAAAATAAGTATCATAGCTTCATGTGTCTGTCTTGGCTTATTTTATGTAGCAAAATTAACCATGGATATTTTGAGTACTGATGTGAAGATTCATCAGTCCTCTTTGGCAGAGAAGCTTTAAAGGCCCTGTAAAGCTACAGCTCCCAGGATTCCTTAGCATTGAGTCACAGCAGTTAAAGTGGTGTCAAACTGCATTCATTTTGCAGTGTAGTTGAACCCCTAGTGTGCTAAAGCAGACCCTCTCCCAAAATATTGGATTTCAACTAAGACTGTCAGGTTCAAATATAGCGGACTGATAGCAAACCAGTCATATGGTTTGTATTAATCAGCGCAACCCCTTAATTACCTTTCTGTTTTAGGATTCATAAATAATACTGGCCTGCACACATTTTGGTGCCTCAAATGTTAGCCCTATTTCTGGGTATATTTGTTCTGATTCCAAAAATGGACCAGTACAGCACATAGGCCATATACCAATTGTCACCTGCTTGCCCATCAGAAACCATGATAACCATATCTAAGAAACTAGAGCTGATGCAGTCTATCCAATACAGTTTTCTGAATCAGTGCTTCAAATAACCCAAGGATCAGGTCTAAAAACCAAGACACCAAGAATTGTTTGGTTGGGCTGTGTAATCATTTAAAGGTCCAGTATAGTGCTGTGTATCAAAAAGGAAACTAATACGAACAAGATCATTTTGTCTTTTCCTTTCCTTTCCTTTTTATCTTACCTTTCTCCTTGCCAAATAAATAAAGACAAAAACAAATTACACTAGTGGAGGCACTTGCCATTAAGGGTCCTAATCTGGGGTTGGAGGCGTGTCAATGGCTCCTGGATGGGGTTGCACTCCCCCTGAAAGACTGTGTTCGCAGCTTGGGACCTAAATGTGCACACACTGGTAACCTCAAGGTTGGATGTCTGCAATGTGCTTTACATTGGGCTACTTTTGTACCAAGTTCGGAAACTCCAGTTGGTTCAGAATACAGCAGCCAGATTGGTTACAGGAACATTCAGGAGTGAGTATATTACACCCATACTAAAGTCACTCTACTGGCTGCCAATTAGTTTCTGGGTAAAGTATAAAGTGTTGCTTTTGACCTTTAAAGCCCTACGTGGTTTGGGCTTTAAAGGTCAAGGTTACCTAGAATCATAGAATAGTAGAGTTGGAAGAGACCTCATGGGCCATCCAGTCCAACCCCCTGCTAAGAAGCAGGAAATCGCATTCAAAGCACCCCCGACAGATGGCCATCCAGCCTCTGCTTAAAAGCCTCCAAAGAAGGATCCTCCACCATGGCCCAGGGGAGAGAGTTCCACTGTCGAACAGCTCTCACAGTGAGGAAGTTCTTCCTGATGTTTAGGTGGAATCTCCTTTCCTGTAGTTTGAAGCCATTGTTCCGTGTCCTAGTCTGCAGGGCAGCAGAAAACAAGCTTGCTCCCTCCTCCCTATGACCTCCCTTCACGTATTTGTACATGGCTATCATGTCTCCTCTCAGCCTTTTCTTCTGCAGGCTAAACATGCCCAGCTCTTTAAGCCGCTCCTCATAGGGCTTGTTCTCCAGACCCTTAATCATTTTAGTCGCCCTCCTCTGGACGCTTTCCAGCTTGTCAACATCTCCCTTCAACTGCGGTGCCCAGAATTGGACACAGTATTCCAGGTGTGGTCTGACCAAGGCAGAATAGAGGGGGAGCATGACTTCCCTGGATCTAGACGCTATTCCCCTATTGATGCAGGCCAGAATCCCGTTGGCTTTTTTAGCTGTGGCATCACATTGTTGGCTCATGTTTAACTTGTTGTCCACGACGACTCCAAGGTCTTTTTTGCACACACTGCTGTCAAGCCTGGCGTCCCGCATTCTGTATCTTTGATTTCCATTTTTTCTGCCGAAGTGAAGTATCTTGCATTTGTCCCTGTTGAACTTCATTTTGTTAGTTTCGGCCCATCTCTCTAGTCTGTCAAGATCGTTTTGAATTCTACTCCTGTCTTCTGGAGTGTACAGGATCGCCTTCTTCCATACAGTCTGCCCGAACACTGAAGTTCTCTTGGGGAGCAGCTAGTCCAACCAGCCAGCACCCAACTAGCAACCTTCACCCAGAGGACCTTTTCTTCAGTTGCCCCAAGACTGGAACACCCTGCCAGAAGAGATTTGACAGTTAGATCAGATGTCAGAATTTAAAACCATCTAAAAACCTATCTCTTCTGGCAGGCCTACCCAGTCAATTTTTAACTATGAATTTTGAATTGTTCCAAATATTTTGATATGTATATTTTACATAAATATGTTTTAAGATATGCAGTTTATTTAATTTTTAAATTGTTATTCATATTGATGTTTATTCCACTTTATTAAACCAATGACCCTTCCAGGGTGTGGTGGCTACGGCTGCTTTGCCAGAGAGTGGTCCATCCCTTGCTTTGCGTGCCTTAGGATGGGGCTCACTTTACGCCTGGTGCGGAGTAGGACTCATCAGTTTTGCTGTCTGGAAGGTTTTGGGTGTTCACAGTGTAAGTACCATGGTTTCACTTCACAAATTAATGGCCTTTTAGAAATGCCAGAAAGCATATGAACTTTCGTACGAGTGCTTACAAGATCCAGTGACATATGTTTTCAATGGTTGGCCTATGCTTTGTAATGTTTTAATTTATTAACACATTTAAAACTGTTTCAGCATAATTTGTGGGATTTTAATAGCATGAGTACTTTTATACCAAGCAATACTCCATGGTCATTCAATATCCTTAACAGGGCAGAGACTTATTTTTAGGAAGGGAGCTGTTGTTATAAAAACAAGGAGAATTGTGTGGGAAAGCAATTGCAGAGATGCCATCCATAGATTTAATTGGAGCTCTTGGAAAGGCCTTAGTTACATCAGAGTGCCATCTGGTGGCAGGAGAGGGAATGAACCAGGCTTTGCATGTTTTTTAAAAAGACACCCTATTAAGGATATCTTAATTTTACTTCCTGCACTGTTAGGTTTCGATGCACCTTTTCTTTGATATTAATAGGAGAGTTGGCAAACGCTTATAATATCCCACATTCATGTAATGTGTAGTGTGTAGCAGATACTACATTCATAGTCTAATTATGGCATTTTCTTTTTGAAGATTGTTTCAGATATTATAAGCAAAACTGTCAGAACCCTGCTACTAGAGCCTGGATGTGGCTCTGAGTTTCAGGGTCACTGACATTGATAAGACACCTGCGTCCCAGGACTCGGAGGAGAAACGGCTGATGGACTTGGCGGGGAATTTGCGCGGGGTTTTACTGAGCGGGAAGAGACTGTTCAAATGAGGGGGAGGGTATATAAAGGAGGGTTGGCCGGAGCCTCCCATTCTTGGCTTTTCTGATGTTCATGTTTCCTACAGTAAAAGTTTCTGGTGATATCACAGAGAGTCTTGTGTGTTCATTCAGGAGCGGCTGTGGTGAGCTGACACTAAGCCAAGAATACGGACACCATCCCGCTGTAGCGGTGAGGTGTAACATGCAAGTGGAGGATGAAGAGCTCTTGGGCGCCGGAGGAGGAAGGTCGGAAAGGGCCACTCCCGAGACGGACGCTGAGTTCCACCAGCTGGCGGCCCTGGCGTCATCCACCGCTTATGCCCAGCCAAATGGGGTAACCCAGAGGCGCGGAGTGGTGCGGGGAGATAGCACCGGAGGAGAGGAAGGTTCACCTTCCCCAGGCCCGCAAAAGATGGTGTTTCTGGAGGAGAGGATGTCGGCGATGGAGACCACCCTGGCAGTGATGTCGAGGGCGATGGAGCGCCTGGCGGTTTTGGCGGAGCCGGAGCGAGGAAGGGAACTCCGGGCTAGCTCAATGTGGGACGTGAGCATGGGAAGCAGCCAGGGCTTTGCAGACCTCCCAGCACCGAAGGGAAGGGAAATGCGAAAGGAGCCCGGTGCCCGGCCCAAGATCCAAACGAGCCTGACGCGGGTGGAGGAGAGTGACGACGAAGGGGAAAAGCCTCCGAGAATCCCGGCTACGCTCCCAACTGAGACCCTGGTGCCCCTGGCGAATGCCGGGCGTGGCACAGGACAAAGGGAAGCAGCAGCGGGGCCCACTGGCCCGCAAGGGGGCTTGCGACGGGCGGAGGATTGGGGATTGCCACCACAGGGACCCCTACCGAGACGAGAGGAACTAAGGATCGAGTTTGGGGGAGAGTCCTCTGAACTGGATTTTTTCCTGACCACGGTGAGGGGCTATATGGAGGACAATGCCCACACTTTCAGAACGGAATCCAGCCGGGTACGGGCCATTGGTGCAGTGTTGAAGAGGGGAGCGGCCAGCTGGTACGTTCAACTACACGCGCGGCGCGACCCATGTCTGGGGTCACTCCGACGCTTTATGGGGGCCCTGGAGACCCGTTTCCGAGATCCACTGGAGCAGATCCGGGCGAGGGAGAAGTTGAAGACCGTCTCCCAGGGGCAGAGGTCGGTATCTGAGTATGCGGAGGAGTTCCAATGCCTCGCTGAAAAGGTGCCGGAATGGTCTGCAGTGACAAAGATAGAACTCTTCAAAGAGGGGCTCAGGCGGGAGATCCTCTCCTGGGCGGTGCATCGTGATGAGCCTGACACACTGCGCGGATGGATTCAGCTGGCGGGGCGCGTCGAGACATCGCTGGCTCAGGCGAGGAGGCACCGAGGAGGGCTACAGCAGCGGCCGCAGATGAAAGAGGGGAGCCGGAAGGAGGGATCAACCCCAGCCGGGAGGAGAACGGAGCCGCCAGGGAACGTGAGCACCAGCAGGAGGGGCTGCTTCGTGTGCGGCCGTTTGGGCCACAGGGCTGCCGAGTGCTGGCAGAGAAAAGGGGAAGGCGGAGGCCCGCCCAAACCAAGAGCCGTGGCAGGGAAACGCGCCGAGGAAGAACCACCGATGAGGCACCACTCGGGGGGGTTGGTAAGTCAGGACAAAGCCATGATAGTGGTCCCCATTCAGCTGGAAAGTGGCAGCAAACAAGCAACCTGCAAAGCATTTGTGGATTGTGGATGTTCCAGGAACATCATCTCCCCTGAATTAGCCGAGGGATTGGGATGCGAAAGAACGAACCTAGAATCCCCAATAGCTTTTTCGCAGTTGGACGGATCCACAGCATCGGGATCATTAGCTAAGTACAGTGCCGAAGATGTAAAGTGTAAGATAGGGAGTTGGGAAGGAAAGGTGTCATTTGTGATATCACAAATAGCCAGCTATAATGTTATACTAGGCATGCCATGGCTGGGGCAGGCCAACCCGCAAATCAACTGGGAGGATAAGAGCATGATCTTCAGGATGAAGTTGGAAGAAGGGAGCCAGGAAGTGGAGAGAGAGCCGGAGAAAAGGGGGGAGGAAGACTCTATCAGGATAGCAGAACTGGCAGATAAATTACCCCCAGAGTATCGGGATTTTGTGGACGTATTTGATGAGAAGGAAGCAGACAGTTTCCCACCGAAGCGGAGAGTTGAAGTGAAGATAGAGCTAGTCCCAGGAGCAGAGCTTCCTAAGGCAAAAATATACCCAATGTCGGCTAGGGAAAAGGAGGAACTGAGAAAATACATTGATAAAAACCTAGCGAGGGGTTTCATAGAGCCTTCAAATTCCCCTCTAGGGGCGCCTGTGTTGTTCAGGCGCAAAAAGGACCAAACGCTGAGGCTCTGCATTGACTACAGGGGCCTGAATGCAATCAGTTCTGGAAATAAATACCCCCTACCTTTAGTGAAGGACTTGATCGCCCAATTATCGGAGGGACAGATATTCACTAAATTGGACTTAATTGAAGCATACCATAAATTGCAGATTAAACCAGAGGACAGGTGGAAGACGGCCTTCTCCTGTGCATTCGGATTATTCAATTATCGTGTGCTCCCTTTCGGTTTGTGCGGCGGAGGCGCCGCGTTCATGCAATTAATCAACGAAGTGTTGCATCCATTGTTGTACAAGGGAGTCTTTGTTTTTTTAGATGACATATTGTTAGTATCTCGGACTAAGGAGCAACACGTAGAACTAGTCAGGGAAGTCCTGCAAAAGTTGAGAGAAGCAAAACTGTATGCGAAGCTTGCCAAGTGCGAGTTCAATAAAGACCAGATAGACTTTCTGGGGTATAGGATTTCCTCCCAGGGAGTGGCGATGGACCCTGCGAAGGTAGAAGACGTGAGGGGGTGGGAAGCCCCCAAAACACGGAAGCAGCTGCAATCCTTCCTAGGGTTCGCAAACTTCTATAGAACATTTATCAAGGACTTTGCGCGCCTCACTTTGCCACTAACGGATTTGTTAAAGACTAAAGGTAGGGGAGAAACAGCCAAAGTGAAGGCCCCAGGGGCCAAACTGACCTGGACAATAGAATGCCAGGAAGCTTTCGAAGCCCTTAAAAAGCGTTTTACGGAGGAGCCTGTCCTACAGCACCCTGATATGTCTAAAGCCTTTGTATTACATTGCGATGCGTCAGACCGGGCATATGGGGCAGTTCTGCTACAGAAAGACGAGGGGGGGAACCTGAAGCCATGTGGCTATCTGTCAAAAAAGTTTAGTGATACCGAAAAAAACTGGCCGATTTGGGAGAGAGAAGCCTTAGCGATTCTAAAAGCACTAGAGTGCTGGAGACACTTCCTGGAAGGAAGTGGAACACCGTTTGAGGTGTGGACTGACCATAGAAATTTACAGTATCTAAGATCCCCTCGTAAACTATCAGCGAAGCAAATTAGATGGGCCCAATATTTCAGCCGTTTTGATTTCAGACTCAGATTCTTCCAGGGGAAACATAATATACTCGCTGACGCTCTCTCTCGGATGCCTCAGCACGGGGGAGGAATTCAGGAATCTGAAGGGAGTATTTTTCTTGATAAGCAATGGGGCCTGGCAGTACTAACTCGAGCACAAGCGGCCAAAGAAAACAAACGTACTGCCATTTCCACGGGGGGAGGAGAAATATGGGAGGAAGAGTTGAAGCGAGCGTATGGAATGGACAAATGGTTACAAACAAACAAAGAAAAGGGAGAATTGTGTGGGGATTTGGTGTTTGTAAATAAGAAATTGTATATTCCTGAATGTTTAAGACGAGAAATGTTAAGGAAGTACCATGATAACAAGGGTGCGGGTCATCTAGGCCCCACCAGGACTATTAAACTGTTGGCCAAACAATGCTGGTGGCCCGGAATGAGGAAAGACGCCAGGGGGTACGTCACGCAGTGTGAATTATGCGCAGAGGGAAAAACACCACCGGGGAAGCCCCAGGGGCTATTGCAGAAGGTGGTAGAGCCCATGAGGCCATGGGAATGCGTAGCCATGGATTTTGTAGGCGAACTACCCCCCAGCAGAGGCCACAGATACATTTGGACAATATTGGACTTATTCTCAAAACAGGCACACTTTGTGGCTCTGCCAAAACTTCCTTCAGCTGAAAAACTTGCTGATTTGTATGTGAAGCACGTATATCGCCTACATGGGTGTCCCGACAAGATAATTAGTGACCGGGGAGTCCAATTTACTGCAAAATTTTGGGGAAAATTCTTACAGCTGTTAGGAGCAGAAAGGAACCTGAGCTCGGCCTTTCATCCCGCGACCAACGGGGGGGTCGAACGTACCCAACAGACACTGTGCCAATTCTTAAGGATGTACACCAATTATAGACAGGATGATTGGGCGGACCTTCTTCCGTTTGCTGAGATGGCTTTTAACGGGGCCGTACATTCGGCCACAGGTCGTGCCCCATTCGAAATAGTATACGGACAGGAGGTGGCGCCTTTCCCCAGGCTACCCGAGTGGAAGGAAGGGGAGGGCCAGACCGACGAGGAATGGCCGGCCAAAATCAAGCAAGGGTGGCGAACCGTGGTAGAGGCATTGCGGGAAACACAAAAGAAGTACAAGCTCTTTGCGGATCGTAGGCGCCGAGAGGGGGACAAATTGGGCGAAGGAGATCTGGTTTGGCTGAGCACAAAAAACCTGAAATTGGGGTTCCCATCCAAGAAATTGGCTCCACGCTATATAGGGCCATTCAGGGTAGCAAAAAGAATAAACGAAGTGACCTATGAGCTGAGGCTACCAAAGGACCTAGGAAAGGTACACCCGGTATTCCATTGCAGCCTGTTAAAAAAGTATAAAGGAACTCTGGACAGCGGAGAACAATAGTTGTGTTTAATCTTTTCCTTCCAGGACGAAGGGGAGGAGGACGCCATGTCAGAACCCTGCTACTAGAGCCTGGATGTGGCTCTGAGTTTCAGGGTCACTGACATTGATAAGACACCTGCGTCCCAGGACTCGGAGGAGAAACGGCTGATGGACTTGGCGGGGAATTTGCGCGGGGTTTTACTGAGCGGGAAGAGACTGTTCAAATGAGGGGGAGGGTATATAAAGGAGGGTTGGCCGGAGCCTCCCATTCTTGGCTTTTCTGATGTTCATGTTTCCTACAGTAAAAGTTTCTGGTGATATCACAGAGAGTCTTGTGTGTTCATTCAGGAGCGGCTGTGGTGAGCTGACACAAAACCATTTGCATGGACTCCTAAAATTGCAGTATGTGCACATGGTTTTTTTGCTATGTATGATATGCATTTACTGGAGTGTCTATCATTCTTCGCTGTATTGTACACAAATGTGAATTGTTATTAGGTAAGCTGTAAAATGGCCTCATTCAGAAGAGCCTCTTAGATGCTTCTGTGTTATGCCCCTTAGTATTTTAGCTTATGTACAAATAAAAGAGATGAGATACTTAACTAATGTCCACGCATCCTGGCCCCATTGCAGCAGAATACAGTAGGCTTTTTGTTTTTGTTTAAAAGGATCATTATATTAAAGTCTAAATAAATCCTGTGTTGCTAGAATCAGAATAAAAATTGTAGCCACTGTGTGATCTGAGCTCTTTTCCTTCTGGCATGTTATCTATTTTCCTTGTTTAAATTTTATCTGCTTCAGCCCTTTAGTTTATTCATAACTATGTATTCGATCATATTTGGGAAAGGGTTGTTAGGCTCAACAAAGAGCACATTTTATAAAAAATGAAAGAGAGTGTGTGAGAGAGATGTACAACACTATCGTCCTTGTGTCTTGAGTCAGCAGATGAGGGAAAGTATTTTGTGTTGGAGTCTTCCTCAACCCAGAATAATCATAAGATAATTGCAAATATCCCCATGAATCAGTTATTTCAAAGGAGCCTATTTGATGATCATAACATCTGTGCTAGTTTTAATTCCAGTTGCCATGCAAATAACTCAATTATGTGAGCAAATAAAAGAACAAACCCCACTGGATTGAAATGTGTAGTAATTGTATTATAACAGTTATAGCTAAATTTTTGAAATGTACTTTTAGCCAGAGGTAAAAGGAAATGCATCTGTTATGTTTAATTAAATCTGCAATTGCAGCATTTCCCAACTATGGAAACATATATTTTGTCTATTTGCTGCTCCTATTTTTTCTTGTTTCTAAAAAGGAAGCTTTTGTATTTTTATAATTTCATAGTAATCCATGGTGATTGATAAGCAAAACAAATTGAGTAAAAAAAAAAGCTCTTGTGCCCAGGGCGTCCTCCATAAATCAAAGATGTTATCACTTCAGAAAGCAGATTCTGTTTCTTGTTTCATGGCAAGGATGAGTCATATAATATTTATGCTTTAAACAAAACAAAACAGAAAATACTTTTAGTGTTGCATATGTAGTTGATGAATGCATTCCCTCCTCTCTCCCCTCAAATACTGTGGGCAGAGATCCTGGACCCTTATCTTCTTCATGGTATTGTTCCTAATTACTTTGTTTTGCTCATATGTTAACCTTTAAAAGTGCTAAGAACAAAGCACTATTGTGTACTTTCATTCTGTGTAATTAAAACTGAGGCTAATAATTAAGTTTGCTTGTTTGGGATATTTATATCACTGCCAAGCTTGGTAAAACAAGAGCAAAATTTGTTGCTGTTATGTGCCTTCACCTCATGGGGCTTTCTTGGCAAAGGGAAACTGTAAGTTAACCAGGGATTCGAACCCTGATCTCCAGAGCTATAGGCCAAAACTGAAATTGTTACAATATGTTGGTTCACGAAGCAAAATTTATAGCATCTGAAAAACAGTGCATAAAACAATAAAACATCACCATTTTGAAAAGCCTGTCAGGGAGAAAAAGAGAATTAATCTGTTGACAAGGAGGAAGGCAATTCTGGCCCCTTAGAAAGGAAATTACAGGCCCAAGGGGGAGACACTGAGAAGCCTTCTCTTGTGTCCCCAGCAACTCTGTGATGGTGGTGGGGCTGAGGGAAGGGCTCTCTTGTGGATCTTAGGGCCCAGACAGGCTCTTATAGGGAGATACGATCTTCCACATGGCATGGACCTGACAGAAGTACTCTTCTGTCTCGCCTCACTGGTATGGAGGAACACATGGAGGCCCTGTTTTACAGTGGTCCCACTCCTTCCTGAAGGGGCAAACCCATAAGGTGGTGCTGGGGGATTCCGTTGGCCTGTGGGGACTCTGAGGGCTCCCCCCAATACAGTTCAACATAAACAAGAAACTGCTAGGAGCAGTCATATGGAATTTGGGAGTGTGGTACTGAAATGGAAAGCTTTATTTTATTGGTGATTTTTGCCTATGTTATTTAATGTTAATTCAGAGATAAAGGTGGGCAGGAGTTAGCTACTGATGATTGGCCATGTGTCACAATGGTAACGTAGCTGCTTCGGTAGAAATGTAACCATTTCTAAGCTAGTGAAAGGGGCGGAGCTAGCTGGAGGAAAATAGGAGGGACTGTTTTAAAGAAAAGAGTTCAGTTAGGCTTTGGGTTTCTAGTGAGAAAGAGCTGAGGAAAAGGAATATTGTAGAGACAAAGTTTCAGTCAAGTTGTTAATGTTAAAGAATGAAAGATATTGTCTATATTGTGTACAAGTGAAACTGAAGAAGTAAAACATTGCAACAAGTTACGATCTTTGGACTAAAGAAACCATAAATAAATAATTCTTTGTTTTAAATAAAGAAAGTGTTTCTGAGTGGTGAATTGCTCTACTTAGAGTCAGCAGAAGATTTGTCTCACATACTTCCCCTCAGTGTCACATCATATCGTACATGCACAAGTACAGACTCAAGGGTTTATAGCTGGCAGTGGCTGGGATCCTGAAAGAAGGATTGCCCCCTGCTATAGTGGGATTTGAGAGATCCCATATTAAAATAAAGGCGTGGCAAAGGTGTGGGATATTAAGAAGAAGATTCCCTCAGCCTAAATGTAAAAAGGGCTTTGGGTTGGGTGTCCCACATTTAATGGTGGCAGTGGTTGGGATCTTGAAAAGAGATTTCCCCCTGCCTGTTTGAGAAGCCACTCATGTGCCTTGTTTTTGTTTTTGAAGCGACCCTTGCCGGTACCATCTCTTTGGCCATGACAAATCTCCTTTTGCCTGTCTTCAATTTCTAATTGTAACCTGCCTCCCCTTGAGGTGGGGTACAACATGGTTAAAATATATAGGTAAAGGTTTTCCATTGACTATAAGTCTAGTTGTGTCCAACTCTGGAGGGTGGTGCTCATCTCCATTTCTAAGCTGAAGAGCTGGCATTGTCCGTAGACATCTCCAAGGTCATGTGGCTGGCATGACTGCATGAAGCGCCATTACTTTCCCATCAAAGCGGTACTTATTGATCTACTCACATTTGCATGTTTTCGAACAGCTAGGTTGGCAGAAGCTGGGGCTAAGAGCAGGAGCTCATCCTGCTCCCCAGATTCGAACAGCCGACCTTTCGGTCAGCAAGTTCCACGGCTTAGCGATTTTACCCACTGGGGGCATAGATAATAGATAAAAACGCTAGACTATATATATAGAGAAAGAGACAGACAGACAGACAGACAGACATAAACATGAAAATCATTCATACCAATAAAATGCAAGTTTAGATTCACAGGTTAAAATTTATTTTGTAGACCTGCCAGAAGAGATAGGTCTTAAATTTTGAGTGCTGGTTTAGCTGTTGAATCTTATCTGGGAGGTCATTCCACAGTCTATGGGCAGCCAATGCAAAAGTCTTCTGGGTGACACTTGCCAATTGAGGAAGGCTGGATATAACTCAAATAAATAAACTTACTAACCCCATACCAGGTGTGAATGCAGCTCCCAGCAGTCTTCCCCAGCTATGCTGGTTAGAGCTGTTGGGAGCTGCATCTTGAACAACATCTGGAGGTCCATACATTCCTTGCTTTGCCTAGTTTCTTGTGCTATGTTGCTTCTAGATGCTATTTTTGCTCAGCCCATCTCTCGTATTGCAAGTCGCTTGGGCAGAGAGAAGATTGCTTGAAGCAAGAGAGAGCAGTGAGGCAGGACATGGTGTACTCTCTTCCTTCCCACTGCTTTTATGTTAAAAAAAATCCCCTGCAAATAAAGCAGATGTATGTGTGTGAAGTATCTGCCCCATCATACTTATTTTCCTGTTAGATCTTTGACACTTAGACTAATAACTAGAATAATGCTTTTCTCTGGGGCCATTAAAGATAGCTTGTTTTGTAATATTCAGTTGGTATTCTTGCATGCTCTAATAGTTGAGGTGATAGTGATCATGTCTGACATTTCCAGGAGCAGGGAGTGAGTGGGTGAGGCTATATCATCAACAGCATCTCCTTGTAATTCTTTCATCAAGTCCAAGGCTTGCAAATTTAGCCCTAAACTTCATCCGGTATAGAAAAAAAAATCAGTCTGTTTTTAACTGGCAGGTAGAAGTTTGGATCCTAAAAATCTAATCTCTTTTCACAGGGGAGTAAAAATGTAAGTCATTCTTAGTATCACAAGCGTGTTGTACTGGCACATCATGTTGGTGCTCCAGAATTAGAGCTAATTTCATAATGTTGGTATGCTTCAGTTAATGAAGTAGATATATAGGGGTTCCTAAACAGCTTAAAAGATTGCTACTTTAAAATGTTTCAGCAAACATTTTATTCAAAAATTTATCAGTGTGCACTTTTGAAATTGCGAGTCCTCCGTAATATAGGGACATGTTGAATTAAGGACAAATTGAAACAGTTGAAATGTATCTTTTTAGCTTGCAAATGCAAAACTAAACGCTAGATGGTGTTGAACTGACAGAGAAAAAAGCATACTGAGTAGACTCAGGGTGCATGTCTACACTGTAGAATTGATGCAGTTTGATACCATTTAAGTGATATAAAATCATGGGAGTCGTGGCTGTAAAAGGCCTTTGGTCTTTTCTCTCAGTGAGTGCTGCTGCCTCAGCAAACCACAAACTGTGGGATTCCATAGCATTGAGCCATGGCAGTTAAAGTGGTGTCAGGCTGCATTATTTCTGCAGTTTAGAGAGAAAAAACCCAGCATCCTGAGTTGACTGAAGTGGCAGGGAGGAAAGCAGAACACGGTCAAAACTGTAGTACTGTGTTATAATTTAGATCTGTCAAAACGGCAGAACATTGAAAATCAAATTGTCACTAAGGGGGGATGCCTTTAAACCACCCAGATAAGTAAGTTTTGCCTAAGTAAATAAAAACATTTGGAATCTTTTATATACATCTTGAGGGAGCTAAGATGGTATAGTGTAGGCATAGGCAAACTTCAGTTGTCCAGGTGTTTTGTAATGTTCATTACAAAACTCCCACAATTCCTAACAGCCTACCTCTTAAAGATTTCCAAATTCAATGATGTCTACCTTTCCTCCCCCCGTCCCCTTTTATTCGTATAACATATCATTGCAACAATATGAATGAGAGCAGTTCTCCGTTGAAAGACTGGGGCTAAGTCACTGAAGGAAGCCAAGATCATTGCCATTTTAAAACCTGGCAAAGATGCCTCCAGTGCCAGGAACTACCGACCAATCTCCCTCTTATGTCATCTATATAAAGTCTATGAGAGGATGCTATTAAATCGATTAGGATCTGTCATCGAACCTAAGCTTATTGCACAACAAGCAGATTTCAGACCAGGGAAAAACTGTACAGGTCAAATTCTTCATCTGACTGAGCATATCTAGGAAGGCTATGAGAAAGGCTGCATTACGGGAACAGTTTTTGTGGACCTTACGGCAGCCTATGACATGGTGCTACATAGAAAAATGCTGCATAAAGTCTACCATATCACCCGGGACTTTGACTTTACAAAAACTGTCCAGACCCTCCTGGAAAACCACAACTTCTATGTGGAGCTTCAGGGCAGGAAAAGTAGATGGATGAGGCAAAAGAATGGTTTACCCCAAGGCAGTGTTCTTGCACTGACCTTGTTTAACATCTTCACCAATGATCAGCCACTACCACCACTCACAAAGAGCTTTATATATGCTGATGACCTTGGCCTAACAACACAAGCGAAAGATTTTGAAACAGTTGAAAGCCAACTCACTAATGCCTTGAAAGATCTCTCCAGCTACTACAAAGATAACCACCTGAAGCCTAGTGTGTGCTTTCCACTTACGTAATCATGAAGCCAACAGGAAACTGAAAGTTACCTGGGAAGGCCAAGAGCTCGAACACTGTTTCCATCCTAAATATCTTGGTGTCACCTTAGATGGAACACTAACATATAGAAAACACTGCATGAACACCAATCACAAAGTAGCTGCACACAATAACATCCTGCGGAAACTGATGGGCAGTGCATGGGGTGCAGACCACAATTAATAAGAACATCAGCCCTGTCCTTGTCTTTCTCAACTGCTGAGTACGCTTGTCCTGTCTGGCACGCCTGTCCATGTGAAGCAGGTGGACATATCTCTGAACGAAACATGTAGAATAATCACATGATGCCTTAAACCTAAACCTGTTGATAAACTCTTTAAGCTAGCTAGCATTGCCCCCCCCCCCCCCCGGATGTGCGACGGGAAGTTGCTGCTAACGGTGAGAGAAATAAGATTGAACATTGTGAAAGCCACCCACTGCATGACTATCAGCCTCCTCCCAGTAGACTCAAGTCAAGGAGGAGCTACATCAGAACCACCACTCCTCTTGATGTTCCTCCAGCAACAGCAAGGGTGTCCCTCTGGGCAGCTAAATCAGGCAATCCCAACTGGATGGCCCCCCATGAGGGTCTGCCTCCATAGGCAAACCAAGAATGGGCAACTTGGAAGTCCCTAAATAGACTGAGAAGTGGAGTGGGCAGATCAAAAGACAACCTGACAAGATGGCACTACCTGAAGGAATCCTCCACCTTGTGTGACTGTGGAACAGAACAAACAACTCCACATATGTATGCTTGCCCACAATGCCCTGCCTCATGCACGGAGGAGGAGTTGTTCAAAGCTACGCACAATGCGATTGCTGCTGCCCGCTTTTGGTCTAAAACTATTTAGCTGTTTGTGATTTTTTTATTTTATCGCTTTTAAACTTATGTATTATGCAATGCTTTTGACATGAAATAAATAAAACCAAACTGAATCTAAAATTGTCCAAAAACTGATTCGTAACCCTTTTGGTACTAATGTTGGAGACTGGTCCCTCCTCAAGAGGTCTCTGGACAAGCCAAAAAAGGTTGGGAACCACTACTCTAAAGCCTTTGAAATAATAAGCTACATTTTCAGAGACTTCATTATCTGAATTTCTAGAAATATTTCAAAGTCCTTAAAAAAACATGTAGTCCCAGATAGTTCTATTTTAAGAAATGCCTTCTCCTATGAAGTTAGATATTGGTTGAGGGAATCTTCTTGCCCTTTTCTGCACAATCCATGTGCCATGTTCAAACAGTTAATACACTCAGAAGTGTATTCTCAGGGTATTCTCTTAGAGGAGGATTGTGGAAAGCATAATTCATGAGCCACTTGCAGCCCTCCCGGACTGTTTTTAATGGGCCAAAATGCATCACAGTTCATCAGTTTGGGTTAATCAGATGTGGAATATATTTACGTAAAAATAGTTTTAGTTCATACTTTATTCTGGTTTTTATCACTTCAACACACATTTTAAATTCTTGTTATGTACTTCAAATTGTAGGGAATAGAAACTGAAACAATTCAGTTAGGAAAGATTAACTAGAAGACTCTTACATAGAATTTTACAGGATAAAAGGGACATTTGTGTGTGTTGTATTTGTATGGAGTGGTTTTAACATTCCAGTAGCTGGGTTAGTTGAAACCGATACACAAATGTTCTGCAAGAGGATCATCTTCATGTATCTGTTGTCAGCAGTGTACATTTAAAATGCAATGTGGAATGAAATCTGTTTTTATGGCCTTTATTTTTGTCTACAGATATAGGACCATTAGGTTATGATGAGAAAATAACTGTAATCTTTAACTGTTATGGATTATCTGACATTGCAAGGATTGCTGATACCAGTTTTAGGTCAAAATGATTGATAGCTTGGAGAGAACAATTGCTATTTTTGTCCAAATGTTTCAGCACGCAAAAAGCACAAGGCCAGTGATTTCCCCTTTTAGGCAGCGCGATTGAAATAAAATAAAAACTTTACAGAGTTTCTTTCAGGGATCGAATGGGTTGAGATACGAAGTCAAGAGTTGTGTGTTACAAATATTATATTCCAGACATAGTGAAAAAGCAAGAGAATAGGAAGATAATCAATTCATACGAAATATGGTGCTGGGGGCAAGATATTGTTATTATTACTTACTTTATTTATACTCTGCCTTTCTCCCAGTAGAGACTTAAGGTGACTAACATATTTTGGTCATTGTTTTAAAAGTGCAATACAAAAACTGAAAAACAATTAAATAAAACAACATGGATTAAAGTAAAATACAATAAACATAGCATTTAAAACTCACAATCTCTCCCCCCCCCCCACACACACACTTCCCCAGCAGCGTGCCCTTTACTCTTCCCCAAATGCCTGTAGGCAGAAGAAGTTCTTGACCTGCTTGCCTCCATGTGGATACCATGAATTGCTAAGAAGACAAATAAATGTGTCCTAAAACAAATGAAGCCTGAACACTCCTTGGAAGCCAAGATGACTCAACTGAGGCTGTTGTATTGTGGCATATCTTGGGAAGACATGACTCACTTAGAAAAGCAGTAATGTTAAGTAGGGTAGAAATAGGGTAGAAGGCCACATTCTAGGTGGAGAGACTGAAATCAAGGAAACCACAACCAGTTGATTTGGAAGTCTCTTGTTCATGAGTTCACTATATTTGAAGTTGACTTGATGGCAGTCAACAACAACAAATGCCAAGGAGCACGATGTTGAGGCATCAGGGTGGAGATTATTGCCAATCCCAAGAGCCCCTTACCCTTTCACTTCCTTCTGCTGTCACTGTGAGTGAACAGAGTCTGAAGTGAGGAGAAGCAACAGCTCATGCTGGCCTCACTCTCTTCCTCTAGGTAGTTGTGTGGATTGGACCTGGAAGATGACAGATGATAATACCAATGTTAAGAGAGCACTGTTTGAGGTTCAGACCCAAATTTTCCCGTAAAATTATGACCCAGTAGTGATAGGTTCCATAAGGCAGAGTGGGAATCCATGGCTTCTGGATGAAATTGGTCTTTAATCCAAGCAACTCTACACATCATGGCCAGTGGTTGGATGATGGGAGTTTTGTGCTGTAATTAAACATAGGAGTATGTAATGGGCTCCGTACTTTCCCTCTATCTCTATCTCTTATGAATGTTTAAATCACAGCTATCTTTAGCCACAGTAATCTGCCTTGATAGTTACCATTTTTATTGTTAATGTGCCTTTAGGCTGACCTTTGATTTATGGTGACCCCATCACAGAGTTTTCTTGTCAAGATTTGTTCAGAGAAAGTTTACTATTGCCTACTTCTTAGGCTGCAATTACTATAGTTAATGCTAATCAGATTTCCCTATAACTAGGATTTATAAAACTAGTTCAAGTCCCGATTTTGAAATCTGATCTCGAAGTCAATCATGGTTAGCCTGAAAGCAAATGCAATGTGGCATAACAGTGAGAAGACATATAGCATATCCCATTGAATGGAAGTATATTCTGAATTTAGTCAAATTGCACATAGAGAAATTTTAATCTTTTGAAATTGCAGATAAGTTAAATACACAAAAATGTCAGCTTTCATTGAATGTGTGTGAGAAAAAAAGAAACTGAGTCAAAATCTCTTCCACACATCATAGTCTGTTTTGTTAGATAATAGTAAACTTATTTTTAGATTATTTCTGCTATTGCAGTCTTGAAACAGTATGGGTATTTATATGAATTTTTGGGTACATGGAAAAAAGTATAGTAGAACAAAATGGCAATAATCAGAAAACATTGACTTCTTAGATGTTTCCAAGTTTCCCTTGTCTGCTTCAATGGGTGGGGGGCTTTGTTTAAGCTCAAGTTATAGTGTCTCTGATGTGATGGTGGTAAAATTTATTTCTTTTCCCTCCTTTATAGATGAATGAATTTCGGAACAAAATGCAGTTGATATTCCCAACGATTCCAAAAAATGCAGAACAGCCTTTTGAATGGGAGGACATTCTAAAATCAAAGTGAATGGCACATTGAAGAGCTCTGAACATTTACAAATTCTAGAAGAGTTAAATTCATGCAGAATTGTCACCCTTCAAGGCATGGAGAAGAAAGAAGATAATCGTTCACAATGCAATCTGGCATTAATTTGGTAGACTATGAGTAAAATTTTGTTGGATTATTGCTACTACCTCAGGTGATGGCACATTTTGATAAAGCCAGACATGTGGATGAGGAAATTGTGTGAAGTGAGCTTGATATTTATCAATAAAACCAAAAGACAAATCTCAGTGGTATACATCAACAATAAAATAAATACTAATGCAAATGGCAGGGGTTATGGTGGTAAATTGGCAGTGAAGGTTGGTATTAATTTGAACTACAAAGTTATTGCCACCGGGAGGCAAATGAGCTTTTGACACAGCGCTAAACCAAAAATATCACCCACTGATTTAGCTCTGCCTATTAAAAGCTGGCACATTTAAAAGCTTCTTCCATTGAAACAAAGAAGCAGTATGGTGGTTCAAAGTGACATGCTTCATTTCTGACATTGAGACCAGCAGCCAACAAAGAAAAGATTTGATCTTCTGATCTTTGACTTGTTGTAAGGGGGATGTGGCATAGGTGATAAATCATATAGTGAGGCCCCATTTTTAGATCTCTGAAACCCCCTGTTCTCCAAAGGTGGAGGGGGGTTGGTTAAAAATCATTCAAAGGTGCAATTTCCCTCAGCAGGTCTTCCTTACGTTCCCCTAATAGTACCATAACTGAAGTCAAAATGCAGTGACCTCGTTCAGAATGACGAACCACTGAAGAATGGTGACGTATAGTTCATTTTCACCTTGAAGAGAAGTGCTTAGAGTGCCAGAGGATTCTGTCCTGAGCCTATTGTTCAACATCTTTATATATTATTTGGGTAACAGAATAGAGTGCATGTTCATCTGTTTTACAGATAATTCTACAGGTGGAGGGAGCGAACACCTTGAAAACAGAATCAGGATTCAAAATGTCTAATTAGAATCAGAGCTGGAAGAGACCACAAGGGCCATTCAGGCTAACCACCTACCATGCAGGAAAAGCACCATCAAAACATCCCTGACAAATGGCCATCAAGCCTTCAAAGAAGAAGCCTCCACCACACTCTGAGACACTGAATTCTACTGTTGAACAGCTCTTACAATTAGGAAGTTCTTATCCAAGCTTCTGGTGGCCCGTTTAGCTTGGATAAGTGAGACTCTACTGTATTATTATTTTATAATGACACAGCAAACAAGATAGATATGCTAGATTTCATATCACAAAATCACAAGTCCAGCACTTCCCAAGTGTCTAGGACTGTGTGATGTATTTTCGTATGATGCATGCAGATCCCAGCAGGATGGCCTTTTGCAGTTGGCAGATCGTAATTTTGTCAATGTCTATTGTTTCCAAATGCCGGCTGAGATCTTTTGGCACAGCACCCAATGTGCCCATCACCACCGGGACCACCTGCACTGGTTTCTGCCAGAGTCTTTGAAGTTCATTATTATTATTATTATTATTATTATTATTATTATTATTATTGTTATCATCATCATCATTATTGCATCAATAAATAATGATAATAATAATAATTGTCATACTATAATAATAATAATAATAATAATAATAATAATAATAATAATAATAATAATAATGGCGGCTCTGGGAGGTTCAGGGATGCAAAATTGTCTCAGACACCTGCAATTCTCCACCCCACTCCAAGTCTCTGGAATGGCAAAATTCCAAGAGCACATTTTTCTTGTACATTCTCCTGGACTGTAGCGATTGGGAGTGGCATGCCACAAATGAATACCAAGAGTTAAGGAATAGGCCTAAGACCATGCCAGAGATAGATGTAAGAATGCAGTGCTTTCTGGACTCAATATTGGGGAAAGTGCAGTCCCAGGATAGGTAAACATTTCGAATAAGGAAGAGAAACAACTCTGCTTTACAGCTCCTTAAAGGAATTCAAACTGACCTCTACAGGAAGTAATGGGGGAACCCATGTAGGCTTCCCCTGCTAAAAGACTTGTCAGTGGAGAAGTCAGAGATATGTTTTTCAGTGCCCTCAGGTCGCACACTCCACATCTGTTTAAATGGATTGCCCTAGCCCTCAAGAGTACATTTAGGAGCTATAGAATGGGGGGAAATAACTAAAAATCATGCTCTTCCCCATTTTATTGACAGAAGTCTTCCATCATACAGATTTTTTCTTGATATAGGTTGAAATTTTAACCTTACTCAAGGAGGTGACATACTGTATTCCTGTTAGAAACCAGAAATCAGCTGATACAGTAATATTTCATGGAGTTAAGATATGAGTTGGACCATTTTCCCCAGAACTTGGAAATGTTACTTTTTTGGCGTTTGCTTACAAATCTCCATTGATTATGCTGACTGGAAGATTCTGGAAGTTGTAGTTGAAATAAGTAACTTTACCACAGTCTTGTTTTTTTTTTTTACTTGTCTGCTTAAATACCACATGTAGACATATGGATAAATGTCAACTGAGATAGCAATGTGAGTCAACAACACTATGAACATTTTAAAACGGTGGTTCTAAAAATACTGTTTTCAATGTATATCCAGAATCCTGGATCGACTATTTAGTTATCAACTAAATAACTTCTTTAGCCAACCCCTCCAAAACTGAAGGAAACTGGCAGAATGGATAACATTTTCCTCAAGCAGCTAATGAAATAGGGTTGGGGGGTATTGCAATGGTGGCAATAGTACCACAGTTGTGACTAAGTAGTGAGAAATGCCTTAAAGGCACCAGATCTTGTTTGATTTTAAAAGCTAAACAGGATCAAGCCTTGTTAGTACTTGGCTGGGAGACCAATGACTAATACCAAGTGCTGTAGGCTGTATTTCAGAGGAAGAAAATGGCTAAATCAGCTCTGAGTATTCCTTGCATAAGGCCATCCCAAGCCATTCATGGGATCATCCTAAATCAACAGGTGACTTGAAAATGCATGAATAAACATACACACAGTGACCGTGAATATAAAAGTAATTTATATTTACTCATTACTACTTAGCAATTCGAATCTGGGGAGTGGTGTGAACCACATGACCTTGAGGGCATCTACGGACAATGCCATCTCTTCGGCTTAGAAAAGGAGATGAGCTTCAATCCCCAGAGTCAGACAAGACTAGATTTAATGCCAAGGGGAAAATCTTTACTGTTACCTACTTAGTCAAATTGTGACATTACTTCTAAGACTGTAACTCCCTGCAACCTACACTCTTCTCCCAATGCTATTGCCTGCACTGGGAGAAAGAGATCCCTTTTGCCAGCAAATGGAACCTGGCTGGATTTTTCTATCAGGGTTTAAGAAGGTCAGGCTAGGAGAGATTGCTTACTTAATTATATTTCAATAAATACTTGATTTCGGATTCCATCTGGAATTTTAACATTTAAGTATTCTCATGATGGAAGGGCAAGGTTTGCAGTTTTTGTGCTCCATTGTTAAATTAGTTAATGGTTTAAGGACAAATGAAATCCTTTACAAGAACCACAAGAAGATTTATTGTGCTGAAAGAGGAATGATATCTTCCATCTTCAGCCCTTACTTTTATTAACTAAAAAGAAGAAGAAGCACACATCTCCTGAAACGTTCCTACATCAAGCAGGCGAAGCATAACAATCCACTCATGCATCCACCCCTCTTTCTGCGTATGTCTCATTTTAAGCAGAGTGGAAAGAGCCATCCTCTCCCTTTGTGCTCTGCCCAAAACCTCCTCGCTCAATTAAGATCCACAAAGTGCTCACGCTGTTGTTACCAATGAGGAGGGGAGGGAGTGGGGAGACAGTTCAGACAACAGCAGCAGCAGCATCCCGTCTTGGCTCAGAGGAAATTTGACTACACCCCCAGATACACCCTCCTGTTACTTTGATTTGGCTTCATTTTCTGAACTGTCTCCCTAATTTGCTCTCTTTCTCAATTGTAAGCAAGAGCAGAAACACACACATACCTTTGGCTTGACAGTGGTGTGTCAGGCGAGGTTTCAGACATGGCACAAAGGGCTACGGAAAAACATTTTCTTCTCTGGACTAGGACTCTGGAGACAAAGGTTTGATTCCCTGCTTGCCCATGGAAACCCATTGCATGATAGGGTTGTCTAGGAATACTCTAAGTTGGAAGTGACCTGAAGGCATATAACAACAAGAAGTAATGTATGCAGGTCACTAACAGGATTGCAGCCTCTGTCTGCAAACCTATAGCCATATAGGTTGGTAGAGGTTTTCCCCTGACATTAAGTCTAGCCGTGTCCGACTTTGGGCCATTATCAAGCCTAAAACAGCAGTGTAGTGGTTTGAGCATTGAACGATGGCTCTTGAGACCTGGGTTCAAATTTTTGCTGTGCTATGGAAGCCCATTAAGTGACCTTTGGTAAGTCACACTCTCTCAGCCTCTGAGGAAAGCAGCAGCATCCTCTCTTTGAACAAGTCTTGCCAAGCAACCCCTGTTATTGGATTGCCATAAGTTAGGAATGGCTTGAAGGCACAATGACCTAATCTCACCTAAAACTAGGAAATGAAGCACCTAAATATTAGGAATAATGTTTGTATTCTGTGTGATAGTGGAATTGATTGTATGGGACTGTTGTGGACTTTCCATCTTTGGGGAAAGATGGTCATCTTTCAGGAATGCTTTAAGTGTGTATTGCTGTATGACAGAATGCGGTTGAATGTGATGGCCATTAAGGTCCCTTCTAATTTTAACATTTTATGATTCTACCAGCCAGTTGCTGTGGCATAGTCAATTGGTCACCCTGATAAGCACTTAATGGCCTTGGAGCCTGAAAGCCTGGCTTATTCCTCCCTGGGGGAATACTTTGTTGGGTGGTGTTAGCTGGCCCTGATTGTTGCCTGTCTGCAATTCCTCTGTTTTCTCTGTGTTGCTCTTTATTCACTGTCCTGGTTTTAAAGTGTTTTAATGGTGGTTGCCAGGTTTTGCCGATTTTCAATGGTTTATATAAGTATGGAATAATGTCCAGTGTGGGAGAAAGAACTCTTGTCTGTTGGAGGCATGTGTGAATGTTGCAACTGGCCACCTTGATTAGCATTGAATGGCCTTGCAGCTGCAAAATCAATCAGGGAGGGTGGGGGCAAGTGGAGCGAATATATACCTATGGAATGATGTCCAGGGTAGAAGAAAGAACTGTTGGAGGCAAGTGGGAATGTTGCCATTGGCCAAATTGATTAGCAATGAATAGCTTTGCAGCCTTGCAGCTTCAAAGGCTGGCTGCTTCATGCCTAGGGGAATCCTTTGTTGGGAGGTATTAGCTGGCTCTTCCTGTCATAAATGTGGGTGAAATGTCAGGAGAGGGATATAAATAAATAAAAAGCAGGAAGCTGCCAGGCTTTGAAGCTGCAATGCTATTCAATGCTATTCAAGCTGGCCAATTCCAACATTCACACTTGCCTCAAGCAGACAAGAGTTCTGTCTCTCACCCTGGACCTTCCATAGGTATATAAACCCCACTTGCCTAGTTTCCAACAGACCTCACAATCCCCGAGGATGCCTGCCCCATGGGCGAAATGCCAGAAAACAATGCCTCCCGACATGGCCACACAGCCTGGAAAACTCACAACAACCCACAAATAAAAACCAGTTTTAAATCCTGCTCTAAATTTCTAGCCTACCTCGCAGGGCGCGCGTTGCTGGCCTGGCTGCTGCTAATGGAGGAAAGCAACAGGAGGGGGCGTGGCTTCCAGGCACGGGAGAGGGAGGGAGGCCAGTATCGGCTGAAACAGCGCCAAATAGCCAATGGGAGCCCATCCTGAACAAGTAGGAGAGATCCACCCGGCCTTTCCCACTTCGTGTGTCCTTTCCATTTTGCATGTGCAGGCAGCCCTGGCTCTCCGGCTGTAAAGGCAAAGGGGAGGGAAGCCGAAGCAGGTCCAAGGAGGCCAACCTGGCTCTCATCTGCTGCCAAACGGGGGAAGAGAGGCACTGCTTTGTCCCAAAGGGCGCCCGCCCAGAGCTTCAGCGAGGCTCCTTTGCCCCAGCGCCCTCCAAAGCATCTCCAGGAGGCAAGCCCCAGCAGCCTGGACTTCAGCTCAGCTGGGCAGTCCTTTCCAAACTCAATAGCGCCCCTGGGAAGGTGGCGCCCAACGCGGGGGCGTGGCCAGCGTGCCGTGTTGGGCCGGGCCTGCCGTTACCTTCCCGCCGGAGTGGTACCTATTGATCTACTCACATTTGCTTGTTTTCGAATTGCTAGGTTGGCAGAAGTTGGGGTTAACAGCAGGAGCTCACCTTGCTCCCTGGATTCGAGCCACTGACCTTTCGATCAGCAAGTTCAGTAGCTCAGCAGTTTAATCCGCTGCACCACCAGGGGCTCCAGTATCCATATACCAGACAATAAATGCCACTGTACACTGTACTTTTGTGTAGGCTTATACTATAAGAGTTATAATCATTCTATTAATCAGGAAGATGTTTTCACAACCTTTGAAAGAAACACAACAAACTACTAATTGTATGCCCAAATGCAATCTAGTCAACTGATTTTGAGGACTAGAAAGTTAGAGCCAGTTGATATCCTGGTGGCGTCCTTGTAATAACATTAAAAGAGAAGTAAGTATCTTTATTATACTGGAGGCATTGCAAATCAGGAAACTATGAACTTCAGTATACAAAAAGCCTTTTGTGTATTAAACAGAAGAAAACAGACACCAAGAAAATGTTTACACTCATTATTCCATGCATTCAAACCCTGTCATTTTCTTGGTTGATTATCACTGTCATGTGGGGTTTCTCACTAAATAGAGAACAGGTCAATTCATTAAATTCTAAGTGGGCTGTTTGTTCTCGTTCCACCATGATGTGTTCCACATACAGTCGGAAATGAAGAAAAGCCATAAGAATGAATAATTCAAGCTCTTACACCAAACTAATGCAATGTCACAAAAGTTTAATGGGAAGGAAGAAGCATAGTTCAGTACACATACTCAGCAGAGAGGGGCTGCGGTGCTGTGGCAAAGCATGTGTTTGCACGGTAAGAAAAATTCTAGGTTCACTCCTTGGCATTTTCAGAAAAAAAATGTCTCTTGAGGAGCAAAGCATAGAGATGTATACTTGAATAAATGCACTTTTTTAAATTCACTGCTTCTCATCCAATTTTTTAATGGATGGTATTGAGACTGCCCTTTGGAGAAGAAAGCTAGTGTGGAGGAGGTGAGGAGAGAAAGTAACACGGTTTCTTAATCTTTCCCCTCACACAATATTTCCAATGAGAAATAACTTTCTCATTAATGACTTCTGCCATCTTGACCATGCTCTGATGTTGCTTGGTTACATGTTTTCCAATTTTCAGCTGTAAAATGCTGGAGGATATTTCTAATGTTGCTCAGTTACAGTGTGGGAAATATGTTTGCAGTTAGTCCTCCGTATCTACAGATTCCTCACCTACTGATTCAATCATTGATGGCTTGAGAGTATTTTTTAACTGTTCAAAGGCAAACCTTGGCTTTGCCATTTTATATAAGGGACATCATTTTAGTACACTATTGTATGTCATAGGGCTTGTATATCCACAGATTTTGGTATTCCATGGGAGGTCCCGAAAGCAAATTTAGCAGATACCAAGGACTCACTGTATCTGTAAATGATATGAGAGGAAAAGAAATGTGAGATTTCATTATTTAGCTCTTGCAAGGATGGACAAAGAATATATAGATATGGCTTTCTGCACATGACAGATCTATGTGACTGATCCAGACGAGAAGGTCACTGTTGGCCTGATGTCACAGCCATCAAACTAGTCACTCTGAAATAATTTTACTCACTGCAAAGGGATTCTTTTGAAGCAAGTAGCTTGAGGGCTGTCACTATATTTTAAGACTGCAGAAATTGTATCTACATTTAATGGCTATAATATTAAAATTCTCTTTGTGATCATAGGATTATTTGTAGGACTTTTTGCATATTTTGAAAACCTCCATCAAACTATTTTAAAGCCTTCCATATAATCGCATGATCGCAAAAGGTCAGAGCAATTGAAACACATGTTTTAAGTCTGTTCCTAAAAGCAATTTTGATAAATAAATGGCTCTTACCCCGTGATGGGTTTGCCTGAGGGTCAACATAAGTCAGAAATGACTAGAAAGGGCACAACAGAAAATAACACATGGGATTTTAAAAACCCCTTTCCCCCTATTAGAAGGTCATAATTCTTTGGAAAATGTGGTAGCCTGCAAATATTACTAGAGTCTTCCTAAAAGTCTGTTTTCCTGAAGGGGATATCAATTACGGGATTTTCGCCATGCCAGACCAATGACAATTGCTACTTAGCATATCTCTGAACTTGCCATCATTATAATTTGTTCTAATACAACTTTTAGAAATATCATAACAAGGATATTCCTGAACCCAAATGCTTCATGAGATTATTGAAAATGTGCCTCCATTTCTCTGCACTATTCCTCATTTTTCCTTTATCCCTTCAGGTATGGCAAACTTCAGCCCTTCAAGTGTTTTGGATTTCAATTCCCACAATTCCTAACAGCTACTGTTAGGAGTTGTGGGAGTTGAAGTCCAAAACACCCAGAAGGCCGAGGTTTGCCCATGCCTGTTCTAAATAGTATTTCTTTGCACTATCTGGTGTGAAAGTATGGGTATACCAGTTTTCCTAAAGTGAATCCAGGTGCAACCTATGAGATTATACCTAGAAAGGCTAATACTAAATCTCTTACCCACCCACCATGAGCCATGGTGCCTCCTCATTGATCCATGGAAGCAAACATACTGCCAAACATTAGCAGCAAATCAGAAGCTTTCCTTTGTAGGAAGTATACTTTACTTCTTTCAAAAATCTTTCTCTTCCTTGCTTTCTCTATTTTGCCACCAAGTTCCAGCAAACTTGGAACTACATGTGCCTAGATACTGTTTACTTGTGCATGAACCAGACCAACAAAGCTGGGAAATGGTAGGTGCCTCTTTAGTAGCCTGGTCTACTCCAGAGGTGGACATGGGGAGGCAAAAGGCAGCTCCCACCAGGAGGTGATTTTAACACAATTGTTTTGGCCTCAAAGTATCAAACTCACCTGAAATTGTGGTAGTTTCCTTCCTCAACAAAAAAACTCCCCGAACAAACAAAAAAAAAAGTCAAAACTCAGTCGAAATTTGATCTGGAGAGTTGGGTATGCTGCTACATAGTATTTGTGTGTGCAGGTAAAATGGTCCCTTGCCCTCTATGCTCTGCTTCATTGAACCCTTTCACACTACATAGTTATAGCATTACGATTCCCATTTAACTGCCATGGCAACAATTCTACAGGGCAGTGTCCTGAGATTTGAAGGTTAGGAACAGTTGTTTAGAAATCTCAGGTTTCCATAGGATGTTTCCATGGCAATTAAAGTGGAATCATGTGTTATGATTATATAGTGTGAAAAGGCCCAGATCTAGCTAAAGCTTGGGCCTCTTTATGATGAAAAAGATGAAAAGCAAAAGAAAACAAGGACTCTGTGATTGAAATATTGGACCTTAGTTGAAACCGTTATCTCTTACACCAGCTACACTACACGACACTATAACCAAATGCACCTGAGCAAATAACCCATCTGCCTGAGAGGTACTATGAGTAATCTACTTTTGAAATTAGAGAAATGTTCTGGAGCCCAGGTATTTGTTTAACTAATATGTAAGAGACTGCCCTAGTCACTGTACCTTAGTTTATTTGATATGTATGAGCTTTTGAATATTTTATAATGGTTAAGGTTGTGTTCACTTCAGGCAGCAGCTTCAAAAGCATCCCCATGCACTAACACACAAATTAAAATCCCAGTACATTCTTTTGTGGTCCGTATCAGCATGGAATAATAGTGTGGATTTTTAAATTTTGCTTTGAAGGCTTTTCCAGCTGGTAATATTCTAGTGTCCTCCCATAAGGATGTCTTTTAAAAGAGTTTATTTTGGGACTGATTTCTCAGACAGATAATGAGTGTTAATGCTTCATGTGAAAAAGAACTTGAAGCGGCATTGTAAAGATGCTACAGAGGAAGGCACTGGGGAACGTATTTGTGAGCCATTGCAAATTCTCAGTGAAGCGTAGGCACAAATTCAGCCCACATCAGATCTTAATAGAACATAATATACCCTAGAAAGAGGAAAGATAATGTGTCCTGATATATTCAATATTTGACTTTGATGTAAGCTTAGGCATGACTCCATATGTTTTATTCTAGCACAAAATTAATCTTGGCTGGGTACCATTGCACATTAATTATCAACCAGGACTAAGTCCAACTGGCTTGTTTTCATAAGGTTATGAGATATCCGCTGTGAGACAGCTAGGTTTAAAGAATATCATTAAAAACTGCTACTGCTAATGTGTTAATATTGCCCTTCTGAAATACTTTGTCAGATTTATACGTGCTTAGATTTCCCTTCCTGTTATGTTTAGGGTGATGCAAGGTGTCTGAGTGGATTGCCTTAGCATCACACTATCTACCATACTTATATTTCAGTGTTAACAAAGTAAATAAGATACAGGACCCATCTTCTGCTAACGGAAGGGGTTCACTCAAGAAAGGGACACAATTTTCAGCCACCTTCTCTCTCCCCTGAACCACAAATTGCCTCAAAAAGTAGGATCTCTGATATTCTTTAAAGCATTTTAGGTTATAGGAAAAACTACAATGGGAAAGGTGGGGCAGAACAATTTATCAGCCCAAGTAGGACACCCCTGAATCTCAGCCAAACCCTTTATCTACTCAGTCATAGATTTTGTATGAGGTTTATTCATGTCTGTATCTCATTGATATCTTTCCTATTCAGCATGATCACCTTGTTATATTTACTCAGGATTAATTCTTACTACATTCAGTAGGGAGCACCCAAATATGTATGCATAAGATGGCAGTGTTAAATAGTACTAAGGTGTAGGTGGAAAATGCATCTGTAATCTGGCATTTTCCTTTGGTGCAATCTACCATTACTGCCATATGTATTAATTCAATTGTATCATTTATTAAAATTACAACTTAGGTTGTATTGAGCTTTTGGATCAAAGGTCTATGATCCTGTTTATGAAAAATTAGTTTATATATATTTCATCAATATTACGAGAAATGTAGAGATAAGCTTATTCATCATCCAACAAAGTACAACAGGCTTCGGGATCTGACCCTAGATGAGCATGCCAAACCTTTATTACAGATGGTGCTTCTATACAGGCAACTTGAAGGTGGCTCAAGGTTGGGGTGTCTACACCCACAATGGGTGCTGCAGGAAGCATGAAACCCGAATACACACACACACATATCCTAACACAAAGAATATGGTGTAATGGTTTGAGCATGTAATTGTGACTCTGGAGACCAAGGTTTGAATTTCCACTGGGCCATGGAAACCCATTCTGTGCCTTGGGCAACTCTCACTCTCTCAGCCTCAGGCAAAAGCAAAGGCTGAACAAATCTTGTCAAGAAAGCTGCATGTTACATTCCCTTTAGAGGTCCCATAAGTGGAAAACAACGTGAACAAAGAATCCTTCAAGTCAGTGTTCTCACCCTGGGATTCCTGCCTTGCCCTAGGAACCAGAGTTGAGGAAACCAAATCCTGAGATCGGGCAGCCATGCTACTTTTAAATTAATTTTAAAATAGTTAACTGCTACGCACTTATTTTTTTTACTTGGACCTGGATTGAGAATTAGGTGAATATAAGTGTGTTGGCTGAAGATAATTTCTCTGCTTTATCCTTCCCATGACAGTTCTTCTCTCTCCTGCAAATGATAACCCCAGGAGGCTCAGCTCAACAGGGTGAATTATGGTAAAGTGGAGAGATTTACTTAACAAACTGGGCACATGCATATTGTCAATGGAAGGCACAAACTTCCATCTTCTTCCCTTTTAGAAACATATTACTGTACCAATATTCAGGCAGATACTTCCAGATAAATTCCCCCTCTGAAATCATCATCAAACTTTGCAAGCTAAACTCCTCCTTGCTTAAAGAGAAGATGAAATAACTTCAGACGTTTTAAAGGCTGCACTTTCCTGCAAGCACAACACCACAGAAATTGTGATAGAATTAACCGTCTTCATAGGGACAGCATGGTGAGCAGATGTCTGTAGGCCCCCAAGGGACATCTGAGCACAGCACGATGGTTCCTCCATATTTCCAAATAGTGGATTCCATTAATGAAGACAAATGTATCCTCAGTTCTTTCCCAGTACCACTTTTCCATGCTAAGCAGTTGCAATTGCTGTAGATGTAATTGCAGGAAAACAGCAATTAACAACAATCATGTAGTTAATGCAGAGACAATATCCTTCTGGTGTTTGAAGGACATGATGCACACAGTTACCAATGGGATGCGAAACAGTATCTGCAAAGAAAAGTGAATCATTCTATGAAAACAATTACAGTTTCCTGTGTAATCTGTTCCTTCAAAAGTAATAACATTAATCAAGGAATGAGAGGATGCTGTTTGGCAAACAAAAAGCTGAGTGCTCTGGAAGCATCCAGATCTCTTCAGGAAGGATGGAAATCTCAAATGAGGCCTGGCATAAACAGTTTAAATTATCCTTAAGTGCCTTGGATTCAGACTTGCATTTTGAAATGCTATAGTCATTGGAATGCTGCATCTGTGTGTAGTTTCACTGCTAGAACTCGCAGGGTGTCTCTTACAAAAGTTAAGAATGACAAATCTCTCTGGTAAAACAGCGGTGTTTCATAGCCATCTTTGTTCATTCCTATGCAATGGCTTTGGCATTGTGACACAACTCAAGTGAAAGAGATGTGAGTACATCACTCAAACACTTCTAACTTTGCAATCTTCATGTCTGGGATGTTTCAGTCCATGGAAATTTATGTAACTCAAGCCACCAATCTCCTATCGAAACTGTAGATCTTGCAGCTCTTGCAAGTGATTCCTAGGTATCTGAAAGTTACAGTCCAAAAATGTAGCTTTTCCAAGAGCTGAATTAAATGGTGGTTGGTATTATATTAAGCAGTTAAAAATGTGTGAGCTGGGGATGCAAATCCATATCCAAATCCATTCTGTATTCATCTTTGCGATCATGGGCCTATTGCCATGATTACAAGCCCTCCCCCTGAAACCTATCTTAACCAGAAGCTGGGCTGATGGAAGTCTATTGTGGTGGCAATTGGGATGCAGCAGGATGATCTTTCAGCCCTCCCTCATTTATTAGCTGACATTAAGAAATTACTCCTTTATCTATTGCATTTCATTGACAGGAGTGGGTTGGAAATGCCACCCTGAAGCCCCCCAATCGCTAGCAGAACAGACTTCCATCGGCTGCTAGATATTAAGATAGGTTTGGGAAGTCAGAACAGGAGGCAATATATAGCTACACCTTCAAAACTAATGTTTGTGGCACAGAATCTCAGTCACTGTTTATAATGTGTGTTGGTTATGCATTGTTTTTCTGTTTGTTTCTTTAAATGCTGATAATTTTGCTTAAAGAACCAGCGTGGTGTAGTGGTTTCAGTCTAGGACTAAAACAGTAGTTCTCAACCTGTGGGTCCCCAGATGTTTTGACCTTCAACTCCCAGAAATCCTAAATTGGTTAACTGGCTGGGATTTCGGGGAGTTGTAGGCCAAATCACCTGGGTCCCACAAGGTGAGAACCACTGGACTAAAACTCTATAGACCAGGATTTGGATCTTCACTCAGCCATGGGACCCACTTGTTGACTTTGGCCAAATCATATTCTCTCAACATCAGAGGAAGGCAAATGGCAAACCTTCTCTGAAGAAAACCTTTTATTAATTTTACCTTAGAGTTGTTAGAGGTCAGAGGCAACCTGAAGACACATACCAACTAGATCAAATTGAAATCATCCTAGATATGTGAATACTCTCCCAAGTAATTTCAAAGGAAGTTCCTGATATTTTCACATCTCAGTCACAAATTAAAAGTAGCCTGTTGAATTTAGGATCACAGTTGAAAAACCACTGAGACCTGAAACTTATTTGCAGCAACTTAGGATAGGAGACAAAGCAATATGCATGTATTTAGGGAGGGTAGAGGCATTAAATACTACTACTAATAATAATAACAAAATTTATTTATATTCCACCTTATCCCCCAAGGGGACTCAGAGAGGATTTCAACAAATATTGGCAAACATTCAGTGCCATAAAGAAACTTTTTTTCCATGTCAGGAGTGACTTGAGAAACTGCAAGTCACTTCTAGGGTGAGAGAATCGTCCGTCTGAAAGGATATTGCCCAGGAGACACCTGGATGCTTTGATGTTTTACCATCCTTGTGTGAGGGTTCCCTAATGTCCCCACATGGGGAGCTAGAGCTGACAGAGGGAGCTCACATGCTCTCCCCGGATTCAAATCAACAATCTTCGGGTCAGCAACCCAGCCTTCAGGTCAGCAGTCCTGCCAGCACAAGCGTTTAACCCAATGTGCCACCAAGGGTTCCTATAAAGAAAATGAACAAGGACAAAATAACCATCCCACCCGGATCCCAAAAACAATCAAATAAAAAATAATAGCTTGTTATCAAAAGTTAAATGATAACATCCCAAGTGATGTTGCAGGAGACACGATGGAGCTGTGTCTTCCTGGCTGTCCCCTCTTCTCTCTTCACATCACACACGACCATTTATATGTTTATGTTATATCAAACTTGGAAAAGTTACTTTTTGAAGAACAAGTCCAAGGTATCCCTGTCATCAAAAGAGATTTAATGTGAAAAAAGTAACTTCCTAACCTCTCCTTAGGACCGCCATCTCTCCAAAGGTAACATTAAAGGATGCAATCTTAATTTCTGAGAGAGCATTATAGCTAATTAAATACAATACTGAAGCGATAGGAAATGCAGCTTTAAATCCTAAAATCCCCTTGTACTCCATGTCCTGAGTCCAGACATATGTGATGAAGTAAATATTATCTTGATTAAATTGTAAAGAGGTTTATTAAATGGTCTGTGAATTTTTGGACTTGTACAACATTTGGCAGACTGTGGTTCACTTGGCAGAGAAGAAAGGCATAATAAATGGACTGATTCCATCTAGCCTTGTCATTTCTTTAAAATGTGGTCATTGGGGGGAAAGAAAATGATTCCACCTAGCTATAATAAGTGCAGCTACATTTCAAGCAATAGATTGCTTCTTGTAACATGTTTGTTCAGTAAATTTGCTCTTGTAGTTATTTGTTTGTTTATTGAAATATTGATTTCCTAAACTACTTGGTTTGGGATCTTAGCGTATGTAATTCTTTTAAGCCATCAGTATATTGTTTTATTGATAGTTTAATTACATTTAATTTTGTAGAATAGGAAGTTTAGCTGAATGTTTTTTTTTCTTTTGTGAGTCCTGAACTGGAAAAAGGTGGGATATCATCATCATCATCATCATCATCATCATCATCATCATCATCATCACCACCACCACCACCACGAGGAGCCCCCGATGGTGTAGTGGGTTAAAGCCTTGTGACTTGAAGGTTGGGTTGCTGACCTGAAGGCTGCCAGGTTCTAATCCAACCTGGGGAGAGCGTGGATGAGCTCCCTCTTTCAGCTCCAGCTCCATGCTGGGACATGAGAGAAGCCTCCCACAAGGATGGTAAAAACATCAAAACATCCGGGCGTCCCCTGGGCAACGTCCTTGCAGACGGCCAATTCTCTCACACCGGAAGCGACTTGCAGTTGCTCAAGTCACTCCTGACCCCATTCATTACCATTATTGAAAAAAAAGCACAAAGAGTCAGCATATTATAGTGGTATAGGTATTGTGCTATGGTTTGGACCAATGTCCAAATCCCCCAATCCCTGCATTCTGAGATTGGTGTGTGTGTGTATTTGTGTGTGTGATGCCTATTTCAGTCAGTTCTTGGAGCCCAAACTATTAACCATCTCTTATATAGTGGAATTCCATTAGACACACCATTATATGTGCCTATGCTCTATTCCAGTGGTGGCAAACCTATGGTATGCATGCTAGAGGGGACATGCAGCACCTTCTCTCTTGGCACATGCACCGTGCCCCTCTTGCTCATTCGCTTGCCTGTCCACTCACCCCCCGCTCATCTGGTCATCTGCTCACCTTACACTTGGTTTTGGATTGCAGTTTAGGCGCTCAGTCTCTAAAAGTTTTTCCACCACTGTTTATATCTTATAGTATGAATAATGTCACTTTGCCTCCTTTTATGTATTAAAGAACCAAGCACTGTCCTATTGTTCTGTTCAACTGAGACAGGCATGTTTTTAATGACACACAGGTGTGCAACCTGGAATTATGTGTGTGCATATGTCCATTTAGGTTTGCCCCTGCATTTCTGTGTATTACCTTCCCCTCACCAGTAAGGTTGCATCAAAGGACGGACACATCTTTTCAGCATCAGAGGAGATATGGGGCACTTTGCCAATATCCAGGAAGAGTGGAGAGAAAAGAGCTACCAGATATCCAGTGTACTTGTTTAAAATCCAAAAGGGAAACAGGAACTCTTTCTTACTGGTTAAAGAAGTGAAGCCACTTTACTAGATCTGGCTAGACAGTTAGGTAAAGATAAAGGTTTTCCCCTGACATTAAGTCTAGTCGTGGCCAACTCTGGGGGTTGGTGCTCATTTACATTTCTAAACCGAAGAGCTGGCGTTGTCCGTAGACATCTCCAAGGTCATGTGGCCGGCATGACTGCCTGGAGCGCTGTTATCTTCCCGCCAGAGTGGTACCTATTGATCTACTCACATTTGCATGTTTTCAAACTGCTAGGTTGGCAGAAGCTGGGGCTAAAAACGGGAGTTCGCCCCATTCACTGTATTTAAACCGCCAACTTTTCAGTCAGTAAGTTCAGCAGCTCAGCGATTTAATCTCCTGCGCCACCAGGGGCTCTAAACAGTTACTGGTTGTTAAATATTTTGTGGGCATGAATTACCCACTTTCACTGCCAGGGCATCAGCCTATACAACTGGTTATCCAAACACTGCCTTATATGCACCCCTTTCACTCACCTTCAGCATGAGAACCAGAAAATCTACGTCACCTTCTTCTAAATATACTTTTAAACTTTCCATTGCCTTTCTTTCTTTTTTTTTCAGGCAGAAGATTAAACTAAAAGGCCTTGAAATTATCAGTTCTATCTTGGCTTTGAGAAACTATAACTCAAACTTTTCTATTTTGCTGCTCTTTGCTGTTCATTTTGTGGGAGGGAAAGGGGGCTGGCATTTATTAGCCAAGAGCCTGATAAGTTCAAAAGAACCCAAAGCCTTTGAAAAGACAGCAGCAGGAACATCTGAACAACAAGTAAAGGAACTGGCTGTTTCTCTCGGGAATTAGACATAATGCATAGTGCTTTGTGTGGATCTTGTCTTTATTTTAGGTTCACATGAATGTTATACCTTTAAAAAAAGAGGTCAAAGCAAAATGGGCAAACCCCTCCCCCCATCCTTCTAGCTCTCTCTTTTCATTTCAGAGTTGCTATCAGAGTTGCTAGGTTAATGTGATTTCAAAGTCAAAATAGTAATATCCTATTTATTACTGCTTCGGAGCACCCTCTGGATATTCTAAAGATAAAGGGTTGGATCTATATATGTGTGTATACATGGGCCGGTGAAAAGGAGGATACATTCTTGAATGTACTGTGGAAACAGGAAACCATGGATAATAGCAACCCTATTGAAATGAATTATTTCTGCAGGAAGTTACCATGGGGTTGCCTTGGACGTAGAACATTCTTAGAGAGGTGTTTACTGAGCCTTTCCACACATCCATATAACCCAGAATATCAAGGCTGGAAATCCTACAGTATCTGCTTTGAACGGGAATATATGGCAGTGTGGACTCAGGTAACCCAGTTCAAAGCAGATATTGTGGGATTTCCTGCCTTGATATTCTGGGTTATATGGATGTGTGGAAGGGCCAGTCTTCTGAGGTGACTCTATGCATGGTGACTTCCAGTGGAAACATGCCATTGAATCCCTTGGATAACATGGGAAATTCCTAGAGAAAACATTTTTTTGTCAGATGTAAGTAGATGGAACCATGGATGCTGGCATTTTTAAAAGCATGGGATCAAGTAAGTATTAAAAATGGGTCGACACATGAACATTTGTGGGCCGTGTGCTGTCATCTTCTGTATTTCGTTTTATACTTTTCTATTTAATTTTTATGCCACTATACCTCGAAAATGTGCACAAAGATGCTCTTATTTTGCACCTGTTCCAGGACCCCAGTCACTAAATCTAGCTTTGAGAGGCTCTCTGTTGATGGGCATCTATCAGTATAGTGGAGAAGGTATGGCTTTTTGCAGTTTCCAACCTGTTTGCTGCCACAATGTCTTCTGGAGTACAGTTCTTTAACATTAAGACACTGGATTAAGCACAATAAGTGATGAGGTATGTTACATGATGACTCCATCCAGGATTTGTGCCTCAGAGACATATCAAAAAATATTAAGCAAAGAATATATCTGGAAGAAATATAAGAATACTGACAATGCTGAACCTAACGATATTACAGAACTCACATGTTAAGCTCCATTGATTTCAGCAGAATTAACTTCCAAGAGAAGTACACATTTGGGTCTGAATGTAGGAATATACTTTTAATCAACCTACAGTAAGAATATCAGTTATATTATATAGGATAGATCAAGAAGTCTATTTGAAACTTAATTTTCTAGTCAATCCCACTGAACTTCTCCTTTAGGGAGACTAGAATTACACAAATTGCACTTTCTTTGAATTCCTTCAATATATAAATTACACCACTGTACAGTGTCCCTGAGCCAGATTCAATTCTTTGCATTCAAACTGTGACTAAAGCATGTTACCTTATATAAAAAACATGAATTGGAGATGGTGAATTTTATGGGCGACATTAATCTATGCCAAAGCTGTTAGTCAGTCAAGGTAGGTGGAATTAAATTTGCATGCAATATCCATTGTGCATAACTCCGGTGGACATTTTCTTTGGAAAGAAAAATAATCAGAGAGAGAGAAAAGAATTCATATGCTATTTATTAATTTACAAATAAATGCATAATGTACCATATTTCCTTATAGATACCTAAGTACACATAGTTAAAGTGGATATTAAATATCGTTTTTCTTCACACCACCCCTGCAGGTAATTCATTCTCAGTCATGTCCACCTAGCTACAACTCAAGCCCTTTCCCTTTCATACGGATGCAGGAATGTTTTACAGAGGCTAGACAGCTAATGACAAAATTCTCTATTTATGGCAAGAAAGAATGCCAGACACCCCTGTGTCTAGTGACAAAATACTTTGAGAGAAATAATTTGATATGATTGCTCAGCCCTGCCCTACTTTAGACTCAAAGCGGGTATTTGCCATTCCATCTTTTCTTCCTCAGAGCCCTTCCATACAGCCATATAACCCAGAATATCAAGGCAGAAAATCCCATAATATCTGCTTTGAACTGCGTTATCCACACTACCATATATTCCAGTTCAAAATAAATAATGTGGGATTTCATTCAGCTGTGTGGAAGGGGGCTCAGTTTCCACAATATGGGCCACAGCTACACTACCATACAATAGTTTATAACTACATTATATGGTAGACTCATACAACGCAATTTAACTGCACTGAACTGCATTAAATGAGTCCACACTGGCCACATGATGCAGTTTCAAATTGCATTATATGGCAGTATAGATGGGCCATTGTCTGAATTAGATAAAATCCTATTATATTGGCATGGTATATTGGTTTGAGTATTAGGTTAGGACTTTGGGAGATCAGGGTTCAAATCCCTACTTGGCTATGGAAACCCAGTGCACCATACTCTCATTGCCTTTTTAGTTGTAAACTGCTTTGGCCTCAATCCTGAGGAAAAAGGAGGGCATAAATAAAAATCAACATCATCACCACTATCATCATATCTCTCAAAGGAAGGGAATGGCAGATCTCCTCTCAATAAATCTTTCCAAGGAAACCATTGCTCTCCTCCTGTTACCAGGCGAAGACTTTTTTTTATTCCAGCAGATTTTTAAAGAGTGGGCTTTGAAGGGGAAAAAATAGAACAATTTCAACCAATGGTCACCAATATGGTACTGGTCTTTGACTAATTTAGAAAAAAGTGAAAGTGCCTACATTAAATAGCATAAGAAGCACTATCTTGTAGCAAATATTAATCTCTGTTCTTGACTTGATACTTTCCATTTTAGAGACTAATATCTGTAGCCTACAGAAAGGGAAAACAGGTGGCATAGCAGTGTAGATTGTGTTTGTTCTGTCTACAAATCTAAAATAAAATGTTCTTTTTCAGAAATGTTCTGTCTCTACTTGTTCGGTGGCACCTTGGTGAGTGAGGTAATATGGCAGGGAAATGCCATCTGAAGCTGTCCCTAAGTGCCAAAATATCTAAAGTGGGCTCTCAGTATAATTATTCTGGATCCATCATCAGTTACCAATGGAATGATGGATTTTGAAGAGGCACAAATGGAGGGTGAAAGGGAGAAATATGCTGAGAGGAAGGCACATCAAGCAAACCCTTGATGTGACCATCTTCCTCCTGGAAATTTATGTCCTCATTGTGAAAGACCATGCGGATCCAGAATAGGTCTCTACAGTCACTTATGGACTCACCTCCAAGACTCTACCCTTGGAAGACAATCATACTTGGCCTCGAGTGATTGCTTATAGCAGTGTGGTCCAACCTGCAGCCCGTGGGCCACATGCGGCCCACCAATTCATTTTTGTTGGCCCTTTCCCTTCTTACTAGAAAGAAAAAAATCACTTAACATTTGCTTTAAGTTTTTAAGAAATGTTTTCTTTCTGGAATGTCTCTGGCCCTCACATTCCTATACTAAACTTTGATTGTCCCTCGGGCAACTAAAGGTTGGACCACACTGGCTTATATTATATCTACAGTGTCAGCTAATAGGTATCTACTTGGTTCATATTCTACTAACTATACTATGGCCATTCTGGCCGTATGTTTCCACATATCAACTTAATTTGTATTAGGCCTATAAGTTAGGGAATCTATACAGGTATTCTGAAATATAATTCAAGTCACTTCTATTGCTTGTACCACTAAAACATCAGTACTGAAAGCTTTGCGACTCTTAGAGTTGTTTGGAATACTATTTGATCTAATTTTTAAGAATGACTGTATTTTTTAACTGTGCAACTTTATGCAAGAATGAAGCCAAGTCCCTGAAACTAAAACGCGAGGGAACAAAAAAAAATTCCCAGAAAATACTTAGTAATACTCTTCTTAGCCAGCAGAGGGAAGCCGAAGCATGCTTTAAAGCCAAAAATTCATACAGTACTTTCGTCCCTTCTATACTGTTTTTTTCTAGTCTCAGACACATATACCTGTATCTTATAATGGTGAAAGCAGACATAGGGACCATGTTATATTTAATTGCATTATTTTTAGCACAATATGAGGTTTTGAGTTTCTGTTAAGAGAAAAAGTGGTATATAAATAATAATAATAATAATAATAATAATAATAAAACTTTATTTATACCCCGCCACCATCTCCCCAACGGGGACTCGGGGCGGCTTACATGGGGCCATGCCCAAGACAATACAATAAACCATAACATAATACAATTAAATAATACATTACATAAAATAAACAGTACAACATAAGATCAAAACAGCAATATAACACGAGCGGGCCGCATGAATACTACATTTAAAAACTAGATTAAAAATTAAAACTCTGGGTGAGAAAGGGATCAGAATAAAACCTCGAGGGACGGGACATCAGATAGTGAACCAGTCTAGAGGATAAATATCGGGGGGGAGTAGCATAGAACATTTACTCTCCGAAAGCACACCGGAAGAGCCATGTTTTTAAATCTTTCCTGAAGGCTAAAAGGGTGGGGGCTTGCCTGATTTCAATGGGCAGCGAGTTCCACAAGCGAGGGGCCACCGCAGAGAAGGCCCTCTCCCTTGTTCCTACAAGGCGAGCCTGAGATATAGGTAGTGGCGACAGGAGGGCCTCCCCCGATGATCGGAGAGGTCGGGCAGGTTTATGATAGGAGATACGGTCACGAAGGTAGGCGGGTCCCAAACCGTTTAGGGCTTTATAAATAACAACTAAAATAATAATATTCTGTCCTAAAGCATGATTCAGGGAATGCATATTACTTAATATATTACAATTTGAATTAAAAGCTGCAAAGGTATCATAACAATACCAATAACAAAAGTTTTGTACGCAAAGAGATCTTGCCATATAATGCATATAATGCAATTTGGTCAATGTAGACTCATACAATGCTGATAAGTGCAGTTAACCTGCATTATATGAGTCCACACTGACCACATATTGCAATTAAAAACTACATTATATGGTAGTGTAGATTCAGCCTGAGAGAATGAACTTGATGGAATGAGCTTCCTATAGAATTAATGCATTTTGACACCGATTTAACTGCCAAGGCTCAATACGATGGAATCATGAGAGTTGTAGTTTTGCAAGGTCTTTAGACTTCTCTGCAGGAGACTGCTAGTTGCTTACAAATCCTAGATGTTCCAGGTAACTCCTACCAAGTTGACTGAGTAAGTATATACCATGTAGATATATATCCTATTCTGGTGGTTGGTGTAACATCCTGCTGCCATTACCAGATATCAAAAGTATGGCGATCAGTGCACTCCCTTGCAAAAGAACATGTTTCCTTTATTTCAAGGGGTTGTCTGAGATTGCAAGTTCTAACATCGTAACATTTCCCCTGTTTGGTTCCTTACTTACTTAGGCGATCCCTCGTAGCTCGAGGACGATTGTCTTCCATCCTTGGTGTCTTGGGGGTGGGTTCTTAGGTGGCTGAAGAGACCTATTCTTGACCCGCATATTCTCCCGCAGTGAGGACATCGGTTTCCAGGTGGAAGGCGGTCCCAGTCAGGCTTAGCTTGATGCTCCTTCCTCTTGGCACGTTTCTCCCTTAAGCCCTCCGTTCGTGCCTCTTCGAACTCTAGTTTACCAGCTGTTAGGATTTCTGGGAGTTGAAGGCCAAAACATCTGGGGACCCACAGGTTGAGAACCACTGGGCTAATAGAAGCCAGTACAACTCAGAAATATATCTGGCAATACTCCTGCTGAAAGGTGTCTTAAAACATAAAGTAAGAGCAAATTGGGAGATAGTGTTCCTTCTTTTTCTCTTTTTTACAAATTTTACAAGTACCATTTAAAGCTGTCTTAAGGAAATACAAGTTGCAATGCTGCTCACAAAGATGACACAGTCAAAGTCATGATGGTATTGACATTTCGTTTTCCCTGTCAACACATTGACAGCACAGAATGTATCAAAAAGTTTTAAAAGCAAAACAGAGGTTAGATACATTATCGATACTTTAAATTAAAAGAATAAATGAATCACTCAGCTGTAGTTAATGGGCAATTAACATAATTCTGGACCGGTGTAGCTGAAAGATAATGAAAAAGCTGATTGCAAGTGAACCAGGAGTAATGCAGGGGGTCGTAACAGTCCCATAACTCTGAATGAGAATTCTATTTTCCCTTCCAATGCCGGATCCCTAATTCTTGCACACATCATAGCAACAGTCACATATTAAAATGTGGCAGTCACGGGGCTTTAAGTGATCCTTGATACCAGACATTGATAAAGTAGTTTTTAAATTTTTTACAAAGCATGCATAGACTGCGGCTATTGCTGTGATTTCCTTCCAATTGATTTGGAGTCCCAGCAGCCCCATCATAGGGTTTACTTGGCAAGAGATATCAGAGCCTTTCCATTGTTGTCTTCTGAGGCTAAGAGGGTGTGATTTGACCAAGGTCACCTGGGAGAAAGGTAGTTCAATAGTTGAGTTGGGATTCAAGCCCTCCTCTCCCAGAGTCCTATTACAGCATTAAAACTACTATACCACCAGGGTCCTGGATAGGTACTCATAGGAAGCTGCATTGTATTAAATAAACCTTACTAGTTCAGCTATTGTTTCTCAATTTCATCTACTCTGATAGTGTCAGAGAGAGGGTATTTCACTCTGACAATCTCCAGTGATAAAATCCTTATTTTTCTGACCCGCTTATAGTACGCTATTCAGTTAAGGGATGATTTGCAAAGCAGAGCAGGTAGAAAGTAACTGGAAAGTGGTCCAGCGATCTGCAAATGGCCCTATCCTTGTTGAGGTTGGAGGTATTATAATCTAGAGATGGGCTGGTGACTGATGGAACATATTACCAATTGGGGGCTGGGGCTGGAACTGGATGAATTATATTCATCATGGGTCTCTTCATCTCCAGTGCTATCAGTTCAACAGTGAGTCCCATCTGACGACATCGATTATTTTAGTTAAATGACACTGTTTAAAATGGTTTCCACTTAATGTTGTAAGTGACAAGATTAAAAGAATAATAACACTCATTTTTTTCTTTTCCTGAAGACTCTTCTATCCCAATTTTTGAAGCCGACAAGTACTCCTTTACCAGTTCACTGAGGGTGAAATGATTCTATTATCACATTCTGAATTCTGGACAAAATGGCAAACAAATTGCAGTCCTGGAAATAGCTAGCCTACCCACTGAGGTTTCCTTTCCTTTCTTTTTTTACAGAGTTGCTGGAAAATGTTCATTTATTGCAAGCAACCAATCATCATCCCCAAGTTCTTTTCTGAGCAAAGTAAACTGAATTACTACACTTTTTATGTGAGGTATTTAATAAGTGCCCAAAATGTGAGTTCCAAGTACTATGAGAAATAAGCTGCTGTTTAGCTGTCTCACTGTGGTGCTATTGTGCTGAATATATAATTAAAAATTATATAAAATAGTCAACATATCAATAATGATGATCCTTATAATGGCGATTAATTGTCTCAAGGGTTGCCATCATGTTCGAGAGATATAAACCGCGAATGATACACTTTTCCTTCTCTAGCCCCTAAATAAACCATTCTTCTTGATATATTTGTCTGAGTCAAGTGAACTTAATTTTGCTTTTGAGGAAGAACTGTTCAGTCTTTACGCAAAGAGCATACTTCATCTGCTCATCCACACAATTGTTATAAAGTTCTGCTTCTGGAACATGGCCATACAGCCCGGAAAACCAATGATTCCGGCCAAGAAAGCCTTAGACAACACGTTGTTATAAAATTCATTGGTAATGCTCGGCTAATGTTACCACTGATATCTCATTGGATTATTGGAATGATTAAGATAAGGAAACTCCTAAGTTCTGTTCCATGATCAGGGCCACTAGGGGGTGCTAGCGGGAGAAGGCTAGCCCATTTAATGGGGGTGGAGGGTGGGTTGAAGGAAGAAAACTATTTCCTTGTTTTCCTGTTATTCCCCCCACCCATGTCCCTGTTGTGGAAACAACCCTCATTTATGATATGTGAACGGGGGATGGGGAATAACCAGCAAAAACGGGGTAAATGGTTTTCCTCCTTCAACTCTGCCCCCCATAAAATGAACTATCCTTCTCTCTGTAGCGCCCCCTTGTGGCCTCCGCCTGGATAATGGAACAGTACCAATTCCTATATGCACACACTATATTGCTAACCTATTTAAAAAGTGTAGTGTATGTGAGAAAGTGGTTTTATGGCTCGCAGACAACTCATTATGTGGTAAATCGCAAATATAGCACATACTAAATTTTAGGCCCTGTTGCAATAATGTAAAGTACTGTTAATAGCTTTAGTCAAAGTATTTTAACACAATTTTGTTGAAGCACAAAGTTAATCCAACTGTTTCCAAACACCAAAAATGAAACAAAAAAAAAGAAAGAAAGAAAAAAAAAGAAAAGAAAAGAAAAGAAAAGAAAGAAAGAAAAAAAAAGAAAGAAAGGGAAAAAATGGCTTAAGCACAAAAGCTTTTAGAGGAAGTGAAGGAGAGAAAAAGACTTGAGAACATTAAATTCTGTAAAAGCTAATACGTAAGTTCATCAAATACCACATATAGCATGTTTAAATAGCACCATTTAGTGCAAAGGTTGAGCACTTCATCCTTGTCAAAATCCTTTTCAGCCTAGCATTTTGATGTGGTCTCCTTTAGGAAGCATTGACAGATACAATTATGTTCTACTTGTATTCTCCCCTTTCCATTTTTTATTCAAAAATAGTGAACGGACAGGATATTTCTTATCCAATTTACTATTAAAAATATTTATTTTTCTCATTTCTATTCAGCAACAATGGTGAGCATTCTCTTAGTAGCATACATAGGCATGAGTTCAAATTATTGTGGTTGTGGAGGGAGAGATTCATTGTTGTTGTTGTTGATGATAATGTTATTCTTATTATTCACACACACACACACACATACATATATATATATATCACCATGTTTTAGGTTTTCAACCCCCAGAGTCGGTCACAACTGGACTTAACATCAGAGGAAACCTTTACCTTTACCTTAAGTAAGTAAATAAAACTATTTATATACCGCTCTATCTCCCTGAGGGGACTCAGGGCGGTTTCCAATCATAAAACAACAACGTACACTACATAGCCAGCATAATAAAACACATTATTAAAATGAAGTAAAACTATACAATTAAAATAGACAATAAATAACAGTTACAACAAACCTTGATCGAGGGGACGGGGATCATTAGCCAAATATATTAACATAGTCCGTTTAGGGATAGATGAGTCTTGTAAAGAATATTTCAGGGCCAGAATGCTCTGCTACAGTGGGAAAAGGCTGAAGTTTTGGAGAAGGAAGAAGCGACAAGAAGAGGATTAAATAGTTTCTGTGCCATTTGGTGTTTGCAAATAGTGCTTCCACTGTACTCAAAACATTCTTAGGATGATGCCTGTCCACTGAAAATCGAACTGTGACCAGAATCCACAGCTACCCTGCTTGTGGCAGTGGTTACACCTTTTTCCAGCACAGTGCAGCAGTGGTAATGGAAGGGAGACAAAACTTGCTTTAAAACCATCCTTTGTTCATAGCAAATATACTTGCAGTGCTTTTCTTCTTGATATTACTTCCTGTGATTGAGGTCTTAGTGAATCAGTAAGATTCTGCCTAATATCCCCCTTTTTTCTTTGTTGTTAAGCAATGATATACAGCAATGATATACCTTTTTTTGATCAGGACCCACTTGGCCGGGAACCCTTTGACCAGGGCCCACTCGATCAGGGCCCACTTGAACTTTCAACAGGCACCACTTTGACCAGAGACACTCTCCAACATTAGTACCAAAATCAGTTTTTGGTCAATTGTAGATTTGATTTGGTTATTTGGGGTTCTGATTCAGAAAACTGCATTGGATAGAGCACATCAGCTCTAGTTTCTGATACAGAACATATGGCATTCAGTAGTAGCCATCTGCTTGCCCACAGAAAACCATATTAATAATCTAGAACTGATTTTTTTCATGTCAGGAGTGACTTGAGAAACTGCAAGTTGCTTCTGGTGTGAGAGAATTGGCCATCTGCAAGGATGCTGCCCAGGGGACACTGTTATCGACCGCGCTTTAGGGGATCGGGCCCTTAAGGAGAGACCCGATCCTGGTCCTGAGAGAACGGACCTCAGCGGAGCCAAAAGGAGAATTATGAGCCGCAATACAACCTGAAGCCGAAATGAAGAAGGTCCGCCAAAGTTGAAGGAAAATCCGCCAAGGAGTCTTTATTGAGCAATTCAGCTGAAGAGGACTCTAGTAGCGATCATTCAGTCTACTAGAGCACCATATAATCAAAATAAAGCCATATTTATACAAAATTTCAGTCTGACAGCCCTTTGAATTTCCCGTCCCGCTCCCCCGCCCATCTGATCGTTGATAGGCTAGAAGGTTGAACGAGGCGGGCTTTCGTTTCCCGCCTTGCTTTGTTGGCCCAATAGGAAGCTGCTTTTTGTCTCTATTCGAGCCAATCAGGAAGGAGAAGGCGGGAGTTATTGAAACAATGAAGTGACAGGGCAGGAAAGATCGGATTAATTCCTGCTAGGCCGATTTCTAAAGGGATTAATGGCAGCAATCAAGGATGTCCGGGTTTCTGTCACGTATACAGATTTTAGATATGCCTTGGGGTGTCAGAGGTGGAAGTAGAGATGGGTGGTGATGAGCCATAATTGACAGGCTCTGCAGGGCGCCTTCCTGAGGTGTCCTGGATTTTCCTCTGGATGAGATATGACAATGTTTGCCTTGGGGGCGAATCACCTTTAGGTCAATACTCCGAATTCGGCGACTCAAGCCCTATATTGTCCATGCAATCTGAATTTGATTGGGTTTAGCGGTGGCAGATTATCCTTTTGTTTTTGGGAAGGGAAGCCTGGGTCATAGGAAATGGGATAGGTTCTGGGGTTCAGGTTGAGTTTAAAATATTTCCTATTTGATTTCATGACTTGACAATTATATGAAATAAAATGAAAAATAAAATAAAGTTGGAATATAAACCCTGCTGGGAAAAATACATATTTTCCGGGGATCCCAAAGAGTACAAATACATATAGGCAGACAGATAGATTTCATGGAAATAAGGGAGAATCCATAAAAGTGAGTTACATTGCCTAAAGGGGAATCATGAATGATATAAACAATTGAAAATATTTGATAAGAACGAAGTTCATAACATCTGGAGAACCCAGCATGGAAATTCATAAAAGTGGAGTTTTAGCAGCATGATTTTACAATTCATGAAGTTGTTATCTCTTGCCTCAGAGTGCAGGGATAATCCACAGTAAACTCCAGTAAAAAGTCTCAATCACCTTCTACTATAAATATATGGAATATAGAACATAAAGTCTTGATTTTTGAACTATCTTTTACAAAGTCCTGGGGGGGAGGGTGGCCACCTCGATCACAACACCAGGATGTTTGATGTTTTACCATCCTTTTGGGAGGCTTTTCTCATGTTCCTGCACGGGGAGCTGGAGCTGACAGAGGGTGCTCACTCGTTCTCCCTAGATTCAAACTGGCAACTTTCAGATTAGCAATCCAACCTTCAGGTCAGTAGTCCTGCAGGCACAAGGGTTTAACCCACTGTTCCACAGGTGGCTCCACATCTACAGCTGATGTGATCTATCCAATTCAATGGTCAGCTCTGCAGAAAGGAGCGGAAATAAAATAAAGAGGAAGAAGGTTTGCGGACCGGATTTATGTTCTCGCGGCCCACTGCAGGGCCGTGGCTCACAGGTTGAGAACCACTGATACATAGTAACTCTATCAGAAGGTTTTTTCTGTCAGGTTTTGTTTGCCACCTTCATCTGAGGCCAAGAGAGTGTGACTTAACCACTGTTATGTTTGATTGTGGATGAAAATTCCCATAAAAGAGGGTGGAATATTATTTATTTATTTTTTATTTGAAAAGAAACACAGTCAAATGGCAACTTCAATAAATAAAACATCCATTGTTTTTGCTTGTATCTTTTGGCAAGAAATGTCTCTGGAGACATGAGAAAAAAGTTGTTTTTTTGTCCAAATTAACATACTTCTGCACATTTTCTTTGCAGCTTCCATGCTTTGACTTGGCCTAGAATTAGCCACATTTCCAACCTGCTTTTAATAAGAAGCAATTTGGATATTATCTGTTTGCATTAAGCATGACGGATGAACAATAGTCAAAATTCTGAAAGTCAGGACTTCAATAATAAGGCCTGATTTTCTTAGCAATCAAATGCAGGCACATTCATACACATCCACACACATGTCTTTGTGAATAGGCCTCAAAACAGCTGCAACCTTCTAGAAATTAATTGGATTCCAGATCATTTGCATTTTACATAGTTTACCAATAAAAGATTGAGATAGCAGCATTATTAATGTGCAAAGTAAAAAAATCTTTCATAAATAAAGCAAGGAGCACTTTGCCAAGCTGTAATCCAAATTTTAATAAATATACTTAACTTCTCCTCCATTCCTGATAATGCTGCAAGGCCCCCTCCAAGGTGGGAATTGATATTCTGGACTAAAACGCAGGCAGCTGTTGAGGACGTCTAGCGATTGCCTCGGGCCCTTGCAGGACTTCAGCTGGCTGGGCATTATGATTTGATAACGGCCGCTTTCAGACAACACCGAAGGCTATTCTAGGATTTGCTATCACAATCGACACAGTAAAAATAAAGACAGTGTAAACAGATTAAGCAACTGACAGGATAACAAGGCAGAAAGAATTAGAATGGCTACAAAAATAACGGATGACAACTAAATGCATTTTGCGCTGGTTAGGATGGTAGAAGGTATTTATCTGTCATCCTGCTTGCATCCCAATCCGGGGAATGGTTATTTCAGTGGGCAAAAATTAAAATGGTGCTCCAGTATCCTTATCATGCCCAGTGACTCTCCAAAAGCAAGAGGAAATAGTATTTGTGATTCATGAAAATCAAACATGAATTCTGCCCTAGTCAAAATGTATCTTAAGATGTTGTTCACTTGAATGTGCATCTGACTGAGAAAGCATGACATTTCAAAGTCCAAGTCAATATCAAATCAACGCTTTGTTTCATTCTTAGACATTGACAACTGACTTCAAGTTAGTGTGCAGAGGTTTAAAAAGCTCAGAGAATGTGAACCTTTTTGGTGGTTAGTGACCTCATTTACTGGAAAATTATCATAGGAGAAAGAGAGAGATCAGTTCCAGTGATGGGTACAGCCATATGGAGCACCAGGACAGTGCAGAAAGGCTAAAAGCCTTGGAAAACTCCAACTCCCATTATCTCATAAAATTAAGTCATGGCAATTAAAGTGGTGTCAAACTGCATTAATGCCCAGTGTAGATGCACCCTATGGCAGGCTGGTGAGGACACCTGGGTAATAATATCTGCTCAGATATTAAGCCCAATTGCTTAAACTACATTGCAGCGCTGCTGTAAGGATAAAAGAGATAAATCATGTGTATAATAATCTGAATGCCTTGGAAGATTGTTCCCTAGAGGCCTATATACATGTCAATAAGATGGTTGTCTCTAAACAACATTCCTGTGAGACTTTTATGAGTGCATGCTTGTTTTACATAGAAACCTTTGAGTCAGTTTTGCCCAGCACATAGAATGGTTAGCTAAGAAAGCCACTCAAGACAAATTATTGAGCCAACCATGAATGTCATAAATACTGCTTAAATTATTGAATATGGGTGGATATCCCTAGCTTCATGGCACTGTCTTCCAGTGAGACATCTGTCAGTTGGCAAACAATGAGAAGTGTGATAGTAATGGCTTAAGAATATGGAAATCGCTCTGTTAGGGAAAGTCACACTGATGGGGGTGGGGTGAAGACAAGGGGAAAGAGCTCAATATTTTTCTTCTTCTTTGTCAAAATACTGCCATAGTCACTTCCATCTCAACTAAGTAAGAGTCAGAAAAATGATGAAAGAGTCTGAAACAGTGAAGGATGTGAAAATTGTGATCTTGATGAGGTCAAGCAAAGGTTACTGGTCTTTTCCCCACCAAAAATGACATCAGAGCTAATTCAGCTGGGAAATGTTTCTTATTTTTCTGTTCAATGCAGAACTTGGAGTACTTCATTTCTAACCAGAGCCATCTATTCCCATTTAGCAGGCTTGTGACTTATTTTTTTAGTGGCATGCTGGAATGCTCCCAACCTGATACCCCTATATATGTGTGTAGGAACCACCCTAATTTGTTGGTTTGAGTGTTGGGCTATGACTCTGGAGACAGGCATTTGAACCCCCAATTGGCATGGAAAACAACTGGACAATTTTTGACAAGTCACATTCTCCCAATCTCAGAGGATGGTAATGACAAAGCTCTCCTGAACAAATCTTACCAAGGAAACCCTGTGACAAAATTGGCATGGGTTGGAAATGACTCAAAGGCTGTGTGTGTGTGTGTGTGTGTGTGTGTGTGTGTTGGAGAGAGCGCGCGCGGGGGGGGGGGTTAGTGAAAGGCTTGGACCACCTTCCCTTACCTCTTTTTCCTCCTTCTTGCATGAGCACTCTTTAAACTCTACATTGCCTGCCCCCAAACTCCTCCATACTGAACGTAGTGCTCCAGTAGTTTTGCATCTTGAAAACCCCTTAGCCTTGTGCATTTGCTCATTTCAGTTAATGTTTCCCCATTGTGAAGCAGCTGTGTTGTCTTAATTAATTATGTGTTGTCGATTTATTGTTTACCATTTATGAAGTTCTTCATGATAATATTTGTTATTCTGTTGTACAGCCATTGTGTATGTTTTGTATGTTTAATTCTTGTGTTTGATTCAATCAAACGCCCCCTCAGATAGTTTTATGCAGATGTGAGTTGTTGGATCTGAGCTAACCAAAATGTTCTATTGCCAAGGTCAACACATCTCTTATAGGCAGCTATATTCAGAAAATGTGTAAGTATATCAGTGTCCTTCAAGAGTGTACCTCCTGACACAAATGTAGCAACAAAAAGACAATGTGTACTCTCACAGCGTGCTGAATGGCAATGGCTTCTCGTCCTCCTGCCAGTGAAGTGATAAACAGAGGAATCAGGGAAGGACTTTATCCCAGAAACTGCCCTTCCTGCCTCCTTCCACTTCAATACTATGAATATTCACCAGGAAGAAAGAAAAGTTGATTTCAGCAAGGTTTATAGCAGGTTAAGTATGTGCACCTAGAATTGCAACTTCAATTGGCAACATGTCACATTTTGCAAATATATTGAAACCAGTGGTCTAACATTTGCAATAGGGATTATGGAACATAATTCCTTGAGTGTCATTTACCGAGTCAGGAAGCTCCACGGTCCGAATTGTTCCTGGCAAACCGCCTCAGTACAATAAGGCGTATAATGGAATGATTAAGTGTCTGAGCACAACAGCACACTCTCATTTATTCGAGTTTCATTAACCTTGGCTGAAAATCTGCCAAAGTACCTTTGACAACTCTGCAAAGCCAAACTAGTTTAACATTTATATAGACAGGAAGGATTTTGAAAGACACAAGCGCCTGCCTTTTAAAAGACAGTATAGTTGACATGCAAGCTACTGAACAGTCAGGAGGGGTTCAGATTCCTAGAGCAGGTGTGTTTGTCACTGACAAGGAACTTAGCCATTACTTGCTCTGAGATAATGAAAGCAAGTCCATCCGGATTTGCACGACGCATAAGATTTTGAAGCACAAATAAGAGAGAGGTTAGCTTGACAGAAGAAAACAAGAGGGTAAGTGGAATACAAATCAGCCTAACAGTACAAAGCCCTGTCTCCAAAAAATGTCAAAAAGACTGGAACCGTATCCAACTTGCTGGTGTGTGTCTGGCAGTCCCATCTTTCCCGGTAACCCCCTTAAATCTTTGTAGATGGTTGTAAACTCCAAACCTACCTCTTAAGCTTGGTAGCACCTCAGTTGAAGGGTTTCCAAGGAACTACAGTTTATAGGAAATGAAGCTGACAGTGCTTTTGCAGTCACTGGATATATTGAGACAGGCAGATAGATCCCTTTTCAGTCCCTATCACTTCAGAAATCTTTCAGCTTGGGTGCTGCCAGTCTTTATAAAGGAATGTTTTGAGGATCATTAGCAACCATAAGTGTGAATCCCCAAAATTATGAGATTATAAACTGGACTGTTCACATCTCCACTTCCTCACACATATGCATGCACACATTTATGAATCACAACAATGCTTGAAAGGTATGTGGGAAAGATGGAAGCCCTTTCGTGAAAACCATTAGACCCTTAAAAAACACATAAGACAGCAGACATTAGTGAAAGAAGAAAATATTTCTGGAAACAACTTGGAAGAAGCTTTCAAATGACCTCTAGACATTTCAAAATGCTTTTGCCTATTTACACAAGGCTTGCCTGACGTGATTGTTTCATTGCACATGTACATATAGTCGGCTCTCCGTATCCATGAATACTCTATCCATGGATTCAACCATTCATGGCTTGAAAACAATACAAAACTAAAATCTAAAAAGCAAACCTGCATTTGCAATTTTATATAAGGGACAAAAAAATTTACGGGTAATTATATATGATGGGATTTGAGCATCCATAGATTTTGAGCATCCTGGAGCACCAGTGGATGCTTTAGTTCTGAGTAAAATGTTACTTGAAACATATTGAACTGCTCTTTGTGTATGTGGTGGAACTTTCCAAATTGTTTCCATGTCATTTCTGTCCCTGGCACCACATTTTCTGTCAAAGAAGAAACATCAAAACATATCTGCTATGTTAACTGGGGTTAACTGCAGTTAGCCAAAAAAGTGAAATGTTATAACAATTCATACCCTTATAACAATTTATCCTACCTAGAGCTAAGAAAATTCGTAAGAAGGGAAAAATAACTATTGCCATTTACATATAAGTTAAATGCCTTTAATAAAAGTATCACTGCCAAGGGGTTAAAGTGGCTTTGATTATTCAGATTGTTCCCCTTCCCCATTTCTAAGCTTGGCAAAGAAAGAAACAGCTGCATGAATGTTTGACAACCCCATTTCACACCCAATGTACCAAACCCTTTCCTTTTGCTTTCTCCTTTTTCCTTCCTCATAATCTTATCTCCTCATCCCTGCCTTTTTTTAATTTTGTGATTGCTATGTCGATCCCAGCAAAAGTCATGGGAAATATGAGCTTCTATGTGATGTTTGATGTAGAAGACAGGAATAGCGCCTGGATGCAAAGAGCATTCCTTCCAAACTGTCTCTATTATTTGTTGGATCACATTTTTATATTCTGGAATTAACTACACTATCATACTCTGATCATGAACCGCCTTGAGTCCCCTCGGGTGAGAAAGGTGGGGTAAAAATGTTGTAAATGAATAAATACATAAAAGAAATAAATTTAGTGGATTCGCTTTTATTTATTTATTTACTTTATATACGGCTCTTCTCCCCCGGGGGATCCAAAGCAATCTTACACAATGGCAGAATTAAATGCCACATATAATACAACATGTAGTAAAACCAAACATAAATATAAACAACTTTTGTGATGCAAACATTAATTAAACCCAGGGGCTAACAGAAAGCAAGGGGTAATTGTGCAAAAATCCAAGAGAACTGGTTTTTAGTTAACTAGCCAGCTGGGAAATGTAAAACTTGTTGGTTCTTACTTTTAATAAGTTTTGCTTGCTCTCTTTATTAAGCATTACTACCATCCCACATCTTTTACACATTCCTGCTTAGGCCTCTTGAGATGACAGGCCAGTGTAGGACCACAATTGTGGCTTATCAAATCTGCAGTATAGGATTCAAGAAGATCAATTCCTTGCCAGACTTGGAGAAGCGACATTTTTTCTGGAACTGGAGCTCCATTCCTCACCATTGAAAACCAACAGCAAGTTTTGTTCTTGGTTTAGAACCAAAGTATTTCACAAAGCATTTTGAGTTCTATATCATTGTAATGACAGAAGGTCAGTATGATTTCATTTTCAGGTTTTGCAAGTATGGATGCCGTCTGTTCTCAGCTGATGTCTTGGAGAACAAGGAAAACAGCAAGAATCCTAAACAAGTTGGTGTAATTTGTGACCAACTCTACATTCTTTTCAGCCCTCTTCTGCACCTTGTGCAAAAACAAAAATACTGTATATTCAACTCCTGTTGGTTTATCTTTCATGACAGGCAGAATGTTTGGTTTAATTGGGTCAAAGGTTGGGTAGATTTGCCCTCAGTCTCAATACTGTATCTTCACTTTTGTTTAAGTGACAAGCATCCCAAATCAATCTTTGAGGAACAATTTAGCAATTTAAAGGCATCCCAGGACATTTCCAGTGGCTTCTTTTCCTAGCCATCCATCATGCTGTTTTAATTTCTCAAATGTAGGGATAATTTCTCATATATGTCCCCAACTCTCTTCCTCTCCCACTCTAAAATGTGTCAATACAGCTACTTAGGCTAATGCACTGCCTGGCAAAGACCTTTCAATTTTAGGTTTTGCTAGTATCATTGTCAGCATAAACATCCAAAATTAAGGACTGTTCTGTAAATGTATGCTTTAATTTTTTGAAACGTTTTGCTGAAAATCCTAATATTTTAAAGATAGTCTTATTTCCACAGTTTAATTAATAATACTTGAAATGAAATAAAATAAGTAACACTAAAGAAAAAAAAACCCTCACAAGTGGAAAAGGTTTAGATTTTCTCCAATGCTATGCAGGATTTCCTGGGGTTTTTGTTCCTGATCTGTTCTACATTTCTGGTGATGTAAACCATAGTGATCATCACCATTATCATCATGATGTTGGGAACACAGTATATATTTAATTTTTAAACACATATACTGTATATTATTTTTAAAAATGATAAACAGGTGTGAGAATCACTAGTTTTTCCCAGTGTTGTTGGACTTCAGCCTCCAGCATTCTTTACCATGATGATGGTGATGAAGACTTCTAGCAATTGCAGAGACTAAAAACATTTGGCTAATATTACTGTTGTGTGCATTCAATTAATTTTTAACTTATGGTGACCCCAATGCACATCTATTATAAAGTTTTCTTGGTAATATTTATCCATAGGGGACTTTGCCTTCTTCTGAAGCTCAGAAAGTATAGCTTGCCAGAAGACACTCTGTTAGTTTCCATGGTTGAGCAGGGATTCAAACCTCTAGCTCCAGAGCAACACTGCAATATGCTGGCTTAACAATATCTGGAGGGCCACATAATTCTCATTCCAACTATATTATACTTAAAATTAAATGGATTAATTCGATCTTGAAGCTTCTTATTCCAATAATGTAGAAATTAATTTATATGTATTTCAGTATGTACATCAATCAATGTTTACACTGAAACCAAGAGGAGGTATAATAGCTGTGATTAAATACCCAAAGTGATGTCATGTAAAAGATGGAGGAAACTTGTTTTCTACTGCTCCAGAGAATAGGATGCAGAGAATAGGACAATTGGATCCAAATTATAACAGAAGGAATAAACAATAGGAAGAATCTGTTGATGTAAGAGCTATTCAACAGTGAAGTGGACTGTCTTGAGTCTCCTTTGTGGAGAGAAGCGGAGTACAAATAATAATAATAATAATAATAATAATAATAATAATAATAATAATAATAATAATAGAGTGTGGTGGACTTTCCTTCTTTTGGAGTTCTTTAAACAGAGTTTGGATAACTATCTTCTGGGAATGAGTTAGTTGTGTAATCCTGTATGGCTATGGGTTCCACCTCTATGGTTCTACTATAACAGTGCAAGATTCTGTGCTGTCATTGTGACCTAATGGAACCAGAGCCATTTTAATTTAAAATTGTGAGTCTTCTTTAAAATCTGTAACAGATATGAACTAATTCATAAACATTCCCTTTAAGCATCCATTGTATATTGTCAAATTAATTTTCAAATCCTTGCTTTGGGCATCAGATCAGGGCAAATTTTGCTTCTTTCCTTTCACATTCGCCAACTAGCTTTTGCTTAATATTGGTCTTGGTCACTGAAGGGAGAGGCACACATTCAACCTCCTCCATTCCCTTTGTTTTGTGGTGCATATGTTAAGTATGCAGAACACTTCAGATCTGTGCCTAATTTTTCCATCGGTGACTAAGCACCTTTCAGTCATTACCAGAGTCATTAATTTAAGTATCTGCATTGTCTGGATGTGCTCTTCTTCCCCAGCACCAAGGATGTCCAGGCAGCCATTGATTTAAGAGACAATATCACTTGCTTCCAAGTTTATGAGGCAATAAACAGCTCCCGCATATTGATGAAGGCTAAGGTGTTTGCTCAGCACATTTGCAGGGGCCGTTTATTACCAAGTGCTGTGCTTTAAAAGCAAATGAAATTGCAACTATTCTCTCTTAGGCTTCTTGTGGGTGGGGGCGGGATGGAGGGGGAAAGAAAATAAAACCTGTTGTTTTTAATCCACTCTTCCGCTTACTTTCCTTCTGCAAGTAATTAATATGACTGACATTACCCTGTCGATTTCCTTCCAGCAGAATGATTGAAGACACTGTTTAGATTTCTCATGTTATTTGGGATAAAAATACTTGAAAGTAGCAGGGGAAATGGATTGAATCTTTGAGCTCAGTAATTCCATGCTAACAATCAACTCCCAGCTTTGGTTAGGAGCACCTTGAAAAATAAATATATCAAGTGATGCTGTTATTATTGTTTAACTATACTATACTATTTTACCAAGCATCGAACAATCATAGCATCTTTCCTATTGTTCCAGAGCTCTCCCTCCCTCTCAGCATCTTTCCTTTGCAAATGAACATAAAATTACAGTGCTATAGTTTTTCCTTAAGCTCCTTTTTAGCCTTAAACCGGTTTTAAAATTGATACTCCATGAGAAGAGATAACTCTCCTGGCATGGGTTTTTACTGCAAGATTATCATTAATTCCTTACTCAGTGCAATGTACCTTTGATAATTTTGGAGGCAGGGAAAAGAGGAAGTTGGTAAATGACAGGTGAGCCCATGGAATCTGGTCAAAATGCTTTCCGGTGTGGCTTACTTTGCATAAATATTATTATTAGGAAGAGGGAGTTGGGCCAGAAAAGGTAAAAAAAGATCAATTACATAGCTGTGTGTGCCAACTGTGTAGTTATGAGCATGCCAACCAGGAAAGCAACATTTGAAAATTGCATTAGCTCATAAAAACCCACAAAATGATTTAAAGTTGTAGTAATCTGATTCTCTCCTGCATTCTTAATTTTCTGAACAGTGAGACGCTAGGACTTTATTTTCCTGGTAGAGAGTAAATCTAAGGCAGCCTGTGAGCACCAAAGGTACAAAGTAAATGTTTATATCTGTTAGAAGGCACATTTTTAAGGCTCCTGGAGTTATGCAGGATCGCCACAGACATGGCTCAGTCAGTACCTATCTAAATGCAATAATTAGCCTCTACCCCAAATTATCCTAATGTTTCAGATGTTGCTTCTGATTATTATTTTGAATGTCATTTTTGTCTGATAGCAGGTGCGAAATCCCCTGTACAACTTATAAATGTTTTCAAAAAAGTATCAGGGCTCAGGACGTACAAAGGCAATAGTTTTTAGTTCTATCTCACCTCTACAAGGCAACTTTTATTTGTATACAGATAGTTGTATGATTTCAAATACAGTGTGACCCCCATATTTATGGTGAATACATTTCTGGACTTACTGTGGAAACGTGAAATCACAGATAATTGCAAACCCTGGTGCAATGAACAACTTGCAACAGAGGCATATTACAGAATTATGCCGGAGGACCTACCATAGAAAATGCCTAGAGAGAAAATCTATTTAGCATTTGAAGGTCTCCCAGTGTGACACTATGGACAACATCTGGCATCATACTATAGTAAAATCATTCGGAAGGACCTAAAATGCCCAGAGGGAACATATTTTTTTGAATGTAGGTAAGTGAAACCACTTTTTATGGTTTCCATCCCACCTGTTTTTCAGTTGTAAAGATGGGAGTAAAGTGCGATAATAGGTAGGAGCTCTGAACCCAATTACTCATCCGTGTGCAGAGTTCCTACCTTTCAGGACATTTTTGTCTCTTTTCAACTCTGGAACATGTGATGAGCTCCGTGGCTCTCCATGCTTGAAAAGAGATTGAAGTGTCCTATGACTGGGAAACTTCTCAATGTGATAAGGTAGATACCCATAGCTGGACAGGGAAGCATTTGCAGATTATCAGGTTTGGTACCATGCTCAATCACCTCTCTTACATTTCCTGTCTTTATCTTCCCTTAGCAACTTTGCCCCTTTTTTTGGATGTCTGAACTCTATTTATAAATGCTCAATGGAAGTTTTAAGTTACTGTGATGCAAGAAATTGAAAGGTTAAGAAAAAATTCTTGGGGAGACAGAATCCTTATTGGAGGCAATGGGCATATATAGCTTCTCCTTTTAACTGCACTCCTGGTTAATACATGCTGTCCCTAAACTATGTCCAATTAAAGATCCCTTATCGCATTATTTATTTATTTCCAACATTTGTATCCCGCCCTTCTCACCCGAAGAGACTCAGGAAGGCTTACAACAATGGCAATAATTTGATGCCCACACAAAAACAATATCAAACAATACATAAAATCTATTAAAACTATTAAATACAATATAAAATTACAATATATAAATTTAAAACATTTTATCAGATCCGTTCGTCCAGAAAACCTCGTGCTGTATCCATAGGTCCATCCATGTCGTCTTTATCATTTATTCCTTGAAAGCCTGGGCACATAGCCTTGTTTTTAGGGTTCTTCTGAAGCCAAAGAGGGTTGGGACTTGTCGGATATCTCTGGGGAGGGTGTTCCACAGCCGGGGAGCCACCACCAAGAAGGCCCTGTCCCTCGTTCCCACCAGCTGCGCTTGTGAGGCAGGTGGGACAGAGAGCAAGGCCTCTCCAGATGATCTTAGGGATCTTGCTGGCTCATAGGAGGAGATACGTTCGGACAAGTAGATTGGGCCAGGACCGTTTAGGACTTTATAGGTCAAAACCAGCACTTTGAATTGGGCTCGGTAGCATATCGGCAGCCAGTGGAGCTGGCGTAACAAAGGAGTAGTATGGTCCCTGTACGCCGCCCCAGTTATTAATCTGGCTGCCGCTCGTTGTACTAATTGGAGCGTCTGGGCCGTCTTCAAAGGCAACCCCACGTAGAGAGCGTTGCAGTAATCCAAATGGGATGTAAACAGAGCGTGGACCACCGTGGCCAAGTCAGACTTCCCAAGGTACGGGCGCAGCTGGCGCACAAATCTCAGTTGCGCAAATGCTCCCCTGGCCACCGCCGAGACCTGGGGTTCCAGGCTCAGCGTTGAGTCCAGGAGAACACCCAGACTGCGAACCTGTGTCTTCAGGGGGAGTGCAACCCCGTCTAACACAGGCTGTAACCCTATACCCTGTTCAGCCCTATGACTGACCAGGAGGATCTCTGTCTTGGCTGGATTCAATTTCAATCTGTTCGCCCTCATCCAGTCCGACACAGCAGCCAAGCACCGGTTCAGGATCTCAACAGCCTCCTTAGTGACAGGTGAGAAGGAGTGACAGAGCTAGACATCATCTGCGTACAGATGACACTTCACCCCAAAACTCCAGATGATCTTTCCCAGCGGCTTCATGTATATGTTAAACAGCATGGGGGACAGTACTGACCCCTGCGGGACCCCACAAGACAATGGTTGTGGGGCTGAACAGGTGTCCCCGACCATCTAGGAACGACCCTCCAGGAAGCACCGGAGCCACTGCACAACAGTACCTCTGAGCCCCATCCCAGCAAGGCGTCTCAGAAGGATACTGTGGACAACGGTATCGAAGGCCGCTGAGAGGTCCAGCAGAACTAGCAGGGACACAGTCCCCCTGTCCAGTTCCCGGCGTAGATCATCGACTAAGGCAACCAAGGCTGTCTCGGTACCATGCCCTGGCCTGAAGTCAGACTGTGCCGGATCTAGAAAATCAGTATCATCCAAGAATGCCAATATGCTACCGAGCCCAATTCAAAGTGCTGGTTTTGACCTATAAAGCCCTAAACGGTTCTGGCCCAATCTGCCTTTCCAAACGTATCTCCTAGACAAAATTACGGTTAGGTAGTTCTGTAATTGGCTAAGCAAATGAACCCAAAGCAAATGAACACCAATGCGTCGTCTTCATCTTGGAAAGAAGTGACGAGTGGAGTGCTGCAGGGTTCCGTCCTGGGCCCGGTTCTGTTCAATATTTTTATTAACGACTTAGAAAAAGGGTTAGAAGGCACAATCATCAAGTTTGCAGATGACACCAAACTGGGAGGGATAGCTAACACTCCAGAAGATAGGAGCAGAATTCAAAACGATCTTGACAGACTAGAGAGATGGGCCGAAACTAACAAAATGAAGTTCAACAGGGACAAATGCAAGATACTTCACTTCGGCAGAAAAAATGGAATGCAAAGATACAGAATGGGGGACGCCTGGTTCGACAGCAGTACATGTGAAAAAGATCTTGGAGTCCTCGTGGACAACAAGTTAAATATGAGCCTACAATGTGATGCGGCTGCTAAAAAAGCCAACAGGATTCTGGCCTGCACAAATAGCGGTATAGCATCTCGATCCAGGGAAGTCATGCTACCCTTCTATTCTGCCTTGGTCAGACCATACCTGGAATACTGTGTCCAATTCTGGGCAATTGAAGAGAGATGTTGACAAGCTGGAAAGCATCCAGAGGAGGGCAGCTAAAATGATTAAAGGTCTGGAGAACAAGCCATATGAGAAGCGGCTTAAAGAACTAGGCATGTTTAGCCTGCAAAAGAGAAGGCTGAGAGGAGACATGATAGCCATGTACAAATACGTGAAGTCATAGGGAGGAGGGAGCAAGCTTGTTTTCTGCTGCCCTGGAGACTAGGACGCAGAAAAATGGCTTCAAACTACAGGAAAGGAGATTCCACCTGAACATCAGGAAGAACTTCCTCACTGTGAGGGCTGTTCGGCAGTGGAACTCTCTGCCCCGGATTGTGGTAGAGGCTCCTTCTTTGGAGGCTTTTAAGCAGAGGCTGGATGGCCATCTGTCGGGGATGCTTTGAATGCGATTTCCTGCTTCTTGGCAGGGGGTTGGACTGGATGACCCATGAGGTCTCTTCCAACTCTACTATTCTATGATTCTATGATTCCTCCTATGAGCCAGGAAGATCCCTAAGGTCATCCGGTGAGGCCCTGCTCTGTCCCGCCTGCCTCGCAAGCACGGCTGGTGGGGATGAGGGACAGGGCCTTTTCGATTGTGGCTTCTCGGTTGTGGAACACCCTCCCCAGAGATGTACGACAAGCCCCAACCCTTTTGAGTTTTAGAAAAGCCCTGAAAACATGGCTATGTGCCCAGGCTTTCAAAGATTAAATGATAATGACAACCCGGACTGATTTACGGCTACAGCACGAGGATTTTGGATGAACTGATTTTTAACCATATGTTTTATATTTTTATATTGTTTTAATTGGATTTTCATTGCTATGTTTTAATTATGTGTAGGCATCGAATTGTTGCCAATTGTGTATGCCGCCCTGAGTCCCTTCGGGTGAGAAGGGCGGGATATAAATGTTGGAAATAAATAAATAAATAAAATGCCTGGAGTTGTGTGGCCACCACACATTCCACGACCTTGCCCAAAAAGGGGAGATTGGAAATAAGTTATCAAAAACAAGTTTTATGTTAACCTCAATATCTAGTTTTAAAACTTGATACTTTTTCATAATTTGTTTAAACATTTAAAGTCCATTTATAACCTGAGGTTTCCAAAGTCCCAATTCCTCTTTCCATTTTGTTACCTTAAAAAGTAAGGCTGTATAACAAAGAGGAGAAAGCACCTCTCATCTTATTCCTGCCCCCATCTGTTTATCTTTTGTCTCTGTGACATCTTCAGAGGAATGGCTAAAGTTCATTTTGGCAAACTTCATTTTGGCAAACTTGGGACTTTATCACACGGTCAAAATTTCGGCAGTGGAGGTGGTTTTTTGTCCTTTTGCCATGGAGCCTGCCGGCTCCTATCACACTTCGGAAAAGTACTTCCAGGGCTACCTGTGGCTGAACTAGGGAAAAAAACAACCCTGCTGCCACTGAAAAATTCTCAGCGGTGGACAATAGGAGGCTCTCTATCTTTCCATTGGGAAAGATGGGTCGAACCAGTTTAAACAGGCTGCCCCCCATGTGATGAGGTAAGGTTGAAGCCAGGACAGTGTGGGGTGACAGGTCCTCATGCCCTCTGAGTGGCCACTGCCTAGATCACCATGATCTGTGGCAATACTGACCGATTCTGGCAGCGTGGGTGACAAGGTGATAAGCCAGGTGAAAAATGACTCAGTTTGCCAGTATCTTAACAGATGTGACCCACAGATCAAACAATATCATGAGTAGGGTTTATTTCTTATGTCCTTAGATCATACACCAAAAGTGTTTTCCAGAAAGTCAATGTAAATGGACAGCCAATTTAAAAGTTCAATGAAATAATATATTCCAATTATTACTTTCAGCCAACTGTTTCACCTTGGGAATTTAACATCAGGATAATATGCTATTTTGTGGCTTTTGTTATTTTAATCATACATTTTTGGAAGATGTTACCATGTGGAGTGTGCATCTTTGCAAGAGGTAGGTGGTCCTCAAGTAACAGATTAAGCATTTGAAAATCTGCATAACCTACTCAATTTTTAATTAGTTCCATAAATTACCATGAGGCACCATAAATCCAATGCTGCCTTTATTAGAATAATACACTGATATTGAGCTGACTTTTTCCTATTCGTAAAGTATTTTAAGAGGCTCAATAAATAATCCTGTGGGGTAAGTAATTATCTCTGCTTTGTAGAAGTAGAAACAAAGATCAAGACAAAATTACTTTGCCCCTCTTTGGGAAAGGTAGGCTCAGAATACAGGAGCTTCATTCTTCCTCATTCTAGACTTTTATCACTAACTCTTTCATCTCACTCAAAGGGATGACTATCCAGCATTTAGTATTTCCTTTCCAAACTGTACCAAAATAACAATAACAATTCTATAGTCATGGCCATGCTATATCCTGCATCTCCACAGATGGATGAAACCTCTCTGGGTTTGAATTGAACCTTTCTTCTGTAGGGCTCAACCAGTATTATTATTCCACCTCTTCTTCAGTCTGACCTCAAGTAGGCTTACAAAGTTAAACATTATTCAACTAAAAATAGCATTGTATAAATGTTATAAATATAATCCAGGTATCAATAAAAAATAAACCATTAACAAGAAGAACAATAAATATATGTAACACATGAAAGTATTTTTCACCTGAGCAGGCAGCCTTCAATGGCCAGCTAAAACAAAAAGGTTTTCACCTGTCTATAAAAGAATAGCAAGGAGGGCACCAGTATAACCTTTCTGAGAAAAGTGTTCAGCGGCTGGGAGTAGCCACTGAGGAGGCCCTCCCTTATGTTCCCACCAGATATACCTGTTGATGGTGGTGGGACAGGGAGAGGGGCCTGGCCAGAAGATCTCAAAGCCTCTTGTCAAGAGATACTGTTTTCAGTACCTCAGTCATACAGAGCTTTATAAGTTATGGTGAGCATGTTAATTGTGGCAAGAAACAGACTGTTATCTAGTATAATTATTAACCATTTGTCTACAGCTCTTTGGATCAGATGATGTTTCCATGCACTCTTCAAAGGCAGATCCACCCAGAATGCATTACAAATCATCCAAATGAGATGTAATTAAGACATGTGTCATCATGAAACTTCAAGAAATAAGTACAGCTGCCACATAAGCCTCAATTGTGGGGATACATTTCTGGTCACCTGTGCTTCCAGACTCGGGGTTGAATCCAGGAGTACACCCAAAATGCAAAATTTCATTTTCAGGAGAAGCAAAGCTCCACCCAGCACAAGTTTAATCAGTAGCATGAGTGTAATGCTTCACTCCAGAAATTCAGGGTATGAGAAACAAGCAGACAACCCATTACAATGACAGAAATAAAAATCCTGATGGACCTTGTAGTCTCTTCTAACTCTATGATTCTGTCAGTCTCTACCTCTATAGTCTCTTCAATATTAGACAAAAGCATGCTTATTTAGCTGGGCTTTTTAATCTGCAGGAAACATGTTTTTATGGATTCTATCTACTGTTTACTATATGTTTGTTATGAATTTATTTTCTGATGAATGGCTTTTTTTAAAAAAGAGGAAGAAGGTCAGAATGACCTTTATAGGATTTTGAGAATGGATTCAACTAATGGAAAAAATTGTCTTTAATTCAACTGCGCACTCGTCTCGATCTCTGGAACCAGATTTCAAAAGCTGGAATGAATATTGATTTTAAAACTTCTGCACATGAACAGATTATGAAAATTCTGTTCTCTGTGGATGATATTTAATATTGGGATCTAAGTCATTGTTATAGAGGCGGGGCAGCCAGTGGACTTAGAGTTGGTAAAGAATTCTTGTAAAAGATATGCTTAGAAGTTGTTGAAGCTACCAGATAATCATTCAGATGAATGACATCATATGAAAAATGTGCTTTCCCTATCTTGACCCTGCCTTTTAGGTGAGGTAAATTCCTTAATCATTGCCCTCTTTCTCACAACTCCTGCTGAGATCATTTACTGGTGTGTGTGTGTGTGTGAAGGGTACTGCTGGCATCAGAGCATTCATTACTCAAGAATAAGCTAATGCATGTGCCAGGCCAATGGCTTCCTGCCAAAAAAAATGCTCTCACTATGGAGATCGTTCCAGAAATTAGATGAATAAATATTTGGCAGCTACTGCACACCAAGCAAACTGGGTATAATATTAAAGAGGTGTAGATTTTTAGCTATGCAGAGTCCAAGCAAAGCATTCTAGGAGTTCTGGCCAGGTTAATTATTGTATGGTTCCCCTGTCACATATACCTAGATTGATCATACCTATCCTGTATGTGAGAGACAGGGGAGCCATAGTAGACATGCAAGCACCCCAATAATTCTGTGACTGGTGAAATGTGTGGAACGGCATTGGAGCAACATTTGGCTATGTTCCCATAGCCAGACACAGGCCAAGGATGTCTTTAACCTGTCTCCTCTGGATTCATCTGGAAGTTTCAGCAAGTGCATTAGCTTACAGCAGTGGTTCTCAACCTGGGTCTCCAGATGTTTTGGCCTTCAACTCCCAGAAATCCTAACAGCTGGTAAACTGGCTGGTATTTCTGGGAGTTATAGCCCAAAAACATCTGGGGACCCCAGGTTGGGAACCACTGGCTTACAGGAACATAGCCAGATCCTTCTCCTATCCCCTTTCATCTCTGCCAGCAAGAGAATGGCCTTGAGGCAGTTGCAGTGGCTAACTGGTGGGGCAGGGGACTGTAGTCATTGCAGGGGATGGAACAGAATACCAACCTCCACAAGAAGCAAATAAGACATGTGCATTTATAAGGTGAACTTTTGTTTGCATGTCATTAACAGGATGCTGGTCATTATATATGACAGTTCTTCACATTATTGATCCTGCCTTTGTATGTTATAAAATATTTCTCTTTTTTATCCTATTAAAGTTCCAGGTGTGAGAATGGGGAAACATTTACACACACAAGCTGAGCTGCAGAGACATAACTGACCTAATAAAGTTAAACTGAAAAAAGGCAATAGGAATTGTTCCCTCTCTTTGTTCCTAATGCAAAGGTTATATTTTTTTGGGCATAAATGTATTGGCTCATTTTACTGAAAATATAAAAGGATATGAGATCAGTGCATTTCCCTGGAAAACCAGAGGGTAGCCTTTTTTGCCTGTCAAAATCTCTGCAGTTCTCATTGCTTAAGAAGATCCCTTTGTTGATTTGAAATGTACAAAATGCTTATCCGTTGTTACCACTTGGAGGTGTGACAATGACAATGATGCGTGAGGTGAGAGGAGGTAAAGAGTAAAACATGATTTATTCATTTATTACATGTGCTAAAATATATTGCCTGTTGGTAAAAACATGTCCCCATCCTACATGAAACATTTTGTAACATACCTCCAGCTTGCCAATCTGCCTTGTTGCTAAGACTCTGTTTAGCTTTTGGACTGCTATTATTGCTTTATTAAGAATGGCATATTGACATCTCCCACTGCTTTCATATTTCAGTTGTTAATAAATAGGGTCTTTCTGCTTATTGACCTTGTTCTGCAATATCCTCATCAAATAGTGTTCTTCATTATCTAATCTATGCTTGCTGATCCTTTTAATAATATATTGGGGTGGGGGCTGATTCTCTCCATCAACCTTCCAGTGGTTCTTGATAGGGCTCATAATATACCTCACCATCAGTAATGCTGGTGCTGATCGAGTAATGCATTTTGAAACACATACAATCATAATTTGAGGAATAGTATTATGGATTTTCAAATGATGCTTTTTCTCTCTGCAAGTTTAGCCCTTCACTATGAAGATGGGGGTTTATCAGAAGCTCAGAGCATTGTGACTGTTTGTACGTTGTTCCCCTTGAGTATCATATAGATGGCAATGGCAAAATATGTGCACAAACATTATTCAATAAGAGGAGGGAGAGCTTGTGCATTGTGTGCGCATTCTTCTGCTTTCCAGCAACATGAAATATATATATATATATAGCCCAGGGAGAGCTGTAACAAAAGCATGTTTACAAATTTATGCATGTATATATTTCTCCAACACATTTTTACAAATATTATTCATACCACTATAAGAGCATATTTTTAAAAATCAAATATAATTCAGTGCCTTTTATTTTATTATGATACTTACTGGAAGGGTCTAGATCTTCTTGTTGGTTTCATGTTTATGTTGTGTTGCCACAAGTTTTATGAGATCAACCTCTGCACCATCTGAATTACTAATGTTCACACTTATTGGTAATGACTTCAAGAGGTCAAATCAAGTTGCTACGACTTGCAAAAACTGTGTGTATATGTGTGTGTGTGTGTGTGTGTGGGGGGGGGGGTGTTGGAAGAGTGTAACTAGACCACAAAATTAATCCAGTTTGACGTCATACTAACTGCCATGGCTCAATGCTATAGAATCCTGGAAGCTGTGATTTAGTGAAGCACCAGAATTCTTACACATAGGCTTAAGACATTTAAAATTACAATTCCCATTATTTCATAGCACTGAGCCATGGTGGTGTCAAACTGCATGAATTCCATGGTGCAAGTAGACCCTTCTTAGGTGAGCTCCATTCTTTCTCCTCTGTGGCATCACCTGCACCTACCTCATTACAGCAAGAATTGAATTAAACCTTGCAATCTGAATCAAGTTGGTGCTCTCCGATTTGATTAGGAATTTTCCATACAGCCTTTATTCTGGCCTAGAGCCAAGTACCCAAAAATCTCTTGCTTGGAGATGACCCATGAACACTGGAGACCCAGGGCCGGGACATGAGATCTGGCAACCCATAGTACAGCACGACCCCTGTAGCAATGGGACATGTGTTTCTAGATTTCATGTGGATACATAAAACCACAGATTAGGGAACACTATTGAAATGAAGAACATCTAGTCTAAGAATACCGTAGTGTCATGATGGAAAACTTAGAAAATGCTTAGACAGAGGACATATTTTGTTTGATGTGAATCAATGAAACTGCACGGTTTTGTCCCACTCATACCAGGGGTCAAACTGCATTAATATGTATAGTTCTGACACTCAAAACTGGCTCCAGAGTTTCTCAGGTTTAGAGATACAGATAGGAGGTGAGGTGAGGTGTTGGGTGGTGGTCAGAATGGAAACAGGAGATGGTTCCTGTATCTTTAATGGTCGTGTAGAAGAGGGAATTTCAGGTGGGGTTGCTTATCACACAACCAGATTAAAAACAACACCTGCTGACATTCCCTCTTTCTACAGCAATTAAAGGTACTAGAGCCCTTTCTAGATTTCTATTTTGAAACCAGAAGGAGGGGGACAGCAATAGTAGAAAAGTGAGATCATTTTATTCAGCCAATAACGTTATTAAGGTAAAGGTTTCCCCTGATGTTAAGTCCAGTCGTGTCCAACTCTGGGGGTTGGTGCTCATCTCCAATTCTAAGATGAAGAGCCGGCGTTGTCTGGAGATACTTCCAAGGTCATGTGGCTGGCATGACTGCATGGAGCGCCGTTACCTTCCCACCGGAGTGGTACCTATTGATCTACTCACATTTGCAGAAGCTGGAGCTGACAGCGGGCACTCACTCCGCTCCCCAGATTCGAACCATTAGAACTGGCCTATTAAGCCTAGTATTTAGTACAGGGGTCCTCAAACTTTTAAAGCAGAGGGCCGGTCCACAATCCTTCAGACTGTGGAGGGGCCGAATTATAATTTGGAAAAAAAAATGGACAAATTCCTATGCACACTGCACATATCTTATTTGTAGTGCAAAACAACAACAATGAAAGAACAATACAATATTTAAAAATGAAAACAATTGTAACCAGCATAAACCTATCAGGATTTCAATGGGAAGTGTGGGCCTGCTTCTGGCCAATGAGATAGTCAAGTGAATTAGGATTGTTGTTGCTGTGTGCCTTCAAGTCATTTCAGACTTTGGGCAAGCCTAAGTCTAAAATTATTTATTCATTTACTACATTTATTTATTACATTTATATCCCGCCCTTCTCACCCTGAAGGGGACTCAGAGCAGCTGTATGTACATACAATATATTATATTATTAGCATAACACAATATTAGCATTATATCTATATATATAAAAGGCTTTTGGCATCACGGCGACTCACAAAATAACAAAACAACAAAACCCAACACGCCCCAAACTCTAAAATTGGCAACACAATCCATCATCCCTGCCTCCAGTAAGATACAACACAATCACACAAAAAACACAATCACAACACCAAAAAAAGGCCAAAACCCACAACAGGCAATATACGTATGCGCGCGGAACTCAAAGTATTTTTCAGGACAGCATGGCTGCCCAGGATCAGCTCGCTCCCTCTCTCAGGTCCCCACTCCTTCTCTGTGAACCCTTACTAGATGCCTCCTGGCCTTTTCCCGGCAGGCCCGGCCACTTCCTTCTGGCCATTTAGGCTGCACCCGGTCTTCTCCGGGACCTCGGGGCCCACACCTTCCTGCACCCATGGGCCTCCCTATCGTCCCTCCACTGCCGGACCTCCTGGTCCCACCCCCTCCACGGCTTTCCAGCTCCCAGGGCCATACCATGGGCTTTCCGGCCTTCCCTTCCAGGGCCAGAAAAGGAAAAGAAAAAGGTAAGCAAGGGTCTCCTCCTCCTCCTGCTCTCTCTCTTCCTTTGGAAGAATTACCGCTCCCCCTTTGGCCGCCCCATAGGGGCGAAGGAAGAAGAGGAAAAGGAGGGGGAGGAAGAGGGAAGGGGAATGGGCTTCCCGAGCAGGAGGAGGGAAGGGAAGGGGGGGTCACACTCCCCCCCCTCCCCCCTCCAAACAAAATATAAACAAAGGCAAGGAAAGACCCAACAATAGAACACAAGGATGGGAAACAAGGAATTACAGGAGGGGCTTTCTTCGAGAGGGGGCTACCATGGGAGGGAACTTCTACTATTCTTATTCTTATTGCCATGCTTTCTATATTTTGTAATATATATATAAAATACAAAATAATAAATACAGCCAGACATTGGAGCTGCAAGGATATTCAGTGCATTCAACCACACCAATAAAAGATTAACCTTCGTAAAAGGCGACCAGGCTTTGAAACAATGATACTACTCTGAAGCTGACCAACCAAAGATTTCCCCTAGGTAGCAAGCACCCAGGCTTTGAACCACCGAGGCTATTCATTACAATTCTACCACCCCAAAAAACATTCCCCTAAAAGGCAACTACCTAACCTTCCAAGCAGCAAGCTTATTCCTTTCTATTCCACCTCACCAAACAAGGATTCACATAAGAAAATGGCCAGGCTTTCAGGCTACAAAGCTATTCACTGTTATTCCACCTACCTAACAAAGAATTCCCATACGCCACAGCAACGCGTGGCCGGGCACAGCTAGTATTACTATAAAGAACGATACCACTATACTGTAATATTATATGTAATATATAACATATAATTATTATTATATGGTATTATTATTAGTGTTATATTGTAGAACATTATAATATTATTATCAATATTATATGTATATACAATATATTATATTATTAAAAATGATATAAAAATATTATATTATAAAACTGAGGGCAGGGGCCAGGTAAATGACCTTGGAGGGCTGCATCCAGCCCCCAGGCCATAGTTTGGAGACCCCTGCACTATACTGTAATATTATATGTAATATATAACATATAATTAATATTATTATATGGTATTAGTATTATATTGTATAACATTATAATATTATTATCAATATTATATGTAAATACTCTATATTATTAAAATGATATAAAATATTATATTATAAAATTGAGGGCGGGGGCCAGGTAAATGACCTTGGAGGGCCGCATCCGGCCCCCGGGCCTTAGTTTGGGGACCCCTGATCTAGTACATATGTAACCAGCCAGGATGGATATGGAAGTGCCCATGTTTGCTGGGAATTATGGGAAATTAAGTCCAACATTTCTGAAGAAAAGATGTTGGTGACAACTATCCTAAACCTAGTACTTTTTGCACACCTAACCTTCCCCTGTCCGGGTTGTAGATATGAGAATAGATTAGAAACACATCAAAACCTTTCCCTAATTTAAAACAACATCTTTTTCTACCCTGCAAGAGCTGAGGGCAAACACCTAATATCTAAACTACTTCAAAGTTTGTTAATTATGAAGGGAGAAATGTAATTAGTCATCATAATTCTAGAGATCAGTTTATAGCCAGTCTTTTTCAATTAAAAATGCAATCTATAATTTTTCCTGGAGGAGTTACATGTCTCAGATCTCAGCAGATTAAATTCAGTGTGTATTAAGAAAAGTTCTATAAAAGGTTGCAATGTAGAGAGAAATGAGTTGAAACAACTTTGGTTGTACTTGCTAAAAGGTCTTCTGATTTTTTAAAAAATAATTTGCAAAGTATATGCTCTGTTGTACAATTCTGTATAGAAGAAGATTAAGCTTTCCAGGACCTTTGTGAACAATGTCTTCAGAGACGTAATTTTAAAACAATACTTCTTAAGCTAGCTGATGATGGAGAAACCAGTATAAGTAAGCAGGGTCTTTCTAAGGCACAAGATGGAAGAAACAGATGAACTAAAATATGAAATGCCACACAGATGTAAAATGTCATTTCTCTTTTGGGGTACCATACTGGACTGAAGATCGTACATGGCTATTTTGTATTTTTGTCTCCATCTTGCAATATATTCTTGTGCAGTTCCTTGCAGAAATCAAAATCAAAAATATTTATACATATTTTTAAAAGCCCAGTATGTATGCTAAAAAGAAAAATATCAGCAGTCAAATATGGTGCTGTAGTGGTTTGAGTGTAGGACAAGTAGACTGGAAGAACAGGTTTCAAATCCCTGCTCAGCCATGGATGAGCTACTCTTTCAGCCTCAAAGGAACGCAGGGGCAAACCCACTCTGAACAACTTCTGCCAAGAAAAACCCACAATAAGCCTGACTTAGTGTTTCCAAAAGGCAATAATGATCTGAAGGCACAGAACAGCAACAAAAAAACCTAACAAATATTTCATAGATGTAAATATATCTAGTGGATGGATTAAAACATTTTAAGTAGTGGGTAGTATTTTTGTAGGTTGTGTTTTTATTCTATCAATAAATTAGCCTGCAGTATAGGTGTTCATCTGGTAAAAGGGAGCCACGCTGTCACAAAAGAGTGACTGTTTGTCTCTTTTCTGGTCTAATCTGGTCTGTCAGATTTGTACAATTCACATCTGATAAGTAGGCAGTCTTTGGCACAGCCATATAATTCAAGTTGCTCAGATGATAAAGTTGGATCTCTGTTGGCAACTGTTATAAAGATGTGCCCATTTTCTACTGAAACAGATGTTTCCAAGAGAAAACCAGCTACAGCGATGACTCTTCTGTTATTACGGACCCATTACTAGAGAAGCCAGTGGCTATAATTAGTTGGGGAAATTGATTTTGCAGGAAGCAGTGTGTGTTAGACCATGGAGTGCAGGTCGTAGGCAGGTTAGTTGAGAGCTATAATTGGAAAGCAGGGAAAGCAGACTCTTTGGAGAGAAAAGGACCAGTTGGCAGATCTAAATATATTTTAGTAGAGAAGCTATCTACACGCTCTTCAAATGGTGGTTGATAGCTTGGTGACAGGACTCCTGATATAGAAGAGAGTTAACAGACCTTTCATGTTTTCATGGGAAAGGAATCTAATGGGGAGGGAAAAAACATTAAAACGGGCAGGTTTATACAAGATACCTTCAGATATATGTTTCCCCATTAGAAAAACCATCATCGGATTGTAGTTACTGTCATCAGTAAAGTTATTTCAGATAGATCATTGGGGGAGAGGAGAAGATAGATCCCCAGGAGGACATTATTACACTGATATGGAGAAAACAGTCCACAGAGTGAGAGCCCTTCCACACAGCCTTATATCCCAGAATATTAAGGCAGAAAATCCCACATTATCTGAGTGTGGACTCAGATAACCCAATTCTAAGCAGATATTGTGGGATTTTCTACCTTGATATTCTGGGATACAGGGCCGTGTGGAAGGGCCCTGGGGCTGATTCAACTGGGGTAATTAGCATCGCAACCAGTGGTGTTGCTGAATTTCCTTTTTGTCCAAAACTTCAAAG